>NC_052052.2:152810592-153115453 GCF_903992535.2 Arvicola amphibius | reverse complement strand
TGAAAATTGTGGACCATTAAGCAGGCTATGGACACGGTGAGAAGCATTTTCTAGAATGCAGTGGTTCAACCTGAGTAAAGAGCTAGCTGAAGGACACTCACTGGCTATTAACGCCTCCTAGTTAGCACACGCGAAGTAACGCATTTCAGACTGTGGGTAAATGGCCCATTATAAATTAACCTGACTGATGTTTAGAACTTGGGCTTACTCACCCGTCTCTGCCCGTCCATTCCCAGGACTATAAATCTCAGCTTCGCAGGAAGTCAGATTGCAGAGAGAGGATAAAGAACACGTGGGCACGTTCTGTCAAGTACTCGCGTGTCTGTTCTGTTCTCAAGGGACTACGTGTTGTTGTTTAGGTAGCCACATCATTAATATGACCAGATGTCGTCAATTACATAGAGCCATCAGGATCACTGGGAATGTGTCATATGTCACCCTTCATGTCCTTTAAAACAGTCTAGAGTGGCCTCCCCTGGGTAGGAAACATTATATACAATAAGCCTGAATTCAGTCGCCTTGGCTGTTGTTTGTGGAGTTGTCGTGATTTATTAACAGAATCAAGCAAAGTCATTAATAAGGAGTGTAACCCATGTCAAGGTCTTGGGCAAATTGTAGTTGAAGTCAGATGCAGCAAGCCATTATTTTGGAGAGGAGATGATACAGCCACTCAAGGACTGTCTTCAGTCTCATTGTCTTGGCTCTAGAAATGTGTCGCTGGAGACTTCCTAGTGCCTTGGGTGGGACCTAGTGAATTACTAGGCCTTCTGGAAATTCCTGATGAAGAGAAGGAAAACCCCCCAAAGGGACATCATTCTGGCTACTGAGACATAAGATTACTTGGGATGTGCTTTAACCTTCTCTGACACGTGCATCTATTTAATGGAAGCACTTGATCTGCATTGTAAATCTGGATCGTTCTAACAAATGCTCCCAGCTTGGTGGGGGTTCTAGTTTACTCTCTGTTGCTGTAATAAATACTATGAGGAAAAGTCATATGGGGAGAACAGAGCTGTGTCAGCTCACTGGTCACGGTCCATCATCAGGGAAAGCCAGGGCGGGAACTCCAGGCAGGAGCCAGGTCAGTCACAAAGCAAAGACCATAGGAGAATCTGGCTTCTGGTTTGCTCTGCCTGGCTCTCTCAGATACCTTTCTGATACAGTCCAGGATGAATGATGCCACTCACAGTGGGCTGGACCCTCCCACATCTATCATTAATCAAGTGACCAGTTGATAAAAGCTAACCAGCTAACACAGTGGAGGAACGAAGCCCATACACTCAATAACCGGGGATTGACTATATGCTATACTGTGTGTATGTGGCAGGGGAGAGGGGGAGAGAAAAGGGGTGTGTGCGGGTGTGTGTGTGTGTGTGTGTGTGTGTGTGTGTGTGTGTGTGTGTTCCAGGCTCTCCTTAAAGTGGCTCCTGGAGACGGTGTTGCCTGATTGAGTGGGAGCAGTGAGGACGGACTACTACTGAGTGACGTCAGAGCTTCGGAAGGAAGGGAGGCAGTGTGTGATGCCAGGACCCTCTTGCTCCTGCACATTCGGCTACCATTTAGGAGCAGGAGCTTCTGTGTTCCTAAGTCAGGAAAGGAAGAAGCCTGTCAAGGTGTTTGTCATTAGTGATTGGCGGTCCTGAAGATGGGCGAAGGTGCCACCGAGGAGGCTTTCCTGTTGGTACAGTGCCAGCTCGGAGGCACCCTGTGCTTCTGCCTAGAGCTCAGCGGGGGAAGAGTAGGGAGGGCAGGAAGATCAAACTGTAGCCCATCTTGAGAGAGTGCTAATGACCTTTCTGTGTATCAATGGATTCTTAACCACACGTATTATGAAAAGCAGATGATGAATTATGTATCGATGTTTGTGCTGTCATTTAAAGATCCATTTAAAAACACCTCTGGGCCTAAAATACCTCAAATTAAAAATGCAAATAATGATAAATCAGACCAATTTACCACCTGCTGGGAGTCAGGCAAGCCCCCCTACAAGGTAAAGATGATAGTCTGCAATCTTCTGGAAAGCATCTCGGAGGGATAAGGAAGAGGAGGGAGCACGAATCTGTCTCCTGATGCTAAGAGCCCAGGACATTTAAACCGTGACCAACTGGAGCCTAGGAGCCAGGAAGCAGAGTAAAGGGCCAGCCTGGGCCAGAGGCAGCGAGAAAAGCTGAGCAAGCCTCCAGAGTTGGAATCGGTCTCTCACATGCTTTGAGCTTTTAAATTGTATAAACCAACACCCTAGGAAAACAGTTCCTTGAAGCTGGCTGGTAGTATAAACAGATGTCTGCTTAATATGCAGGGAACAGCTTGAAAGTGGTTTCGTTTGCAACTGGGGAAATATTTTTTTAAGCTGTGAAGGCTGCAGGTGTTAAAAGGAAGGGTTTTTTTGTGGGTGGGGTAAGTGTGGAGGAGATTCTGGCAGCAAAGTCCTCAAAGAAGTCTCTTTTCTGTCATCCCCGGGACCCCTGGGGATAGAGGTGCCACACCAGCCCTGTGTGAGAACATTTAAGGACACACAAGCTGAGCGAAGGAAAGAGAGCTCTCAGGTGCCTGTCCATCCATGCGCTGAGCCTGCCCCTCACTGATGGCAGGCCAATGTGGTCCCACATGGTGCAAGTGTGGTCCCAGCACATGCGGGGAAGGTGCAGTCTGAATGCGCTTAGCCTTCTCCGGGGCAGTGTTCATAGGCCCCTGGGCTTGAGAGCAAGATCTGGGGAGTGGCTTCGTGTGGGAAATAGGAAAAAGATGAGTGACTGCCTTCGACCAGGCTCTTTGTCTATTTACTATCTGAGTGTCTGGAGGAGCAATGCCCCAGAGCATGCGCTAATGATTGGCGTCACAGGAAATCGGCCGCTCAGTATGCCCGTTCACTCACGGGGTCACAGACGGTACATAAAGTTAGAAGGTCCTGCTCTTGTGGGTTTGTGCTGTCAGGAGCATCAGCGTAGCGGAGAATGTATAGGTTGGGTGGCAGGTATCGGAGCGGGACAAAGGAGGCCCCTGCACTCAGGAAAGTGTGGGAAGGGCGCAGGCTCCCGGGAGCACTCAGATGGCCGTGCTTTACTTCTTCAGTGCGGAGTAAGAGCCAAGAACTGGGTCCTGAGGTCAGACTGGCCCACGTTCTATCTCCCATTAACCACGGGATTTCCAGCACCATCTGAAAGTTCATTTTCTTGTCTGAAAATGGAGGGTGGGAAGGACTGGGACCCTTGTAACTGGTCTGGTGGATGCTGACTTCCCCGCCTAAGCAGTCCCTCTTACTCTTGAGATGTCCACCTCATGATCACCAGTCTGCAAGAACGTCAGGCACCTCATCCCACTTACTGCCCAGAGAATCCTCACACCCATTCGTTGCTCAATAACAAGTGAAGAAGCTGGGGATGTTTACTCCTAGTGAGCTCTCAGTGTGGACGAGGGTTCAATGGGATCAGTACTGTAAGAAGAGAAGGCCATCTGGAGAGAGCCTGGCACAGCGGGTCTGCTGACCCAAGTTCCCTCTGGTTTCCTGTTGCCTCGGCACCACAGATTCCCTTCCAGTGGACACAGCTCACATCTCAGCACCTCCTCTTTTTAGAGTGTCTCCCCAGTTTTAGCTAAGCTTCCCACTCCCTTAGCAGATCTTTGCAGAACGAGAAAAATGAGCCAAGGGAGTACTTTCAATTGGAAAAGTTCAGACCGCTGAAATTGGATAAGAGAGCTGCTAAAATATTACTGTGGAAAGAAATTATGTGGGCTGGAAAAAGACAGCGAAGAGGAGGGAGGCTGAAGTGGGCAGGCGCACCAAACACACACAGATTATTTTTTAAAAAATATCTCCATGGAAAATATTCATCCTCTCTCTGTGTGACTGTGTGTCTGTCTACCTCTCCCCCCCCCCACACACACACACACAAATCATTTTCCTCAGAAGTGCAACTGTCAGTCTGAAATATCAGAGATCTAAAGAAAATGGTGATGGTTCTTCAAGGAAATTAGCCAGTGAGAAGTAGCACAAATTAAATCAAATGGATACACAAGGAGTTGTCTCTGAGAAGTAAAGGTCACAGAGCCGTGCAAACTGGTTGCCTTATCTGCACAGACTGTCGGGATGGAGGCGCGGGTTTTATGAGTTGCTGATTATTAGTGTTTTGTTAGCAGGCTCTAGAGACTCGCAGCTGACCTGTAGCTATTCTTTGAAAACCCTGAGTCTGATGCAAGGGCTGTGGGCTGGGGGCAGAGATGAAGTGATGCTGTTGTCTGTGGCAAGATGGGCATTCTTCTGAGAGTCGCAGAAAGAAACACAACATCCCAAACCATACGGTGAGATTCTGATAGTTAAGATGTAAGTTGTTAGTTAATGTGTAAGATGGAATATCAGAGTTGTTTTGACTTACAACTCTCTGATGACAAAAGATGTTGAGCATTTTCTTAAGTGTCTTTCAGCCACTAAAAGATTCCTCTGTTGAGAGTTCTCTGTTTAGGTATGTACCCCATTTTTTATTAGATTATTTGCTCTTTTGGTGACCAATTTCTTGAGTTCTTTGTATGTTTTGGAGATCAGACCTCTGTCCAATGTGGGGTTGGTGAAGATCTTTTCCCATTCTGTAGGCAGCCATTTTGTCTTGTTGACCATGTTTTTTGCTTTACAGAAGCTTCTCAGTTTCAGGAGGTCCATTTATTGTTTCTCTCAGTGTCTGTGCTACTGGGGTTATATTTAGGAAGTGGTCTCCTAATATATTCAAATGTACTTTCCACTTTCTCTTCTATGAGGTTCAGTGTGGTTTTTTGTTGTTGTTGTTGTTAAGGTCTTTGATCCATTTGGACTTGAGTTTTGTGCATGGCAATAGATATGGATCTATTTTCATTTTCCTACATGTTGATATCCAGTTGTGCCAGCACCATTTATTGAATATGCTTTATTTTTCCATTTTAAATTTTTAGTTTCTTTGTCAAAAATCAGGTGTTTGTAGGTGTATGGATTGATATCCGGGTCTTCAATTCAATTCCATTGGTCTTCCTGTCTGTTTTTATGCCAATACCAGGTCGTTTTCATTACTGTAGCAGAGTTTGAAGTCAGGGATTATTATGCCTCCAAAAGTTCCTTTATTGTACAGAATTGTTTTGGCTATCCTGGGTTTTTTGTTTTTCCATATGAAGTTGAGTATTGTTCTTTCAAGGTCTCTGAAGAATTTTGCTGGGATTTTGATGGGCACTGCATTGAATCTGTAGATTGCTTTTGGTAAGATTGCCATTTTAACTATGTTAATTCTGCCTACCCAAGAGCATGGGAGATCTTTCCATTTTCTGGTGTCTTCTTCAATTTCTTTCTTCAGAGTTTTAAAGTTCTTGTCATATAGTTCTTCCACTTGTTTGGTTAGAGTTACCCCAAGATATTTTACGTTATTTGTGGTTATTGTAAAGGGTGATGTCTCTTTGATTTCTTTCTTAGCCCATTTATCATCTATATAAAGAAGGGCTACTGGTTTTGTTGTTGTTATTGTTTTGGGTTTTTGGGGTTTTTTTTTTAGTTAATCTTGTATTCTGCTACATTACTGAAGGTGTTTATGAGTTGTAGGAGCTCCCTGGTAGAATTTTTGAGATCACTTATGTATACTATCATATTGTCAACAAATAGTGAGAGTTTGACTTCTTTTCCAATTTATATCTCCTTGATCTCCTTTTGTTGTCTTATTGCTCTAGCTAGAACTTCACATACTATATTGAATAGATAGAGAGGTGACAGCTTGTCATGTTCCTGATTTCACTGGGATCACCTCGAATTTCTCTCCAATTAATTTGATGTTGGCTGTTGAATTGCTGTATATTGCTTTATTATGTTTAAGTATGTTCCTTGTATCCCTATTCTAAGACTTTAATCATAAAGAGGTGCTGAATTTTGTCAAAGGCTTTTTCAGCATCTAATGAGATGATCATGAGTTTTTTCTTTCAATTTGTTTATATGGTGGATTATATTGACAGATTTTCATATGTTGAACCATCCCTGCATCTCTGGAATAAAGCTTACTTGGTCATGGTGGATGATTTTTCTGATGTGTTCTTAGATTCAGTTTGCCAGTATTTTATTGATTATTTTTGCATTAATGTTCATGAGTGAGATTGGTCTGTAATTCTCTTTCTTAGTAATGTCTTTGTGTGGTTTGGGTATCAGGGAAACTGTAGCATCATTTAAAGAAAAAGTTTGGCAATGTTCCTTCTGTTTCTGTTGTGTGGAACAATTTTGAGAGAATTGGTGTTAGTTCTTTGAAAATCTAGACGAATTCTGCACTGAAAGCACTGAAAACATCTGGGTTTTGTTTTTTGTTTTGTTTTGTTTTTTTGGTTGGGAGACTTTTTGGTGACTATTTCTATTTCCTTGGTAGTTAAATGTCTATTTAATTTGTTTATTGCTTATCTGGTCTTGATTTAATTTTGGTAAGTCATATTTATCTGAAAATTTGTCCATTTCTTTTAAGTCTTCCAGTTTTGTGGAGTACAGGTTTTTGAAGTATGACCTGATGATTATCTGGATTTCCTCCATGTCTGTTGTTATGACCCCCTTTTCATTTCTAATTTTGGTAATTTGGATATTCTCTCTCTGCCTTTTAGTTAGTTTGTCTATTTTGTTGGTTTTCTCAAAGAACCAACTCTTTTTTATTGATTATTTATATATTTTTGTTTTTATTTTGTTAATTTTAGCTCTCAATTTGATTATTTCCTATCGTCTAGTCCTCCTGGGTGTGTTTGCTTCTTTTTGTTCTAGAGCTTTCAGGTGTGCTGTTTGTTAAATCACCAGTGTGGGATTTTTCCAACTTCTTTATGTAGGCATTTAGTGCTATGAACTTTCCTCTTAACACTTCTTTTATTGTTCCCATAAATTTAGGTATGTTGTGTGGTCATTTTTGTTGAATTTTAGGAAGTCTTTACTTTTTCTTTATTTCTTCCTTTGCCCATTGGTGATTCAGGTGAGCATTTTTCAATTTCCATGTGTTTGTGGTCTTTTTTAAATTAGTGTTGTTGTTGAAGTCTAACTAACTTTAAGCCATAGTGATCCAATAAGATACATGGTTTATTCCAATTTTTTGTATCTGTTTAGGTTTGCTTTGTTACCAAGGATGTGGTCAATTTTTGAGAAGGTTCCATGGGGTACTGAGAAAGTATATTCTTTTATGTTTGAATGGAATGTTCTATAGATGTTTGTTAAGCCCATTTGAGTCATAACATCTGTCAGTTCCATTATTTCTGTTAAGTTTCTGTCTGGTAGACCTGTCGGGTGGTGAGAATGGGGTATTGAAGTCGCCCACTATCAGTATGTTGGGTTTAATGTGTGATTTAAGCTTTAGTAAGGTTTCTTTTACATTTGAGGGTGCCCTGTATTTGGGGCATAGATATTCAGAATTGAGATTTCCTCTTTATGGATTTTTCCTGAGACAAATATGAAATATCCTTCCTTGTCTCTTTTGATGGATTTTAGTTTGAAGTTTATTTTGTTAGATACTAGGATATCTACCCCAGCTTGTTTCTTAGGTCCATTTGATTGAAATTTTTTTTTCCAAACCCTCTTCTATGAGGTGATGTCTGTCTTCGAGGTTGAGGTGTGTTTTTTGTATGCAGAAGAAGGATGGATTCTGTTTTCATATCTAATCTGTTAGCCTGTGTCTTTTTATAGGTGAGTTGAGTCCATTTATATTAAGGGATATTAATGACCAGTGATGGATAGTTCCTGTTATTTTAGTTTTTGTTGGCAGTGATGCTATTGTGTGTGCTTTTGCCTTCTTTGGGATTTGCTGCTGTGAGATCATCTATTTTCTGTTGTTTTTTTTTTTTTTTTTTTTTTTTTTTGTGGGTGTTCCTGACTTCCTTGGGTTGGAATTTTCCTTCTAGTACTTTGTACAGGGCTGGATTTGTGGGTAGATATTGCTTAAATCTGGTTCTGTCATGGAATATCTTGTTTTCTCCATCTATGATAATTGAAAGTTTTGCTGGGTATAGTAGTCTGGACTGGCATCATGGTCTCTTAATGTCTGCATAACACTTGACCAGGACCTTCTGGCTTTCATTGTTTCCATTGAGAAGTCAGGTGTAATTCTGACAGGTCTGCCTTTATATATTACTTGGCCTTTTTTCTTTGCAGCTCTTAATATTCTTTCTTTATTCTGTATGCTTAGTGTTTTGATTATTATGTGGCACAGGGAATTTTTTGTGGGCCAGTCTATTTGGTGTTCTGTAAGCTTCTTGTACCTTCATAGGCATATCCTTCTTTAGATTGGGAAAGTTTTCTTTATGATTTTGTTGAATAAATTTTCTGTGCTTTTGAGTTAGACTTCTTCTACTCCTATTATTCTTAGGTTTGTTCTTTTCATGGTGTTTTATATTTCCTGGATATTTTGTGTTAAGTTTTTGTTAAATTTAATGTTTTCTTTGACCGATGAATCTGTCTCCTCTATTGTTTCTTCAACGCCTGAGATTCTCTCTTCCATATCTTGTAGTCTGTTGTTTATGCTTGCATTTGTGGTTCCTGATTGTTTACCCATATTTTCCATTTCTGTAATTTCCTCTGTTTGTGTTTTCTTTGTTGTCTCTATTTCTGATTTCAAGTCTTGAATTGTTTCTTTCATCTGTTTGATTGTTTTTGCTTGGTTTTCTTTAATGGATTTGTTAATTTCCTCCAATTTTTTGCTTGTCTTTTCCTCCACTTCTTTGAGGGAATTTTTCATTTCCTCTTTAATGGCCTCAAACATCTTCCTAAAGTTATTTTTTAGTCATTTTCTTCCGCTTCATCTGTTGAAGTGTTCAAGTCTTGCTATTGCAGAGTAAGAAGTTTGCAGAGGTGCTGTGTTGCTCTTTGTGTTGTTGAGTGTGTTCTTACCTTGTTATCTACCCATCTTTTCCTCCAATTGCTACAGCTGGGGCTGTGTCTCTGATGATGTCTCCTCCAGGTGCCAGTGGATCCAAGGCTTAGATAGTCGTTCCTTGTGGTGGAGTCAGGACCATGGTTCCGGTCACACTGAAGGTAGCTTGGTGCTCCCGGAGGTCCGGCCTGCCTGTGCTGGCTCTTGTGGAGGTTGGGCATGTGAGCAGGTGGGTGGGCCTTCCTTGCCGGCTGGCTCTGGCAAAGGTTGGGTGGGCAGACAGTCGGGCCTCCTTCTGACTCCTTTTTATTATTCTGTTTTCCTCTACGTCTTTCTTGGTGATTTTCTTCTCTCGTTCTTGTTTTCCTTATAACTCACTTTATTTTTTGTCCTTATAGCTTATGTACCCCAGCAAAATCTTTCAAGAAATATAAAAATTACAATGTGCTTTCATTTTATTTTTTCAAGTGAATGATTACAATGAATACAAGTTTTTTAAAAAAGCACATTTTCCGTATCCCTCACATGATTAAACATTTCATGTATTACAGACGAAAAACAAGTTGTCCCAAGAACCCACATACATTCATATCCAAGCAACTTATGATAGATAAACAGAGTGTGAGCAAGCAAGGTATTTTTCTTAGCCAGTTCTTTTGCTGGCAGGCTGCAATTTGTGGTTACAAAAAAAAGGATCAATCATTTTACTATTTATCTCAAATGGTCATTTTATAAGAAATCTTAGAAGAACCACAAATCTAACTTTTATATATTAAAAGAATCAGCCAGCTCTATTTTAAATCCCCGGGGTGCACGCCCACTCATCAACAGTTTTATATCAGGAAGCTGGGGGCAGAAATGGACACAAGGAATTAATCGCCATCCCTTCCTAGCGAGAAAGAAAGGCACGTCAGCGGATAATAATTGGGCTGTTTTGTTTTTCTTCTCTGACCTTAACGAGTCCCTCACTCAGCTGTGTTTTTCGAAAACTTTAGATTGTCTTTTTGGGTTTTCACCTCAAAGCTGTTTGACAAAAACAAATTAGTCTAACCTTATTTTCAAAGCTTTGTTTCAGCTATGATGCACCTGGAACCTGTGAACACATCTCCCAACATTAAGATGAAAAAAATTTAAGCCAGCTGGGCTATTGGGACTCAACTGTTTTACTTAATCATTAACATAAGTCACAGTCTGTAAGGCTCCTCCAGAGAAACCCCTGTGTTCTAGCTGTGTGACATTCCTTGTTTTATGTTTTTATCCTCTGCTTCATCAGAGGCAGGCACAACATTTTATCCTACCATTACCTATGTTGATTTTTCCACTAAACTAACCTTTATCATAATTTCTTACTATATTCAAAACTGTCAATCACCAAAATTCTATTTAAACTAATGCTATTATTACATAAATTCCCTGCTTCAGTTAAACAGCACAGCTTGGTAGGAAATCACCTTCATAACTATCCACAGGTAATAATGCCCAGTAGAACATGACATTTCCAAGAGATGATCGTACTGCATTGATGGTAGTGGGATCTCCCCATGCCCACTCACACCATGCCAGACAACAGAGAAAAACGGTAGCAGTAAATACACAAAGGCACAGCGGTGTCAAACATTCTGGGGCTTAGGTTCTCTGTGCCTGACCTAACCGAGATTCACCCATCAGGGTTTGGTTTCCTGGTGAACTGTCCCCCTGAAGTCACTGGCCACCTGCTGCCCCTCTGACATGGCCACTGGCAGTGGACAGCTCTTCCTTCCTTGCCTGTGGGTGTGGAGATGAGAACCTGCAAGCCAACAGGAGACTTTTCAAGGCACCCAGCACACACCTTGGACACTCAGTTGAACCTCAGTCTTTCACTGCTGCTCTAGTCTACTCCCCAAAACACTTCAGTCTATGAGAGAAGTTTATTTCACCTCAATACTGCTGCTAGCCATCCAAAATCACGGTATAAGTAGAGTCTTTCTCTCTCTGAAGGACCAAGGGGCATCCTTCTTGCCACTTGTTCTGGTGGCTGCTACCAGTTCTTAGCTTGTCGGTGCATTGCTCCAGTCCCTGCCACTATTGTCACAGGGAAAGCTCCCTGTGTGGTTCTGTGCTTCTCTTCTTCTTAGAAGTACACCAACTTTGGATTGAGGGCTTACCCTTCTGTAGTAGGGCTTCATTATAATTAGTTCTATCTGCAGCTACCTCCTTACAAAACAAGGTCACGCGCTCATAGTCCAGGAAGGATGTGAACTGGGGAAGTACAAATTCAACTTTACACACAAGGGGAAAGACCAGGCTGAGATGAACTAGAGGAGGCCAAGACCTGGAATCCAGGCTGAGCTTCAGGAGGGCAGACAGAGGCAGGTATCAGCATTCCTGGGAAGCCAGAGCCAGTTCCAAATTAGGATGTCAGTACAAAGAAAACAGGGGGCTGCTTTCTGATGCTTTCTGTCAACCAAGGCCAAATTCTGATAATTCCATAAAAGCATCTGCATGTGTGCATGTGTTTGTGTGTGTATGTATATATGTATATGTGTGCACATGTATGTATTGTGCATGTGTATACGCATATGAATTCCTGCATGTGTATATATGTATATGTATGCATTTGTGTGTGCATGTATGTGCATGTGGGTATATGTGTGCAAGTATGTGTGTATGTGTATGCGTTTGTGTATACACATGTGTGTATGTGTGCATATGTAAGTGCACATGTGTGATTATGTGTGTGCACTTGTGTGTGTGGTATTTAGGGAAGAAGATGGTAAAGGTGAAAAGGAAGCTGGCAGAAGAAAAAAATTGGTTCCAAGGCACTAACCCTCCCAAGAGTGAGGCAGTCATTTTCTAGTTTGAAGTTGGAGATAATAAAAAAAGACTATTCATTATAGAAATTTTTAAAAATATAGAAAAGTTGCTGGAACAAAGAATCAAAAGTAATCTTATCACATAAAAATACATATTTTGATAGTTTTCTTTCTAGACTTCTTCCTCAGCCAAGTGCAAAAATCTAACCAGACATGCTGACCCCTGCTAACAGAACCCCACTATTGCACTTGTTGCTCTTCCTTCTTTATTCTTGTGTTCCTAATGATCTTCATTTCTGGTTTACATGGACAGGTCATGTAAACATGTGACAGGGCGTCTACAGCTCTCATTTGTCTGTATCCTTGTATCTACTTTCTTTCCAAGTTCAGCAACAGGCTAATGAGGCAATACAGCAAGTTTTGCTAGACTCCTTGTGACTTCTGTGTACACCACCATTCTTCTCCTGGATCTGAAGCAGGGGAGGCCAGTCATAAATTTTCTTTATAACAACTCTCAACATAGGCCAGCAAGGAAAAGATGAGGGGAACCTCCCTGGTTGTGAATACTTTGGAGGAAACCTCCCGAGACCTAAAATCTGTCACCTGTGTCTACGGTGCTTCTGTGAATGCCTGGCTTTGAAATAGCCTGAAGGTGTAGTCTTGCTCAAAAAGGCATCTGCCCCTGTCTCCCAAAGTCCTAAATATTCCCTCCTACGCTGCTCCTTCACAGACTTGGTGGTCATGTTCATCTTCAGTCCAAGTGCAGCTTCCTTATAAATGTAGAGTGAGTTTCTAACAGATTTGCTTTTTTCTAAACAAATTGTGTCCCACCATCATCCATTAAATAATCTGCTTCCCAGCTTTCTTGTCCCCACTGTCATCTATCAATTCCCTACTGCACGTGCTTCTGCTTCTGCGCTTTCTAGTACATTCCAGTACTCCTTCTAGCTGTTAGCCCACCCATTCCTCCAGTTTCACTCCTAGAAATTTGTTTTTTTAATGATTACCAAGTTGGAGGATCCAGTGGTGATGGTGGTGGGTGATAACAGTGATGGTGGTGATGGCAATTGTGGTGGTGGAGGTTATTGTGGCAATGGCGGTGGTGGAGGTGATTGTTGTGGTGGTGAAGGTGATCATGGTGGTGGAGGTGATTGTGGTGGTGGAGGTGACTGTGGCAGTGCAATGGTAGTAGTGGAGGTGACCATAGTGGTAGAGATGTGTAATGATGGTAGTGGTGGTAGAAGTGATTGATTGTGGTGCTGTGTGATGGTGCTAGTTTTATATGCATAGATTTGTCTTGTACGATTGTGTCAGGAATATATAACCAATCTGTGGTCCTGTCTTTTTCTCTGAGTACTATAGCTTTGGCATACACACCCCTCAAGTTAGAATATCACTCAATAAGCATTGGTACCTAGAAAACTCTGCCATCACCATCAACAAAACCAAATCCATGTTAGTCCAATAGCTTCCCAACCTGAAGTATGTCTGTGGGAGTTCAAAGACAGAAGCAGGGCCAAGTCTATAAGAGAGGTCACTTGAGAGAAAACATCAATGAAGAAGACCATGGGGTAAATGGTTACTCATCTGTCCATCTCACTCCAGGTAGGGAATTCTCATACACATTTCAAACAGACAATGAAGACATTTCATTTCAAATCAAGTCATTAACTTCATTTTTTCTTAGGTTTGTGTTCAGTGTTGCTGTAGTGATTGATTTTGGACTACATATATCACTCTGATCTTTCCAGTGCCCTCAGCTACATAGTGTGAAATTAACAATAACGACTGGCTTCCCAGGCTCCTAGGAAAGATGGCCCATCACTGATGGCAAAGGATTACCCACCTTCCCACTCTCTCTTCCTCTCCTTTTCCCTTTCCTCCACCCTTCCTCTCAATTTTGCTACCCACCCTCTTCCCCATCCTCTCCCTCCTTCCTGACCTTCTCTTTCTCCCATGGGGTACTGGATGGGTTTAGTGCTTTGTCTGTAGAGAGCATCTGGCTCTTCTTGCATGGTACCTGACAACTCTAGTTTGGGCCTTTTCCTGTCAAGCCTGGGACTGTGGACTAAGTCTATCTGGGAACAATGTCTCTTCTCAAGCAATTATTGGATTTGAAGTTCATTCTCCAAAGAGTCCACTCAACACTTTGGCACAGCACATTAGAAACTTGATGTTTTATGGGCCTGAAACAGATATTTTAACATAAACATGGAAATGAGCTCCAGAAAATGTGCAAGAATAGAAAAAAATTCAAATTAGGCTGAAAACATCAGGAGCCAGAACCAATGCCTTTAAATAGTATCTCCTCTATACAGACAAATTTGGAAACCACACTTGAAGCAGTGTTGGGTCTGCTCTTCGCACGCATATGACACACAAGTTTTGTTGAGTACCACGGGGTAGCTGCGCTTTAAACATTACTGCAAGGAACTAGACAGTTTGGGATCTTGTGGTCAAACTCTCCCAGGCCATGCCACGTGTGACAAGTGAGGCTACATTCATAAAAGAGCAGGGTAAGGTGTGGACAGGAAGACAACTTCAGGAGAAGAGTAGAAAAGACCCAGGTTCTGTCACGTGACCTTGACTGAGTCCTTCCACTGCTCAACATCTTCGTCTCGTTCTGAAGGCCCATGTTCCTGGGCTACATAATCCCTTAATAACCTCCAATGCTTCAAGCCTTTTGTGCAGATCATTACCACACCACACCACACACACACACACACACACACACACACACACACACACACACCTTTGTAAACTATAGAGGATTAAGCCCAGAATATTAGACCACTATAGACAATCTCCTAACTGGAATGTAAGAAGGAACTATTGTTCCCATTTTACGGATAAGCAAATGGTCTAAATAGTTAAAACATCCATCCACAAAGGGTAGCTCCCCTCTAGCTGCCAAGTCCTGTACAAGGAACTAAAGATGCAGAGGGAATGAGATCTGGGCTCTGTCCTCAAAACAGGGGAAGAAGCGAAAGACTAAGGTCATTACAGATGATTCATGGTAAGGAAACACAACCAAGAAAGCACACGACCAAGCAGTGAACGGGCCAAGCCAGCAGAGGCTTCAGTGACTCGGAAGGAGTTTTACAAATGGGCAGCAGAAAGGAAAGCATGAAGAGTGAGTGTGCAAGTGAGTGTGCACAGAGGCAGAGTGGGCTCAGAGGATTTGGAGAACAGGTGTGTCCAGAGGAAAGTTTGGTTTCTGGAGTTAGTAAGGTATGTCAAGGCATACTAGGACGCCGAGAATCCTTTATAGATTCTGGTGTTTGGTTATAGGAGACTGTGGTTGATAAACTGGCCAATCAGCAAGCTAATGCATAAGTCAACACTCTATAAGTCTTGGTAACAAACTGGCAGAGATAAGGATGAGCCTAGAACACCCACTCTGGATGCCAAGCAAGTGAGGACAAGGCAAATCGGGTCAGAGGAGTCCACAGAAGTCCTGCGTGTTTGGTGTAGGGTGTGCGGACTTTGAGGTACCTGCTTGGTTGGTTGAAGTGATGGTCCAGTCAGCTCCTTACACTGCAGGCTGGGTCTGGAGGGGGAAGTCCAGAATAAAAGCTCGCAGGAGAGAGCAGCGGCTGTGCAGTTGCAGGAGCTCATAAAGGAGATTGTACCACAGGCTCTTCCTCCTAGTTCACAGAACAGGTCTAACATTTATTTCTGTGGCATCCAATCATTAATTAGACCAAGTCACTTTCAAACAAAAACTAGAATCTCACTTTTCTGATCACTTATAAGCATACCACACACACACACATACATCCCACATACGTACACATACCACATGCCACATATACCACATACCATGCACACACACCCCACATACACACTACCCATACCATACACACATCCCACATACAGACACACACCACATACCATACACACACATACACACACACACATACACACCACACATCCTATGTATTCCAGAACTTTTAGAAAGTCACTCCATCCATCCATGCCCAGGATAACTCTGCTTTGTAACAAACAGCTGTGTTCAAGGCTTAAACTAAACATTCCCTGAATGTTCTCAGGTCAGGTAGTCAAGGTTCCACACACTATCACTACCCCCAGCATCTCACAAACAAAATTCTCTCTCTCTCTCCCTCCCTCCCTCCCTCCCTCCCTCTCCTCTCCTCTCCTCTCCTCTCCCACCCCACCACCCCTCTCTCACACTTTCTTATGTGCATGAATGTTTTGCCTGCATGACGTCTGGGCACCAAGCCACACACTATGGACTGGAGTTACAGACGGCTGTGATCAGTGCTGGAAATCGAACCCAGGTTTTCTGCAAGAGCAGTCAGTTCTCTTGACCTTTGAGCAATCCCTCCATACCCTAAAAACAAGATTCTTAAGCCAGACTGCATATGTTAAATCAGTTCATTATTTTACAAGTCCTATAGCGTGTCATTCCTGGGCTGGAAAATACAAATGAGTAAGTTTAGTTTGTTAAGTGTCAAAATACAAAGGTCTAGGACAGTTATTTAAATGCAAAGAAGGCAACACTGTAGGAGCCCAAGGCCTGAAACAGCAGGTTTCTCCAGGGATGCAGGGCAGAGCTACCCTGGAGTTATCCTTGGGATAGTTGTGAGAAGGGTCTTAGCAGTGGCAAGGAGGGAGGCAGGACCCAGGGAGAGAGCAGCCTGCAGTGAGAGGCACAGTGAGCCCTCAGCCGGGAAATCACAAGCCCTGATTTGCCTAACTTGATTTTTGCTCTTTGTTTTATTATCAGAAGGCTCCACATTTTTAATTGCTACTTTGCCATCTAGCTATTAGTCCTTCTTAATCAATAGCATTTTCAGCAATCATAAGCAATTTTCAAATGTGCTTCTATACATATACCACACCGTAATGACTCTCCCAAGGAATCTCGTGCACACTTCTTATTTTGAATCTATAATCAGATGAGTCGTGGCATAATGCTCTCTCAGGGTGTCACCTGGGTCATGGCATAATGCTCTCTCAGGGTGTCACCTGGGTCATGATATAATGCTCTCTCAGGGTGTCACCTGGCAATGCCAATTTCAAATTAGTACCTCTGTGAACCGTTTTCAAAAGATACAGTTAATATACGGTACATATGTGGGTTCCCATCTCCACGGGGACTTTTGTGTTCAGCACATGTATTCCAAAGCCAAACAGAAAGGGTTTAAAAACCGTAACACATCCAAAGTCTTCTTTTCTGGTTACACTGGTGATGTATTATTAATATAAAAATGTATTTGTATGGAAGAAAAAACTCATTTATAATCCTATCAGGTGTCAGCACAGTCAGGAAAGTCTTTCCCCTCCCCAGTCTGCCTCAGGCACTGTCAGGCTCTGAGCTCTCATCCTCTGCACCCTAAATCTTAGAACATAAGCGCTCCCCCAATCATGTCCTACACCCTTCCCGCCACTGCGAGCTTCTATGACACATCACCGAGTCAGAGACAAGACACTGCCCCACCTAAGGCTTTGGTGGCCACCCTGCCTGTAGAGTAACAATCAGCCTTACCAGGGAATAAGACCTCTCCGTGGTCCACTTCCTGCTTCCTTGTCCACATGAACCTTCACCTTCCCTATCTGCCTTGCTGCATGGCTTCTGCAGATCCCTGTGCCAAGCTTTCACGTCTCTCAGCTTCTGCTTGCCCTGTGCTTCCTCCACCTCTAAAACTGGATGACTAATTTCTCCTTCTAGGCTCTGCCTTCTACCCTTACTTCATTCAGGTGACTTCCTTGACCACCCACATAGGCAGAACCTGGTGACGATATGCCAAATCACCCAGTCTATCTTTATCGGTCAATTACCGCCACATAAGAAGACGTGACAGCCACCTCCAAACTCGGTCCTCCGTAAACGAACATTTATCCATGTTTACAAGTCGGGGGTGGGGGAGGGTCTTCTGGCCATGCTGCCACCCTCAACAGCCTGAGAAGTTTGCTTAGATTTGGGGGGCCCTTGACTCAGCCTAAACTGGGGTTTGTTGCTTCAACACTCTACAGGATTTCAGGACTAGCCTGTTCAGCAAAGCAGGCTGGCAGCTTTATTAAAGAGAGCTTAATATAGGCTGATGCATGAGTGTTAAGGGAAGGAAAGACCATTAGAAAGGAAGACACCCCTATGCAGAAGCGTTAGCTTCCTGAGAGAGTGCAAGCAAAGGCAAGATTACCCACATGTGGGTCCAGGCTGCTATGGAAAAGACTAAGCAATCATTTGCCCTAGTGTTAGCCATGGACACACCTTGGGGACTCTTGACATCTCGAAAGCTTGTTAAGAAACCCCACCCATCTTTCGACAGGAGAAACGGGTGAGGTGGCTTCAGAAATGCCTGTCCTGGGCACATTCTTCTCACACTCAGGGAGACAACAGAGGAGGCCTGGTGTCCCCAGGCCTGGGTTAGAACTCCCAGGCTGTCATTCCCACTGTCATATTGTCTTCACTGACCACAGCTGGTGTCAGTGGGAAAGGAGGGGAGCTTCTCCTGGGACTCGAAGGAAGGTGGGTTGCTAAGCGGCCATCTAGCCCAGCCTGGTGCTAAAGCCCCAAACCTCAGATTCCCCTGCCCCCACTTTCCTTTCCTAAGCTCCACCCCATCAGCAAGCCCTCAGTCTTGCACACACTTCCAGAGTCCTACACGCCTCAACCCCTCGACTTCTTTTCTCGGCCCTGGCTTCCTTCATCCCTCCTCTAGGTAACTGAACAGCACTCTAATTGGCTCTCTGCTTCTGCTTCCGCTTCCGCTCCTTGCAATTCGCTCTCTGCTAGCATCCAGACTGATCTGTTCAGTGCACGAATCAGATGGTGTCCGAGGTTTTTTCAATGACTTCCATCTCCCCAGAGGAAGAGGAGAGCAGCCCTCAGCAGCGCTGGACAGACAGACATCCGCCATCTGCTCACTGCTGCTGCCCTGGACTCAACTCTTTTCTCCTCCTTTGTTTGCTTTGCCCCAGCCACTGCCCCTCCAGCTCTTCCTCGCTAACCCCTGACCCTCTCCCTTTCGTTCTGCACTCTCCTTCCTCTGGAGACCATCTGGAATATATCACAAATTTGCAAAGCTGTCTCCCTCACCTTCCTCCACTCTTCATTCAAAATCACCTCCTCGGGCCGGGCGGTGGTGGCGCACGCCTTTAATCCCAGCACTCGGGAGGCAGAGGCAGGCGGATCTCTGTGAGTTCGAGGCCAGCCTGGTCTACAAGAGCTAGTTCCAGGACAGGCTCTAAAAAAAGCTGCAGAGAAACCCTGTCTCGAAAATTCAAAAAAAAAAAATCACCTCCTCGGGAGCTCCTGCCTCACCATCTGGATAAAAAGGTGACCTCTCTAGGCAGCCTTCCTTCCCCAGTAAAATGCAAGGCCCACAGGAGTGTGGCTCTTGCTTTGCTTATGGTTGCATCTCAAAGACTCCATGCAGTCCCTGTCACGGTATGAGTTGCGTGAGTACTTAGTGGCTCTTGGCTCAGAGGCTGTTTGACACTGAGCACATATCCTAAGATCATCTACCATGATCTTACCATGTAACAATGTCCCCATGGGCAAGGAGAACCCATGTCACTCCTCCTTGTAGCTCCAGTGCAAGGCAGCTCAGGGAGCACACACTTTCCAAGGCGAGGTTCCTGGAAGTCACTTAGCCTTTGGGTTAACACATTCTTAGCCAGTTTCTTCATCTTACTAATAGTTTTGGAAAGGAAATGTCTCCTAGGGATTACCAGAGGCTGAGAGTAGACACAAGCTCCAATTTCACAAGCAAGTCAGCCCACCATCTAACTCTGCACAGGGCTCCCATTGGCATCATTCACTTGGACCAGCAACCTCACAAGGGCAAGATATGACTGCCCAACTCTCCATGATGTCTCGGGGTCCCAACTGGTGCCTGCACCCCAGATGCACGGTTCAACTCTGATGATTAAATGAATGAATCAGAGACCCCATAGTCTCCTGTGCTAAAGCCTGTGCATGCATATGGCTTGGGAATGGTCAACGGAAGCTTTGGAGGGAACCAAGGAGGGGGCACTTCTAGTTTGGCAGCATCTGCAACTATATCATCAGCTTCAGCTACAACAGAACAAAGAGACCCCAAAAATGTGTCTGTTGAAAGCTACCCACTGCGACTGTGCAACCCTCAGGGACTGAGCTGGCACAGGCAGGGATGCCATATCCTGCCAGGCTGTTTCTCTGTGTTCCTGAGGAACGAGCTACGAAGTGCTCTAAGATACTACCAGGGGACTCTGCAAACTTTCGTTCACCTACCCAGCCCTGTAGCGTTCACTCTACAGACAGGAATATGAGTGGGCAGGGGACTCGTTACAGAGAAAAGTGAATTGAGACCAAAGACAGTGGGGGGAGGGGTGAACACGTGGGCAGAGAATCGCCACACTCTACCGTCCTCCTGCTTTCAGGGTGCTGTGCAGGGTTTGGGGCATATACCACAGCACTTTTATGGGAGACCTGGGACCTTGGGCAAAACAAAACATCCCATCCCCTTAGAAAGCACTTCCACCTGTCACACAGGTCAACCCACATCTTCCTAACCCAAGGACGAGGTAAGCTCGCCCACCAGTTCATCCTGCCTCACCTCCCAGCCTCCCCCGGAACAAGGCCCTGACTTAGTCTCAGCTCTGCGGCCTTTAACACCAGCTCCTCATCTTCATTCCTCTCTCACCGGTTAGGACCCTGAACAATCCTCCTCCCTTCTGCCTGTCAGAGCGGGGCTGGGGTCTTAGAGTGTGTGCTAGGGTAGTTGGTGCTATTATCCAATGCGTGCTTACCTACCCTAGGATACTGATACCTGAGTTTGAATCCCAGCTGTCGTCAAGTCTCTAGATTTCAATCCCCCATCCAGGAAACAAAAATGTCGATAGTATCTGCACCCTAGGTTTCCCACGAGAATGTGGCAAGCTGAAAAGGTATGGGAGCCCAAGACTTAGCACACAGCAAGCATTCAATAAATGATAGCTAACAGGAATGGCGCTTGTGATAGATGTATAGTCTATTTGATACATCTGTAAGAGAATATTACAGAGTGGGTGAATTACAGAGAAAAGAGATTAACTGAAGGCTGGGAAGTCCAGCGTTGATGCGTCTGCATTCAGTGGGAGCCTTTCCCTGCCTTATCCCATGGTGGGAGGTGGAAATACAGGAAAATTCAGAAAATGAGAGAATTCTAAATACAGCCTTTAGCTCTTGTCATAATGAACCCATTTCCCCAATAATGGTTCTAGTCCAATCCCAAGGTCCTCCTGACTTAAGTTACTGCTTTTTAGGCCCTAAGACTGCTACAGCAATGGGAGTTAGGTTTCCAAGATGTGAGCTTGGGCGACACAGTCAAACCATGGCAATTCGAACGAATCATGCTCAGGCCAACCCCATGTGGACGCAGGCTGTGGGAAGGGAGGGCCCTTCAGGAATCTCTTGTTTCAATTTACAATACTAACAGATTTCCTCAGTCATAGCATGGAGCAAGCATTCTGTCACAGAACAGAGACATATGTTTACTAGAGGGAGTGTGTGTGTGTGTGTGTGTGTGTGTGTGTGTGCACAGTGGTGTGTGTCATTGTATGTGTGTGTGTGCATGTGCATGTGTGTGCATTCATGCATGTGTTCATGCATTCACAACAAAGAACTGCCAAGGCAGAGAAAGGTCAGGGAGGAACAGTGAGGTGTGGGTTGCAGGAACTGGCTAAGATATATCCAGAGTTGGGATCACTGTAGTGTCCACAGAATGGCAGGGAGCTAAGAGAGAGGCCCTGGTGAGAACTCTGCAACAGATAACCCAGAAGTGCCCTTGCTCTGGGTAGATTTGCAGAGCGTGTGGTCTCCTCTATAGACACAGGAGCAAACCTGATGTGCTGAGAAACATACAGTCCATGCACTGACCAAGCCTGGGTCAGAGTCGCCGACATCTAGCACGGCCTGCACAGGGATGGATGCCCTCTCCCAAAGGGGCATCTGTAAGTCTTCCTCTCTAGAATGTTCACCCTTGCTTCGTCTCGCACCTGCCTCAGCCCAGCTAGCTTCCGCTCATCTGTGGGTCTCAGGTCACACTGCCTTCCACTTGAAACCCCTGCTGTCTCTAGGTCAGTGGCCCAGCTCTGTCCCAGGACACTTCCAGAACCTTGTGGTTTCCATTTGGTTGCTCATAACTTGCATGCAAGGGCTGTGTTTTACTTAGATCTGTATTCCCAGGGCCTGGCACACTGTGGCTACTTAAATCTACTTGCAGAATTAGTGGGTGTGACACCTGAGTTTCCCAAACAGTACTGGAATTGTTTTCTTAAAATGCAGCTCTGTCCCTAGGCAAGCCTCTGAATCCAACAAAGGACCTGTTAAAAAGAGCAACAAGCGCAGCGATCTGTTACTTCTGGAATCTCACAGATACGTCACTGTGCTGATCCCTCGCAATGTCAGTGGCTCCAAACCAAGTAAACTAAAGTCCAGGTGGGTTATTAAAATGTCCACAGAAGCCTGGTCAGCACTGCCTGGTACACGCATAGTGCCCCACACCCAGGGTCCTTGGCACAGACACAGCACCCCATGCCCAGGGTCCTGGTACAGACTGTGAGTCATCAGAACTCTGTCGCATCCCCAGGCTCCAAGCTTCGGCCCTCTGCTTACACTGTGCACCCTAGGACTTCACAGAGTGAAGTTGCAGGAGTGAATCCAATACAGGCTTTTGTCAGTCTTATTCAAGGAGGTACTGGAAGAGCTACCCCCAGACAGATAAGTATTCACGCCGAGGTTCCCTGCAGGTTCCAGATCAGTACAGTGTTGGCCAATTCTTGTCATTTGCCATATTAAGTGATTTACCCAGAATCCCTTGTTCTTTGCAAAAATCAGCTTGCTCTTTGAAAAACAAAAATACCCGATAAAGTATTAAGGAAGCCCTACCTTGATGAGCTTTGTAGCAACATTGGGCTTACTGATGTGGCAAAAGTAAATGAAACAATTAATTGTAATTTTCATTGTAATAATGAGCACCAGACTCGGGGTCTCACCTAGTGCTTCACAACCATCAGCTGATTTTAGAACTCAGTCATGTGTGTTAAATCTTAGCATATCCATCCATCTCGCTTCTAGCAAGAGAGAAGTATGTAGAAGGAAATGGACTACGGCCGGTGCAGCATTGAGTCTTGTGTCAGCTGTAGAGTCCCACGTGTGTCTGGCATGCCCAGTACCATGCTGCCTGTTTCTCTGACCTCAGACAACAAAATCCTCACACCGTCGTAATGGGGCTTCTCTGTCAGCACCATGGCGTCTTCACAACCACTTAGAGACTGCATCTGAAGCATCAGAACCCTACCAAACACCACGATTCATTTTCAAGCCCGTTGTCTTCATCCACAACACTCTCCACTCCATTCCCTGGGTCGCACCCTCCAGTATGGCTCGCATCGCTCACTCCGTCCCTGAGAGAAGCGAAGCCTCCACCCTCTCTCTGAAGAAAAGCCCCTAAGGACTCAGCTGCTGGCGGCCCCGACAGTGTTCGCAGCGCTGGGCCTGGGGCTGAAGCTGCTCCTTGCCACACCTTGGCCTTTACTCTGCTTCTCTTCCCAAGAGCCTCCATCTTTGAATGAGTCTTCATTAGGCCACCTCACCCTTTACTCGTCATTGCCACTCCTGCCAATGTGATAGTATATGACACGGTAGGGGTCGCCCACAGTCGCTTCCCCGTGGCTCAGTTGCTGCTGTTCCCAGTCTCGTGTTTTGGTGTGAACACACAGCACCCTTGCAGCGCTCTGGCTGGGTTCCGTGGACTCTCTTCCTCCAGTGGTCTTAACCTCACCCTCTCCTGGTCACTACAAGTGACCTGTGCTACTCATCTGTCATGATCAATAGATGTAAACCCTTCACAATCAAAGCATCACCATACTTTGCGACCTCCCTTAATTCCCCAACTCCAGCAATACTGTCTTCCTCCAGAGCCCGGGAGTCACTGATACCGTCCTCGTCCCACTTTCCTCCCCTCTAGGGTCTCCTTGTCACGTATGCCAGCTTCAGTTCCACCTGCTCTCCTCAAAACCCTGTACAGCCCTCAACTCCTCTGGGTTTTCTGTTTGGAAAAACCCAAGCCTCTGCCTTGTTTCAGTGTAAGCGCCCGAGAAGCACAATGCATCTAGGGAAAAAAAATGACCTCATCTTAAATTGATCACCATAAACCTCAAATGGGCTCTTTCGTGGTGCTTGTTTTGTTTAGTTGTTTGTTTTGATAGATTTGATAGAGCCTTGATTTTTGGCTCTTCTCCAACTCCCTATTCAGCCCTAGGCTAGTGTAAAGTCTGCTACATCCTACCTGCACCCCCAGTGCTCCTGATCCATTCATTCCTGTAGTCTACCCGAAACTGTATCTGTGTTCTCGTCAAATCCACCACCTCCCTTATTACCTCTTGATTAATCGCTTTTACGTATATTTAACTCAAAAAAAAAAGGAAAAAGAAAGGAAGGGAGGGAGGGAGGGAGGGAGGGAGGGAGGGAGGGAGGGAGGGAGGAAGGAAGGAAGGAAGGAAGGAAGGAAGGAAGGAAGGAAGGAAGGAAGGAAGGAAGTTACTTTGCTGTTGCCCTGACAAAATCCCTTAAGGGGAAAAAGGTTCACTGGGACATACAGTTCCAGAGGGACAGCCTAAGTTGTGGCAGGAAGGATACGCTTACATAAGCAGGAGTCTGTTGTGCATATTGAGTTCATATTCAGGAAGAGAACTGTGAACAGGACCTGGGCTGCAGTGCCCCAACCCTATTGACCCTTGGGTGAGCTCTGCCTCCTAAGGTGCCACACCCCCACCCACCCCCAAATGGCACTACCAGCTGGAGACCAAGTGCTCAAACAAACAAGCCTCTGGGGGACACTTCACATCAAACCACAACCAGATGGATGAAGGCAGAGATGGAGAAAGTGAGAAAAAAAGAAAAGATTCTCTTGAGCCTGCTTCTCTCAGCAACTATTTATCCTTCACAACACAACTCCAGAGCGCCCTCTGTCCCACTGGCTACAGGACCTTTCTTTCTCCTCAGTGCTCTGTGCCCATACCTTCACGGTCCGTAAGAGCCTTTTCATCAGGTGACTCATGACCTCCAAATCACTATCTTCAGTAACAAAATCTCAATCTTACTTAGGGAGAGCCACGAGTGAGTGATGGCAGACGGACCATGCTTAGAGCACTTCTGTTGTAACTCTTGCTGCGGCCATCTCTGGACCCAGCTGCATGTCAGAAACCAAAGCTCCTTCTAGGCATACAGCATACACATCTCTGCTAACACCCCCCCCCCTTTTCTGATCCAGTAGAGGCTTTCAGTAAATATTCCCTCCCCGTAACTAGGTCCCCAAAGGGAAGAATGCTGGAGTTGATTTGAAGTCCACAGTCTTTTGAAATTTGATTTCTCAGATTTCCATTGAGGACTGAGTGTTAATTATCCTGAAATGTGTGGGTGTCTCCACAGCATCGACCTGAGAAAGTCGCTTCACTCTGCCCCATCTGGTAATGAGCCTCTCTTGCTCTCCCTCCTGATTTTTATCTGTCAATCACTTTGACAAAACTGACAAGTTGGAGTTCCTCAACAAAATCAAGAAAACTAATAACTTGTTAAAACTGATGCTGTTAAAACAGCAATCTCAGCACCAAAAGTTTACCAGATCAATTGCTTTGCTTCACGATTTCCATTTGCTATCTGTGTTGGGATCAGAAATTCATCTACAGATTTAACCCAACATCACTACAAAATCCCAACACAGTTTCCCTAAATATATGAATAAGTTTGCTATTAAGTTTGTGTAAAAGAGGAAAGAATTTTTTAAAAGCCAAAGCAATATTTAAATGTATGACAAAGCTGGGGGATTCAGAGTGCCAAGCCTTGGCATTTAATGTAAAGCTACAAAAATAAAGACAGAGGATCCAGGAAAGGACAGGCCATATAAAATGGTATGCTTATTCCAGAAGTAAGTTACTAAATCCAACATGCATTTACCATATGCTCAGCCACCCAGTCCTTAGTATTTACGCTAGCGAGTAAAAACTCGAGCTCACACAGAAACATGTGCACTGACATTTATAGCAGCTCTGTTCTTCTTTGCCAAAGGCTAGGAACAACCAATGGCTTCAGCAAGGGAGTGGGTAGACAAAGCGTGGCCCTACCACACAGAGGATTCAAAACAGAAGGAAAGAGGCTGATCTCGAAGGGTTATACGCACTATACAGTTCCCATGTATCTGCCGTTCTACAAAAGGCAAACCGCTAGGGCCTCCTTCTTGTCTGGCACGGACACAGCTCATGGCCCAAAGAAGTGTGCGCAGCAGTCCAAAGCGTGAGTGATGGGGAGGCTCGCCGGCCTCCGCCAGTGGGGCAGCTCAGCAGCATCCGTCAGTGGGGCCTCCGCCAGTGGGGCCTCCGCCAGTGGAGCCTCCGCCAGTGGGGCCTCCGCCAGTGGGGCCTCCGCCAGTGGGGCGGCTCAGCAGCATCCGCCAGTGGGGCCTCCGCTAGTGGGGCCTCAGCCAGTGGGGCGACTCAGCAGCATCCGCCAGTGGGGATTCCACCAGTGAGGTGGCTCGCCAGCATCCACCAGTCCCCACAAAGTACAAACACCTTCCCCATCACCATTCCAAAGAGCAGACTCGAGCATTTCCTAACAGGAGATGAAGCAAAGCAGGCCTTGGCCTACACAGCAGCTCACAAAGAGTATGGCAAGGTCCACATTTGGATAACCCATCTTCTGGTTTTATGGAAGCTAGAGGCTTTGACAAGCTGAAAAGAACTTCATCTGCCATGAGGCACCAAGGAACACTGTCTTCCTTTCTTAACTATCGCAGTGATAAAATACAACAAAGAAAAATAGAGGAGTAGTGTGTTAGGGCTCACAGATCATCATGGTGGAGAGGTCAGAGCACTGAGAGCCGTGACACGAGATAAAGAAGATGGTCTAGAATTGGACATTTCCTTGAGACATTCTAAAATAAGATATGATGAAAATAAATCAACACAGAATGCAAAAATAGTTAGATGGGGAATAAACAACACAGGGTGGTAAAGTGGGCTAGAAACCAGGTGAATAATGCGTGGAGGAGGTGGGGGCAGCCACTGTGTCAAAGCCATCACCAGGTCAGAGAGGGGAAGACTGGGAGCCAGCTACTGACCAGAACAGTCCCAGTGGCGCTCAGGCTGTGAACTCATTATTCAACGGGACAATAAGACATACCAGAGAACAACTAGAGACCGTGGCTTAGACAACTCCGTTCAGAGATTTGCTGTCAAATAATGCAGGAAATTGGAGCAGTAATGGGAGTCAGGAGAGATTTATTTTTAAGACAAAGAAAAAATGGCGTGTGTGTATGCCGAGCCAGTAGGAGGTGGGAAAGCTGGCAGCGCAAGGGAGGAAGGAAGACTGTGGGGAATATCCTTGAGTAGCTATCCAGCCTGAGTGGAGGAGCTGGTTTAGGAAGGAGCAGAGGTGACTGGGTCCAAGGTAAGAGAGGAACAGACTTCGTGAGCACAAAGGCACATGGGACAGTCCATGTGTGGCAGGAGAGAAGGCATGGCCGCACAGAGCAGATGCGTGCAGCTCTCTGAGCTCAGGGGGTCTCGGTTTCTTCACCTTTCAGCTGGAGCTGATGACAGTCCCTCCATTACAGGTTTTTGTCAGGACTAAGATGGTTCCTCTGTGCTGCCCGCTGGCAATGGGAAACCTCTGCATCCCCAAACATGACCTCTGAATGATGTGGGCCAGGGTAGGCTCTGTGCAGGTTTTGCTGGGCATTCGCTCCTCTCCTATGGAACTGAGGGTAGAGGCCCAGCTTCCTTTACCCCACAGTACGCAGAAGCAAGAGTTGCACCTCTCACTGGTAACTCCACTACCTGGTATGCTGCAGTTCTTGAGAATGAATGAATGAATGAACGAATGAATGAACGAATGAATGGCGAGAGGGTGAATTTAGGGATAAAGGAAAACAGAATGCAGCTTTCATGTCACCACACCACCTAGTCTTAGATGCCCAACACTCTCCACGGACCCTACATGCCAATCTGCCCAAGCTTGGCAGCAGCCATGCCTCCACTGAGTCTCTGAAACTCCCTTTTTCTACCAAAATTATGAATAAAAATGGAGCACGGCCATTCTTGTCTGAGAGTATTTTCTTGATCCATCACCTTCCCCAAGCAAACAAGCACTGCTGACCTCTTAGTCTAATGCAAAGTGACGTTCTGATGCAACATCCAAGAGGAGCCGAAATTAACTCCGGCAAACGCCCGCACTGCTCCTCTGCCAGCGACTGCCTGTTTGCTGAGGAATCCAGGCTTCGGGAGGGCAAAGCTGTCCTATCTGCCAGCTGCAGGCTGTGAGTCCCTGGGTTGTTGACAGTGATTAGCATAGCAACATTTGACATGTGTGTGATTTCAACTAATAAATCAAAAAGGAAGCCTCAGGGAGAAAATGTCTAGGGGAAAGGTGGGTGTGCAGGTAGCATGGAACATTCTTTTTTTCCCAGCATTTTGGAGCACTGTCTGGACTCTGAACTATCTCTTAGGTAGAGAGACAAGTTGGAAAGTCACTAAGTAAACCTCCCAAAGGTATTCAGAAAGACTGGCCTAGGGAAGGAGAGACCCAGGAGCAATTCATTAAGGAAGGGAAGATGCTGGTGAAGGGGTCAAGACCTAGAAGTGTTTATTCAGCAGGCAGGGAGCATAGGAGCCCAATTTTTTAGATAAGTGTGTATATGGGGCGGAGGAGCATCATGTTAGATGTGAATTATAGTTCATATTTTAATGTATAAGCCAGTTTTCCAGAACATGAAAAAAACACACCTGTGGGGCTGGAGAGACGGCATGGTGGTTCTTCCAAAGGTCCTGAGTTCAATTCCCAGAACCCACATGGCAGCTCACAACTGTCTGGTACCCTCTTCTGGTGTGCAGATGTACATACAGACAAAGCATCCATATACATGAAATATATAAATAATTTTTTTAAAAAAAGAAGCCAGGTGGTGGTAGCACATGCCTTTAATCCTAGCACTTGGGAGGCAGAGGCAGGAAGATCTCTGTGAGTTCAAGACCAGCCTGGTCTACAAGAGCTAGTTACAGGATAGGCTACAAAGCTACAAATAAACCCTGTCTGAGAAAGAAAGAAAGAAAGAAAGAAAGAAAGAAAGAAAGAAAGAAAGAAAGAAAGAAAGAAAGAAAGAAAGAAAGAAAGAAAGAAGGAAGGAAGGAAGGAAGGAAGGAAGGAAGGAAAAAGCACACCTGTGTATATTGTTTTCCAGGTTAGCCTCCCCGCCATAGCTTTCCAGTAAAGCCTTGTGAGGCAGTCACCAGCACAGACAGAAGTGACATTTCCCTACAGTCTCAGAATTGACTCAGCCTTGGGCACAAGGACCTCCTGCTGCTTTGAAAGAACCTGGGGGTGGGGGAGCGCAGATGCACAGACAAGACAGATTGCTGGGCCCAATCCCTAGGAATTCTGGCTCAGTGAGCAGGGTGGAGTCTGGGAATCTGTGACTTCAGCATGTACTCAAAGTGATTGAAGCAAGTGGCTTGTGGATCAAAAACTCAGCAAATGCTAACTTGGAGAAGTCAGGCCCAGTCTAGCGCAGACCTCTGGCTCCAAGGCCCTCCACAGGTTCACTGTTGGCCACCAATGCTGAACCTCAGTGCTATGCTATGCAAGTCACCCTGTGGGGGCTCAGTGTGATACACCCTGATTTCTCTTTATTCTGTTAGAATGATTACAGGAAGTTATCTATGCAATGCAAGGATTTTGTGGTGGGCGTGCTGGACCTGTGCCGAGACACAGAAGAGGTGGAAGCGATTTTAAATGGGGATGTGAACTTGCAAGTCTGGTCCGACCACCACCGTCCAAGTCTGAGCCGGATCAAACTCGCCATTAAATACGAAGTCAAGAAGGTAAGCTTCCTCACCCTTCCTGGTCTTCCTGCCTGGCTTTGCAGGGCTGCTGGCCTAGCTTTGTGCTCATGCATATCCGTGTCCCCACAATGTGACTGTGATGACACCCCATTCTGCCTGGAAGGGAACTGCCAGTTCCTCAGAGCTGCTCAGATCTCACTACCCCTTCCTACCTGGGCTCCCATCCCCCAACAGAGAGGACTCCCAATCAGTCCAGGGCAGGCCTTATGCCTGAAGAACAAAAATCAGTCTCCAAACCGCTGTAGGAGCACTCTCGGGAGAGCTCCCACAGGCCAGCAAGCCAACCCCAGGCCTTGCTGAGAATCACAGCACTGAGCTGTCTTTCTGCTCCTAGGAATAGTCACATAGACAGCAGCTTGGAGAAGAGGGCAGGTGAGAACCATGGACCCCAAAGTCTCATAAACGTTCTTAATAGATAGCTCGAGTAGATGCCCAAAGGAAAGTTCATCAACTTGTCAGTACATGCCACGGTGTCTCAGTACCCCTCATGTCCCCAGACAGAGTTACACTGAAAGACCCTGTCTCACAAAAGAAAACTTCTTAAAAAAAAAAAAAGAAAGAAAGAATGAGGAAGTAATTAAATGATATTTATGCCCCAATTTGGGTTCTCCTCTTCCTTGATTATCCAAGTGGGAGCAGGCAGGGGGAATAAACCAGCCATCAACAAGGGACCTAGGGGGTTTCCATGATTCATAAGGTTTTCTGCTCTTTTACTTTAATAATGATCACAAATCCTGAAGAAAATGTATTTCCCCAAGGCTCTGAGCCCAAAAACAGAGCAGAGTTTTGCCAAGTGCTGGGGGAAGTCAAACTGCAAGTTCAAATCTATATTCTTAGTTTATGGGATGCATTTTTAACCTAACCCTGGGACTTACCAGGTTTTCCTTTTGCTTTCTTTTTAACCAAAGCACAGAAGTCTCATTCGAACACCGAGACTTCCCACACCCTTGTGTTCAAACAAGCTCACTGTGGGGGCTGTGTGACATTGGTGAAGATGAGCTTGGGGTCCTCCAAGTCTCCACATACCCCTCTCTTCACCCTATGAAGGGCAGGATGATTGGGTTTGAAACAGCCAGGAAACAGGAAATACTGGGGGTCTGCGGTTTATAGTCACAGGATTTGACTAAGCAATCACAACCTTGCCTACCTTGTAGACAGACAGTGCCCTTTTTCCCCTGAAATATAAATTCAGATCCTCTAGCAAAACTGTCACTGAGGGTAGAATTACCCAATAAACCCAGATATCTGGCCACTTCCTCACAGCCATGCCCTCGCAGTGTCAGCTAAAGGCACAAATGACGTGATAATGAATGAGACAGAAAACCCAAGTTCTCCATGGTCGTGGTTGTCGGGGTCAGGATAAAAAGGCTTCAGGAGGGAAATTATTTGCCCTAATGGAATTTTCCAATTAAGGGAATCATAAAGGTCTCTGGAAATAGCTGTCACGAATGTCAAGTGTCTGCTGCCTCCGTAGGTGGGAAGATGATAAAGGGCCTGTGTGGAATGCTAACCTTGCTGATTTCAGAGACCTCCACGGGGCAAATTCCCTCAGACCACACATGCCATCATGCAAAGGCAGACAGCCCTGTAGCTTTTCTTGACATTTGTTCTATTGTGAATCACTAATGAAAATGCCTAGTATAGTATTAGAAGGGCTTATGAATCATACAATGGACTTTCAGTTTTAACTTAGGAAATTGAGCATACTTTCATAAATACAATCCTACCCTGAACATTTGGGTTGCAAGTGACAAATGTCAAGGCCAGTGGACAAGTACATTGATGGCCTTTTGTATCAGACGAATGGATGGATAGATGATAGACAGACAGGTAGATAGATGATAGATTAGATAGATAGATAGATAGATAGATAGATAGATAGATAGATAGATAGATAGATTAGATGATAGACAGACCGACAGACAGACAGACAGACAGACAGATAGATAGATAAACAGATAGGCAGGCAAGCAGACAGATAGAATATAAAGCCAGAGGTCCTGCCCATGTGCTATCAGATCAGTCCATTAGTACAGAGATCAAGTCAGATTAGTTATTCTTGCCATTTTCACGGGCATCTAATCAGATGTGACCATTTAAGAGACAGAAAAAAGATTTTATGTTTAAATGCATTTAGATACCTTGAGCTAAGCAAAATCAGACAGATGCCTTTGCTTCAAGACACCCTAGAGCCCTTATTTTGTGTGACTACTCTCACAGAAAATATAGCATGCCTTACAAGACCCCCAGAGCTCACTGTCTCATCATGAAAAATTATTATCTGTTTTATCTGTCTGCAGAAGGTGCACACAACCTCAGCCTCTCTGTCTAGGAAATGTTTGCACATGAGCGGCTGGGGCCACTGTGCCTGACCGTGCATGGGGTAGTGCCTCTTATCTGAACAGCTGCCTCTTGGCAGGACTTAACCCTAGCATCTAGCCCAGTGTCTGTCACCATTAGATGAAGACGGGGAGCCCCTGGTAAAGAGGACAATCCTGAGCTAGTGTAGGAGACAGATTTGAAGCCTGACTCATATACTATAGCATTATGGTCTTGGTCAAGTCATTGAAGCAACTTCATGTTCTAGCTACAAAAGCAGATGCATGAGCTTCTTCTTCATAGAGCTTTTGTAAATTTATTCTGGAAATAATGCAATCCCCTATAGTTCAAAAGGGAAGCACCACTATTGCTATTCAGCGATGACTGCCTTTGGATACTCTAGATGTTCCCTGAGACATTCTCTAACTAGTCCTGTTGTCTCTCCCAAGAATGCAAAAAAAAAAAAAATGGTTCCATGGTAAAGACATCATCTAGTATAAAATTCTGCTTAGAGTGGCAAAATGTCTTGCGAGGCTGTGACTACCCTCCATGACTTCTGCTTTAGTCTGGCATGGTAACGCATGGCTTTAATCCTAGAACTCAGGAGGCAGAGGCAGGTGGATCTCTGTGAGTTTGAAGCCCAGCCTGGTCTACAGAGTGAGTTCCAAGACAGTCGAGGCTACATAATAAGACCCTGTCTCAAAACCAGAAGAGGGTAACTCAACCTCTGTAATGCAGCAATTAGAGACAGTGTTGGAGATGTGGCTGAGGGTGAGCCCAGTGAGGTCAATTTGGGTCTAACCATTTACTAATGGAATCACTTGAGCAGACACTTAGACTCTGTGTGGCTACTGCTCGCATCACTAAAGGTAAGGTAATAAGGCCAACTTCACAGGCTCTGATGAGACTCAAGTGGAATAAAATATGCGTTTTTTAAATATGGCCAGACCTCAGCCCCTGTGGTTATGAAGAAGGCAGTGTTAATCTGCTCACTGCAGGGCTCGCAGCCATATCAAGGGCTCACTTGAGGACGTATCTGCCACCCACCTCCGAGAGCAATTTCATCTTATGAGAAATCAGAGATAAGAGCCTCTATCCCTCATGTCGCCTTGCACCAAAGCTCTACAGTGACTAGGCTGTGCCCTTCAGCTACTCAAAACCACCCCCCAACTCTGGCTTGTAGATGCTCAAAATGCTTCATCATCTCCTTGGGCCATAGCCAGCTGAATAGGCCAGCTTGCTGTCTATCTCAGTCTCAGATACCCTTCTCAAAGGTCTTCCTCTTCCACAATCTACTGACTCTAAATAAACTTAGGGCATTTCTAGGCATACCCTCTGGAAAGGTCCAACTACCCTAGATCTCAATTCCAGCTCAAGCTTGATCCATAAAGCGAAACCAGTATATGGTATGTGGTGACGCTTGGTGACGGTCACAGAGACCCAGAACCTGCCTTTAGTGGTGTATACAACCTGTCCAATGGAGAATACAGTCTCACTCCCCCTCCTCCTCTTTATTGCTTCATGGCCTGTGAACTTAAAGGGGTGATGTCTGCCTTCCCTAGGGAGCTGTTTACCCAGGGTCACCACGCAAAGGCTGATTCAACTGAGGTCCAAGGGAACCAGGTAGCTTCCTAACCTGACAGAGAATTTGGCAACATCATGCATGTGGTATACTGCTTTAAAAGTGTAAAAGATGCAAAAACGGAGGGTCGTGGAGGTTTGTGCAGTGGTTGCTGGGCCAGGCATTTGCATGCAGCTGTGAAAAGGAAGCCCAATTTGCAATAGAAACCCTGGGATGCCGGAGAAGCCAGGATCTTGGGACTTCGCCCTAGGCAGCTGTTTTTCGGCAGGCTGGGTGACATTTTCAGTTTAGGCTTTTCTCCTCTCAGATGAACTTGGATTTTTCTCAAGATGAAGACTTCAGTCTTACCCTCAGGGCACCTTTCCTATTGTCTCAGTGCACAGCGAGAGGTTTCTCTTAAAGACCCTATCTTCAGTAATTACAGCCACCCATCTTGTCTGTAACGTTCTCCTTTCCCTTCCGGTTCCCACATACGTCAAATAGTTTTGCTCCATTTACTGCATTGTCTCTCACCCACAGATTCAAACAGAAGCCGTGAGAAGTAGCCCTTGCCTAGCCTGTGAGCTCATTGAGATTCCTTCTGACAATGTCGCCAATAATCCTGAGATAGCAGATCACAGGCAGAATATAGCTAAGTTCTTTGCCAGAAAAATAAAAAGAGAAAATAAGCACTGACAGTGTGCTTATTACCCTATAAAAACTCAAGAGCTGGGCCTCCCCTGTTCATTCTCACTCCCATAAGGATGGTCCATGAAGCTCTGCATATAGCTTTTTAGGGCTTTTCTAACTCTAAGTTCACACACACACACACACACACACACACACACACACACACACACATTAATCTTGAAAAACAGCTCAAAGGTCTACAGATCACATGATCATCTGTAATACAAACACAAGCCCACTCCATACCAATTTAGTATGTTAGTTACTTTCTCATCTTGACACAAAAATACCTAACAAAAGCAATTTAAGTTGGGCAGTGGTGGCACACACCTTTAACCCCAGTACCAGGAGGCAGAGACAGATGTATCTCTGTGAGTTCGAGGCCAACCTAGTTTACAGAGGGAGTTCCAGGACAGCCAGAGAAACCCTGTCGCATAAAGCAAAAACAAAACTTAAAGAAGAAAGAGTTTATCTCACAGTCTGAGTGTTCGGACCATGACAAGGCAAAGAAGCAGGGGAGTCACTCTGCACCCGTAGTCAGGAAGCAGGAGAAGCAGGTACTCAGCTTGCTTTCTTGTGTTTATCCAGCCCAGCCCCCCAAATGGAATGGTTACAGTGCACATTTAGGGTGGGCTCTCCCACCTCAATCAGCCCAGCCTAGGAACTCTTTGGCAGATATCCCCGAGGCTTGTTTTCTAGATGATTTTGTACTCTTGTCAGCTTGACAATCCATACTAACCATCACACATACCAAGCCAGCAACCTCTACAACTTTTCCCTGATGCTACCCCTCATTTTGAGATTCTTCTATAAGCACAGGGACAGAAACTCATAAAAATGTGTCCACAACTCAACACCATGTTAGTCTTTCCTCAGAGGGCAACACTGAGGGGGAAACAGCTCAGTGGGAGAGTGTCTGGCTGCCGGGAAGACTGTCAGTTATTCTACTAAGACTTGAGCCAGATGAACACCTTGTGCTCATTTTATAGACTTGTCATAAATGGATCCATTTTTCTACTGGTAAAGCTGCTAGAAGGAAACAGAGCCTGCTGGACAGCAGCCATGCATGGTAGCTAGGAACGTGATGGCACGGCTCTCGTTTACCAGGTATATAGATATAGATGCTAGCCCGGGGGCTTCTCGGGAAAATCAAGTGCTGTTCTAACCTTCCAGAGCCTCGCAGGAAAAAGAGAAAGTGAGGTCCAGCAGCAGCCACAAACAGCTGGCATTGTCCCCCGTGTGCATCCTCCATGGACAGGACACTGGGGAGAGGGCAAATGACCTCTGTTGAGTCCCATTTCATTTCCTCTGTCTGCACAAAGCACAAGCAAGGCCAGTGAACAAAGGGGACCTGGGGACAGGAGGCCCTTCCAGAGGACACTGGAGGGGCCAGGCAGACAGGCACATGCCCAGGCAGACATTCCCCCACTGTGCTTCCCTGCGGCACATTGTTCCAGCAGATGCTCAGCATCGAGATGAGAGCAAGCAGCCTGGCTGGTCAGGCGCTACCCCAAACTGCGCTGCGTGAGGCTGCCCACTGCCAAACCATGTTGGTACCAATGCGTCAATCATCCACCTCTTCAGGGATTCCTTTCCTCACTTCCGTGGCTCCAGCCTGGCCACGTGGCACAAAAGTACCCAGTGTCCATTAATCATCTGGCTTAGAAGGGCTGTCTTTTACTCCAGGAAGTGTGGTTTTCCCGAGCAGGAAATGTTAATGAAAGAATAAATATATGTGACTCATGATCCCTTTTCTGCCCGAAACACCTCCTAAAAGAAGCGGGAGGGAAGTGCCTGGCAGACGCCTGCTTCCCTGTGTCAAAGTCTCAATGCCCTTTATGTGTGTAATTCCGTCTTAGGACCTCAGTTTTCCCATCTATTAATGAGAACATTTAACCTAAGAAACAATCTTCAATCTTTATTAGCACACATAATCTAAGAAAATGGTATGCACATAATAGATTAGCCTATGGACGATATTTATCATGTTGGTTTTGTATGTACCCCTCCAACTAAATAAGCACCTCTCAGTTCAGTACCACTATTTACAATATTTTGGGCCAGGTCATTTTTTTTTTTTTTTTTGCTGTGAGGAATGCCCAGGGCAACAGCCCCCACCTCCACCCAGCATCACCCCCCTCAACTGTACCAACCCAAATGCATCTGACTGCAATCTCCTTCTGAGAACAAAGCGGACAGAAACACCCCGTGGGAAATTCTGGACTCGTTTCCAGACTCTGGGCCACACAACCCCTTAGTTCTAAGTCTCCAGGATAGGAACCATCACTATCCAAGGACTTTGTACCTCTCTTCCCTAACAGAGCCACCTGGGAGCTCTGTGACCGAGGACTGTCCCTAGCCAGTCCTGAACAGTTAGCCTCAAGGGAAGAGCATCAGTGTTTTTAAAGCTCTCAAGAGAGTCTCAGCTTTGGAGCATGAACTCACAGAAGGTGGGATCTCTCTGGAAACAGTGCACATCCTGTATGTCATGTGCTGTATTTGGTGGGAAATTAGAGGCCTTGCTGCTCCTCCAATTCTGTAATTAGGACTCGTGATTAAAAGCACATCTAGCAGAACCTAGATGACATTCAAGGCTGTCCCTAGAGTATAGACTCAACATCTCCAATGCCTCTGCTATAAACTGTGTCCCTTTGGGCTTGAAAACCTTGGGAAGCATCTTGCTATCCAGGGAAACCCTGGCAATCTCAGGTGAGTCCCAGTGGGTCCCATAGTCAGAAGGAAGCAGTGGGGACTCTGCCTTCGGGGCTCACATCATGAAACACTGAATACTTACAACTGGTCTCAGGCACGCTCTGTCTCATTAGCCTGAGTTACTACTGCATCCCCGCATTCTACCCTGGCCGGCTGGAGGGGCACAGTATGTGGAAACGCCTGTTGGCCCCTCTGCCCTCCTACAGGCAGGTTGTAAAATGCCCGACACAGTTTTCTCTAATGACGGGGCACTACTGTTAATTTGCAGCAGGGACCCCTGGTCCTGGAGGTGAGAGCTGCTACCGTCACCACAGTTCAGAGCATGGCTGCCTTTTTCAGCTGTTTGCTGCACATGAACCATTGTGTAGAAGAAGAATCTTTTGAAGCACTTTTCTCTTTGGTTAGCGTGTTTCCTGTGCCTCACAATCTTAATGCGCTCAACTGTATCCACTGGGTGCTGGGCTTGTTGCGACAGACTGAGCTAGATCACGAATGCATTCTGAATCCAGGGTCAGCAAGCAGGAAGGAATCTGAAGGGCTTTTACCACAGGAACGGAAACTCCTCTTCATCCCCAAGAACAGATGCAAAACATTTACTATCACAACATGCAAAAAAATAAGAACTATCTTCAGATTATCATTTTTACCACATAAATCAAAAAGATCTTGACTTCCGGCTAACTCTAAATAGACTTAATGCTAAAGGAAAATGTACATTTGGATCATATTCTTTGGTTCTAAATTCCCATAGATTTAGACTTTAAATGAGGAATTGATCTTTCACAAATTCCTTCCATTATGTCCCATAATGCCCCCCTTTTTAGCACTCATCTGTCTAAAGACACTTGCAAATCCTCTTTATGGGAGGCGAGTTTTGTAAGTATAATTGCAGATGGAAAACTTCGCTTAATATGGATGCGTTAGTTAATGCAATCTGAGCCCCAGCTGACATCATGCCTGAATGGTATTAGCCTCTAAGTGATCTTCCTGCATCTTCTCTCTCCCTACACACACACACACACACACACACACACACACACACACACGCTCGCGCACACGCAGTAATCATATCAGGTCATGTCCAAGCTTAAATCTGCTATCTCAGGATAAACGAGGAGCTCAGTCTGTGACCATCACTGAGGCTGGGCTCACGGCTCACAGTTGGTCAAGAGGGTGACGTCAGGACAAACTACAGAAGTAGGATGGAGTAGAGAAGCCAGTGGTGGCTCCCCAGAAGTCTATGGAGAGTAACTGGCACTGGAGGAGCTCAGCGGGAAGGCTGCAAGGAGAGGCCACTACCTCCCAGGCATGTCTGGGTAGGGGGCTCCCATGGTGGGGATTCTGCTGTCTCTCTCTGAGTGAGCCTTCAGCAACCCAGACTCCAGCAGCCAAAGGTGGGCGCCCTTTCCTGGTCCGGGACCTTGGCAGGCTGGCAGCATCTTTCCCTTCGGCACTGTCAACCCTGGCATCCCCAGGGCCCGCCGGTTGCTCCGTGGCTTGGTTCCTGCGTTCCTCACTCTCACGTCACACGGAACTCCCTCTGGACCTCCCCATGCCTAGCCCTCCTCTTTAAACCCTCCACACTCCGCAACAATGTCCCTTCAGCTGTCTGGATTCAGAACCGTCTCTCTCTCTCGGGGGCGTTCTGATCACCCCGTCTCAGCATGACGTCACCGTCTATCCCTCCCACACAGCCACTCTCCATCCCAATGCCGTCATTTGTGGAGAACGTGATATGTTTTTTATTTAGTTATTTACTTTTTCACCCAAATCCTCCGGTTAGAGTCTACACTGTGTCCTTAACTTAGGGCAGACCCAGGCAAGTAGTCTCAAAACTATTGAGTTAATCGCTGAATAAATGAATGAATCACACCTGAGCTTCCATCCAGTCCTTTCAGTGAAGACAACAGAACCCCAAGCTCCAGGTGAAGGGCATTCCTAAAAGCTGTGGGAGGGGCTCGTGGGCTCTCGAGGCTCTGAAGGAGAGGAGCAGAACTGGAACCCCAGGGTCTACATTAACCACCAAGCACCTCACTCTCAAACCCCCAGTCCCTGGAAACAAGGTCATATCTGATGGCCTTAGCGTACTTTTAAAAAAGAATTTGAACATAAAATTCCATTTAATAAAAAATATTAGTGATTTGATCTCCAACTTGCAACTGAAGAAATAAAGAATTAATCTCTAGTTATTATATACTTGTTAGGATACATAATAACTGATGTAATAAGTATGCTAATTATAGAAAAAAGTCTTAGGAATCACCCTCTTCTACTTCTTATTCCATTTACTATGGGACCTAACTGGGTGCACCCTGATGACTGCTCTGGCCACTCCCGTTTTGATGGGAGTCAGCAGGTAGAGCATGATGGGAGCAGAGGTCTGCTCAGTTGACTGTGAACCATGTGACAATCAATAGGATCCAGCCAGTATCCGCTAAAGAGCTACACACGGGGACCTGAGCCCAGCCAGATGGTAAAAGAGACTAAGATAAAAATGCTGGGGAAAGAGTCACGGAGAAAGAGGTGGCTCTTTTGAAAGAGGGAGTCAGAAACGTAAGGAAAACTAAAGCTGTCCCCAACACAGGGAACATGGGCTTGCAGATGGCCGAGGGGGGTGCACTGGGGAGCAGGAGGCAATACGAAAGAGGGGAAGGAAGCCTGGAGTAAGGAGAAGCCTGGCTGTCTGGGAGGGGCTGAAGGACAAAGTCTCCTATAGAAGGGCAGGGCTGCTCGGGTGACCTCTGCAGACAAGAGTTCTCATATCGCTTATCTTGTTTATTATACAACATGATAAAAATAAGAAATAATTAAAAGTAAGGCAATAACGTGCACTCCTGTGCCTCAGACAGCAGCTGCTTTAATTGTTTTCAGTTGTCGAATTCTTTCCTGTGCACATAGATTTGCAGACTTCTAGCTTTAGAGTAAATGATTTTGTAATTCGATTCGTTATTAGAGTGGAACTGTTTTTCTGTATTTTTCGTAGGTGCTCTTTTTTATAAAGCAGACAACCGATGTGCTGTTATATACGTTTTCTTTATTGTTCACACTTGAAATATACTTACATTTCCCTACAGTCTCAGCTACATTTGCCATTACTGTGACAAATACCCACCGTGGGGCTGGGGAGGTGGCTCAGCAGTTAAGGGCACTCACTGTTCTTGCAGAGGACCCAAGTTCTGCTTCCAGCAGCCATGCTGGATGGCTCTGTAACTCCAGCTTTAACTGTGAACTTGACACAGCCTAGAGTCGCCTAAAAGAAGGCTCAGGTGAAGGCCTTCCCAGATCACGTGGTCCTGGAGGCATAGGAGGGCCCAGCTTGCTGTAGGAGGTGCCTTTCCCTAAGCAGATGGTCCTGGACTATATGAGAGTTGTTCTCAGTCTAGGAGGGAAAGCCAGCAAGCAGCATTCCTCTGTGGTTTCAGCTTCAAGTTCCTGTTCAAGTACCTGCCCGATTTTTCTCCTATGGGCGTAAGGTGAATAAGACCTTTCCTCCCTGGTTTGCTCTTGGCCATGGTGTTTGCCCCAGCGACAGAAAACGAACTAGAGTGGGTGCTGGGGGACAAAAGTGGGGTGTGGGGGTCTGGACAGCGCTGTGTCCAGGGGAGGAATGTGGGGGTGTGGGGGTCTGGACAGCGCTGTGTCCAGGGGAGGAATGTGGGGGTGTGGGAGTCTGGACAGCGCTGTGTCCAGGGGAGGAATGTGGGGGTGTGGGGGTCTGGACAGCGCTGTGTCCAGGGGAGGAATGTGGGGGTGTGGGGGTCTGGACAGCGCTGTTTCCAGGGGAGGAATGTGGGGGTGTGGGGGTCTGGACAGCGCTGTGTCCAGGGGAGGAATGTGTGGCGCTGTAATTTTGGACGTAGAAAATACCAGTTTCTAAGTCAAGCACCAAGTCAGTCTAGAAATGTCAGTGAGAGTCTGGTCCGCCAATCATAGGATGAATTGCTCAGATCCCTAACTCACCCCAACAGAAGTATAATTCCAATAAGGGGAGGGGTGGAAGCCGTTTTACGAGCACAGAGGACTTGTTGGTAAAATTAGGCAGCACTGAAGGAGGCCTTAGAGCCCCTCACAAAGGGGGTGAGGCTGGGGCATTCAGGAATAAGGGAGGTAGAGGAGTCCCCTGGCAGGTGCCAGCAGAGGCCACTCTCCTCTTCACACACAGGCTGCACTCTTGTGCCAGCTGCTGCCACTCAGCTTTCTAACAGAGAAGGGAACATGGCACCTAATGTCATACAGCTGGTAAAATGCCATGCAGCGACTCAGACTTGCACACATATAGGAAAAGCCTCTCTTCTGAATCCTTAGCCACCACACTGCACTGCCACACTGTGGGGGCCCCAGGCATTGGGAAAGTCTTCCTGCCTAGGAGGCTGGCAGAGGAGTCCCTGTGGGGATTGACTGGGAACCCTTGCTCTGCTTCCCGAGGTCTGCAGAGGTACCTCACCTCTCACCAGCTCCTCCCCTTACCATCCTCATCCAGCTCCCCTGGGTCACTTTCAATTAAAGCAGCATCGTGCATAGTTATTGTTTATCAGGTTTTAATTGTTTGTGTGTATTGTGTTTTGTCCCCATGTGTGTCTACATGCCACATGACCACCGAGGTGAAACTTAGTGAAATTAAGATCCTTTAGAGAGGATTTACAAAGACAGATTTCAACCACCAAATCCATTAGCATCCATTATGACTCCTAAGCTGTTATCAAACCACTGCCCTGAGAGAGCTGGTGGCTCACTTCAGGGACAGGGAACACCCACAGGCTCACAATGGCCCTTGTAGTTGTAATCTATTGCATTTGCAGACAGGGTAGTTATCCTCAAACCTCCTTACATAGCTGTTAAGAGATGTCGTCCCCAAAGAACTGAACGCTTCCCCTAAGAAATGCACATTTCTAGGAAAACAAAAACAAAAATAAAAGCCCTTTTACGGTGATGTGGAGAAAACCTCCTACGAAGCAACCACCGGAACCATAACCCCGGTGTGATGGCTGGGAGTCGCCCTGAGTGCTGCTTTGGTCACCTCACCCAGCGCAGGGACTGACGTGGGATGTCATTCTGTATATGCGTTGATTTATTGGTTGATGAATAAAGCTGTTTTACTTTGCTCATGGACTTCTAGTTTGTAGTAAGTTCCAGACTAAAGTGGCGTATGGCACCTTGCAAATGTTCTCTTTAATGAACTGTCCAGACCCACAGTCAGTGCTCATCAGGAGACAGGCTGTAGGTGTCTGAGTGGCAGGTGACGCGCAGGCCACTGTGGTGCTGTAGGCTACCAATAGGAAAGGAGATTTTTTTCCCTAACCTAGACCTGATGTCAGAATTACTATATCATTCATGAGTTTAACATGTTATCTGGATATGTTTATAGATAAGGTTAAATACATGATGGCTGGAGAGGCAGGCAAAAATACAGATCTCACGGTGGCAGACACACCTGGGCTCACATCCTGGCTATATGGCCCCAGTTTCTGAGCCTCGGTTTCTTCATTTGCAAACCAAAGAGCTAAAATTAGATCTATGACATAGGCTCTTGTAAGGAAGTAATAAATACATCCATGTCATTCAGAGCCTCTTAAATATGGAATAAAGGGTGAGTCGTACCACCCTCTGCTTTCCTTTGCGGATGTGAATCTGACTCAGTGTGCCCACCTGGCTTGCCAAGAAATCCCATCTCAATTCTGTACTTGGGCCTGAGGATCCACCTGTACAACCATAGGAGGACTCTGATTTGTGCCCCCCGTGGATACCTTAGCCACTCCAAATGATGATCCCCATCATCTGGCCTAGCTGTGGCTCCCTGTTGTCATCCAACGTATTTTTAGTCTGTCGGGAGAGCAGGTACCAGGGATGGATACAAAGCAGACAGAAATCCCAAGTCTCCAATATATACCCACGGAGAAAACCCTCCCAGTGAGATGGTGCTATGGCCCTATATGTCCACAGAGAGCATCCTTGGCCCTGTTCTCCAGAACAACACTTAATGAAACCCATGTACACCATCCATGGGAGACTCCCAAACCCTTCTCCTCTCTCTGCAAAGCTCCAGGGTAATCAGAATGGGAGATACTGACACCACCATCTTTAGTGAAATACTATCTATCTCAGGAGAAGAAAGTTAGGACTTCCTATTTGTAAAATGCACCAGATCAGTAGAAGAAACCAAAAACTCACTCATGAGGTCAATTGCCCCATCCCTGAGCCATGCCCTGAAAAGTTCATATTTGATGAGAAACTACTCCATCTGCTAGAATTTAATGAACAAGCCTTGCTTTTAAAGATCTTGGATGTTAGCATGGCAGTGGATAATAAATGCATAACCAATTCTCATAGTAGCTAAGTGACAAAAGATAAAGTTGAAGACCAGGACTGGGGAGACGGCTCAACGGTGAAGAACCCTCTGCTCTGGCAGAGGACCCTGCTTCAGTTCCCAGCAGCCACGTGATGGCTCGCAACCATCTGTAACTCTGGTTCCAGAGACTCTGATGCCCTCTCCTGGCCTCCATGAGCGTCAGGCCCAAATGTGATGTACTCAAACTCATACCACACACAGGAAGGAAGGAGGGAAGAAGGGAAGGAGAGAAGAAGGGGAGAAGAGAAGGGAAGGAAGGAAGGAAGGAAGGAAGGAAGGAAGGAAGGAAGGAAGGAGATAAAGCAGGGAAGGACAACGGGGAGGGACGGGTAGAGGAGGAGTAAGTTTCCACTTGGGACAGTGTTGAGGAAGACTGTGTACAGGTCAGGTTTAGGAGGAGGTCAGCAGGGATGGCAAGGCATTGAGGAGAAGGTGCCAAGGTGCAATGTCAGTAAGTACCAGATTACCAACAGTCTTGCATATATGGGAACAGTCAGGAAGTTGTTTCTCATCATGGAAAGTGGCCACTGGTCTCACCCCTTGTCCAGCTGCATAAGGCCCAGTTCTTAAGAATGATGCTTCCTTGCCAGCCAAATATTCCTCCTTCCCTGCCTTGGAGTGGTGGAAAGGCTAGAGATGACCAAATTTCCCATCAGCCAATACACCTCCAGGCCTCTGATATTCCCTCTTGGATCTTAGAGCCTAGGGGTAATGTTTGCTGTAGGCTTGATATTGTGTGACAAGAGGCCACCCAAGTCACGTCTGGAAAGAAACATAAAAACAATTCTGCATAGCTCCAGATGGCTCTGAAAATTCAATTAGACCCACAACTAGCCCAGGAACCTTCCCCAACATAATTATATTATTGATCATTAACATTTAAAGAGGCTGCAAACAGAATACTGGACACTACAATAAATTATCATTGTCCACGGGGCAAGCTCAATGAATCAGCTGCTCCTGGAGCCTTCTGAGACTGTCTGGTGCTGTCATTTGGAGGATGTTGCTCTATTCTTCAGTGCATGGAGTACAGCAGGGGTGGCAGTGGGGGCAAGGCTGTACACATAAAAGTTTCCTTTCTGGATATCTGGTCTACCCCTGTGAAAAACAAGGCTGCTCCAGCATCTTCCAACACCCGAGGCTGACGCTCTGTCTTGTGTTCAGCCTCCATCTTATGGCATTTCTCAGAGAAGAGGAGAGAACATTAAAATTATCCAAAATGGAAGACTTGAGGAGTAGGGTGACCACAGTGTGTATGAACAAGGCAAACTAAACCAACATCTACCGAGTGTCAATCAGGGATTTCTGCCAGGCTTTTGGTTAAAGCCAGCATTTCTCAACCTGTGGGTTGCGACCCTTTGAACAACCCTTTCAGGGGGGGAGGGCACATATCAGATACCCTTCATACCAGATATTTACATTACAGTTCATAACAGTAGCAGAATTACAGTTATCAGGCAGCAACAAAAATAATTTTATGGTTGGGGGTGACCAGGACATGAGGAACTGTATTAAAGGGTTGCAGTGTTAGGAAGGTCGAGAACCACTGGTGAGCAGTAGTGTTCTTTACACGCTGTACTGTGAAAGGATAGCGTAGCATATAGAGCTATTAGACATGCCTCTAAAATGCCTTAAAACACGAGCCTCGTGTGGAAAGAGGCTTTTGGGAGAGAAGGGATGCATTGACAGCGCTCACTGTCATTTGCATAGAGCCCAAAGCCACATAAAAAAGGATTTGAACTCTGTCTACACTGGATCTACCCTTATTGATCAGAATGGTGCCAAGAGGTAAACAACCATGAAATGCAGTTAATTTTTTATGAAAATCTGAGTGAAAACTCCCAGAAATACCAAATCTGGCCAAGAACAAGCTGAAGAAGATGAGCAGTGGCTGTGTAGTTAGAACCCTCAGGCCCTCCTCAGCCTCCCTTCCAATAAGCCGCAGGAGCTGCATGCTCTCTCCTTCCTGTTTCAGGGATGGTTAATTCACAGTCTGACAAGAGGAAGAGAAGTCGGCAGTCCCTGCCTCGGGTGATCAGAAGCAGAGCCTTGGTGCCCAAGCCTGGGAAAGAGCAGCAGTGAAGTAGTGGACCCTGTCAGTGTGCCTGGGGCACGATCCTCAGCAGCTGTGGTGACAGAGACTGCCCTGTAGGAAAAACGGACCTAAGGAGAGACAGACATTTCTGATTGATAGTAGTGATCTAGAGACAAGAACAAAGGAGAGGGGTTGGCTGTCTTTTCCCTACAGAAAAGTCCACATGCCAAGGAGCAGTTTGGTCAGAAGAATGCAACTACACCCAGCTCCATAGGATCCTCCACTCCCAGGACTACAGAAAATCAGCTCCTTAAGAGTAGAGGGCAGAGGGCTGGCCGCACCTGGCATCAGCACTGAGTACTAACGGGAGAGCAGGCGGAGCTTGAGTGCAGAGCGGCATGGGTTCGCAGACGCTTGCCCAGGGTCTGCAGCAGCCTACCTGGGGCTCTTTGTAAGCACAGCAGAGTTGATGGCCTGCACCCAGGACATTCAAGAGCATGTAGAGAAATCTGGAGATGAGAAGCTTGGAATGTAGCTCAGTGGTGGAGAGCTTAGTAATGTGTAAAGGCCTGAGTTTGACCTCCAGCACCACAGTGTGTGTGTGTGTGTGTGGTGTGTGTGTGTGTGTGTGTGTGGTGTATACATACAGAGAAGTCTGTAAGACTGCCATCCAATCTGAAGGGACTTAGTACCATAAGGACTGAGAAGTTAATGGACACCCTAAAGGTAGGGCCTTAAGCATCTTAGAAGGCTGACTCTGTATTCTGTGCTTAGAGGTGTGTGCCAAGTACCAAAATGCATTTATGACACATCTGGTGGATGCATGGACAACTCCCTACCAACACAACCAGGTTTATATTCAGTGGCAGCCAAGACCTAGAGCATCAGGGTCACACCCATATAATTTCTAATTCTTAACCAATGTCTATTCAATTTTTCAACATTTACATCTCAAAATATCACAACATTGGCAGCAGTCACATTTTGTAAGTTTGAGAAACCCAAAATTTAAATTTAAAAAATGATGGCACCAAATCCCAAGTATATGCCAAATCTAAAACCGCATATAAAAATAAGTGTCAGGAAAACTAAATATGGGCAAATGTGATATGCAGAAGTCAGCATTGTTGTATAAATTCATAGGATATGAAGTTAATTTTAAAGTATAATTTTAAAATAATTACATAAAATGAAATACAATTTTTTCTTTTTAAATTCAAAGCAGATCAAATGCATCGTTCCCGAGTCATGCACACACTGATCAGAAAAAGAAATCTGGAAAAACCTAGAAATATTAAGAGATAACCCTAAATGATTTCTCATAGACTCTTGCATCCAGTGCAATGATCTAACATTTTATCTGCTAATACAAAGGAGTCTTGTGAAAACAGTGTACCCACCCACTCCACCTGAGCCCCATCTGCCTCGGCTGGAATTTCTATGCTGGTCGCACTTAGGGTTTGTGTTTGGTGAAAGCATTTCCAGTCTGTCTTTGTCTTCTTTCATTTCCCGGAACACAGGTACAAATTCCATGCAGATTTCCTGTATCATCATCAATAACTGTGGGCCTGTGTTCTTATTGATAAAGAGTTTGAATTAAGAGTCAAAGATTACTCTTGTAAAAAATAAAATGTTGCTTTTAGTGATGATCAAATTTCTTTCTCTACTTATGAACTACCAAACAAAAGTTCTCTGTTAAGAAAAGACAGCTCTGGCTAATTAAAGTTGCAGTCCATGGCAGAAGTGTTTTATAATTATGAAATAAAATATGTCAGCAAATATTAAGACTTGGCCATAAATCACAGTCTAGATCAATGTTTCTAAGACAGTGAGAGTTCCCATGAGTAATCCCTGTTTGTGACCGTTTAAAGAGCAAAGAGGCGTCCGGCTTGCTCACAATCCCTGGGACCAAGAGTGGCACCTGACAGGCCCCATGCATGTCTCTAACCCATGGATCTTTGCACCCACAGTTGCCGCACAGCCATAAGAGTGCCACAGAGGTACCCAGCAACCTGACCAATTATCCAGTCTCAGCTAAGACTCGGGGAACTGGAACCACAGCTCTGCCAAGTAAAATGTAGCAGGTGGAGTTCAGCCAGGGGTCTGAGATCCAAACGAGGTCCCTCACCAAGGCAGTTTTTAGGGCTATGTGTTATTTGAAGCTGTAAATCTCCATGACCTTTCATGAGGCTATAGGCAGAAGACGGATCAGACACTGGGGCCATCATGAAATCAGTTCCTGGTAGTCTTGTCCAAGGGTGGGAGGGAGAGCCCAGGGTTTTGTCTTTAGCATGATAACTTGCAACTTCTAAAAGGACAGAACTGGAATAAACTGGTTTTGAGCCATCCCCTTGCATATTCTCGGTATCTCTCTGCACTGGAAGTTGGCTGACCAATGAGTAGGTGCTGAGAGACAAGAGTTCTACATTATGCTCAGTGGTGAGGCCATGCCCATGCAAACCTGGGGAAATCACCACCCCTCCGCTTTGACTTGTCTGATTTTAAATATACCTTTTAAAAATACAGGAAAACAGTTCAAAATGTTACATTTGAAATCACATCAGCCTGGGTTGAAGACCAGATCTTGTTATAAACAATCACTTGTGTAGCAAGCTACAAGCTAGTGACTTCTGTGTATCAGGCCCCTCTACTTTAAAAAAGCATATAGAATTCATATCTCAAGGAACTGATATGAGGGTTTCTATGACTTCGAAGTGTTTGAGAGTTCCCTTTAGGTTTCTTAGAGGGAAGTCTGGTCCTCGGTGTGACAGTGTTGAGAGGAGATAGCCTAGTCCAACTGAATTAGGTCATAGGAGCATCACCTTCCGAATGAATCAGATTGGTTACAATCAGGAAGATCTAGCAAGGGTGAATCAGGACTAAAGAAAGACTGCTCCCCTCTGCCCTCTGGCTTTCTGTCACACTGTAAGGTCTCTCCATCTCCATCTCCCAACTAATGCCATCTCCATGTTGTGATTTAGCCAGAAATTCCTTACTAGAGGCAGAACAGACAGACATGGTCACTCAATCTTAGACTGACAACCTCTAATCTGTAAGTTAAATAAACTCCATTATCTTTCTAAGATTCCAGCTTCAAGTATTTGGCTACAGTAACCAAAAATAAATTGACACAGAGTTAGACAACAAAATGACTAGTAAGCATAAGGCCTGACATGGAAAATATTCCGTGAATACTATTTATCTCATCATTGTAGTTATGATTATAAAAATATGTGATTAATGTTAAAATATTGACTTGATACCAGTTTATGGTAGCATACTACTACATATAGAGAAATTAAGCAGTTCTCATCCAATCTAAGTATTAATAATCAAGCCCTATATTAGACTGATATTTCACTTTTCCCTTGCACAACCAGATAAAAGCCTGCCTTAGTTCCTGGCATTTCTTCATATCTGCCTCTTTAGTAAAGATGTGAAGGCAAGTAAGTGTTCACCAATCCCTGAGTGATAAAGGACTGTTATATTTAGAAAATGTTCTGGGATGATGAGTTACCAAGAAAATCATGGAGCAGATCCTAGGGGGACACAGGAGAGCATTGCAACCATTGATCAACCAACAAAAGCTCACCCATCACCGAAGTGACACACTCACCAGGGAAAAACAGGCAGTAGGTCTTTCAAGATTACAAAGGACAAATCACATGTAAACAGAAGAGTATGTATCCACACGGATAGTCATGAACTATGGTGCCTTCTTTTAGTTATTTTTCTATTGTTGCAAAGAGGCACTGTGACCAGGCAACTTATAAAAGGATTTATTGAGGTTTACAATTTCAGAGAGTGAGAATCCATGACTATCTTGGCAGGGAGCAGGGGCGGGCAGGCAGGCATAATGCAGGAGCAGTGACTGAGATCACATCTTATCCACAATCCCGAGGCAGAGGAAGCTAGCTGCAATGGCCTGAGTTAGTAACACACCTCCTCTAAGGCCACACCTCCTAATCCTTCCTCAAAAGTTCTGCCAACTGGGGACCAAGTATTCAAACATAAGTCTGTTAAGAAGCCATTCAGTTCCTTATTGTACCAATCAGGTGCCTTAGGCAGGCAAGGTGAAACCAATGCAACACATCTTTACATAATTAAACAAATACAACATAAACAAAAGTAGCACACCTTTACACAGTTAAAGTAATAAGCAAATGTAATGCATCTTTACCTACTAAAAGTAATATTCCACAACACCTACCTGAATGGGTGAGATAAAATATTTTGGAAGTAAACAGCCCTCAGAGATACCCACCTCCTCTGATGCCTAGAATCTGCACACTTAGCCACACTCTTGTGCAGGGTGAGTGTGGATGGAGTCAAAGCACCTAGATTCTGGCTGGATTCCAGAGCATGGGCTGCCTCATCTCATTACTGTGTACATGAGGCCTGGGATCAGAGAGAAAACCCAGCCCGAAGGGTGTGGAAAGCACACGGCTTTGCTGCAACCTCATCTCCTTCCCTGTAACACGTGGACTTTTAGGTGGGAAGGAATGGGGTGTGGAGAGGGGGAGAGAGCAGTTGCTTACAGTCAGAGGGCTTCACCACCTGTGGCAGTAATACCTATGTGTCCTAGAGTAGACTCCGTCCCCTCCTGCCTGCCCCAGCAGGGAGCAGCTCACTCATAAGCTCCACTTTCAGGGAAGAGTAACAGGATGACAGAGGAGAGAGGGCCTAATGTACCCATTTAGGTTACATGGGCTGCATGCATTAACGCCTCAAGAAAATGTCTACTGAGACAAAATTAGAAGTAAGAGATAAGAGATACAGAAAGGACAGAAGAAATGGGGGAGGAACAGAGACCCTGTGTAATTGTTTTTTTTCTATTCTTTGGGGGCCCTCCACCCAGCTCCCAAATACACGGAGACTTACTTATGAATGCCTGGCCTTAGCTTGGCTTGTTTCTAGCCAGCTTTTCTAACTTATTATCCCATTTCTTTTTACCTATGTTTTGCCTCTATGCTTTTTACCTTTCTCTATCCTACATATCTTTCTTTCCTTCTTACTCCGTGGCTGGTTTTGTGGCTGGGCGGCTGGGCCCTGGTATCCTTCTCTCCTTCTCCTTTTCTTGCTCCTCCTACTCCTGAGCCCAGATTTCTCTTCCTATTTATTCTCTTCCCGGTAGCCCCCTCCTATCACCTCACTTCTGCCCAGCTATTGGCTATCAGCTCTTAATTAGACCAGTCAGATGTTTTAGGCAGACAAGTTAACACAGCTTTACAGAGTTAAACAAATGCAACATAAAAGGTAACACATCTTTGCACCATTAAACAAATATTCTACAGCATAAACACATGTAAGACATCTTAAACTAATATTCCACAGCACCACTGGCCTGTCTTGATTTACTGCATTGTAAAGCAACACTACTTTACAGAGTATTTACAGCACTCATCCCATGACTAGCCCCACGTTAGAGAACACAGCCAAGCATGGAAAGAGCCAAGACCAACCCACTGGCAGATATCTGGCCAGACTCGGAGCCCAGGTAACCCAGCCACAAGCCCTCCATTTCCCACCCACCACCAGGAAAGCCTCAGAACTTGTCTGGGCCTTTTATCTGGGCTGTGGGAGTCAATATCCCAGAATACAGTCCCCCTGAGTATTTATTAGGTAGTTGAGGGATTCTTGCAGATCCTCTTCAACTATTATTGTTAAACACTGGCCATTTCCTTACGGGTGAATTGAAAGCAGGAGAAAGAGTGACGGGAAGGATTTTCCTTTGAGATGTGAAAGAAAAGTAGCCACAGACTAATCACAAGCAAAGGGCAGGCCAAGGTTTAGCAGATATGCCTCACAGCCTCAGCAGGCCAGCCATACCTGAGGGGAGCGCCTTTGAATGAGGCTTTAGCAGAAAGTAGTTTCAGATGCAAACATTCTATTAACCATGACTGTGGTGCCGGTGGGCGGCCAGGATAATTGGCTTGGGGTGGATCTGAGAACTAGAACCAAGCACATCTGGTCTTTCGTGCCCTTGGGTTCCTACTTCTCAGGCAGGTGAATCCCAGTCCATTGTGGAGAGAATTTGGTCTCAGTGCCACAGGCTGCCTCTCCTGGTGGTCAGCCTTCTCTCAGCTGCAGCACCCACTCTCTGGAGAGCTTCATCCAATTACAGACCTGGCTGGGCGTTGCTTCTCCCACAAAGCCACTTGGCCTCACATAAACCCACCTTAAACACTCAACTCCAGCTCATGATAGACTCGGCATTCACCGAAAAAGTCAAGGCAGTCATATCAGCTCTTCCCCATGCTCCAGGCCAGAGTGATGGGGGCAGGAATGGCTCAGGCAACGCTCTAAGGACAGTGTGCCTTTTGATCATGCCAACCTCTGTGGGTTAGATAACAAAGGAAGTGAGCCCAAGCCTACACCCATCTCCTGAGTTCCATCCTAGTCTAGTTGTGGGCTTTTCCACCGTGCCTCCTCTGACCTTGCTTCTGAAGCTCTTCTTCCTGCTCTTGTTTTGTGGTTTTGTACCTCGCACAGAGTTCCTTTGTGCTCCGATGGTCTACTTCTTTTCTTACTCTTAACCTCCTTGGAACAGGGGTGATATTTTCCTGTGCTGTAGAATAACAGAAGAAAAATTCTGTGATACACACTGAATTATCTGTCACCAAGTTATCTTCTGAGGCCTGCCATGAATATAGAAAAGTGCCCACAGACAGGCGAGCATCAATTTGGCTTCAGATATTAGCTGCTGTCAACTTCCCGGGAGCAGATTATAAAGTCTATCTAGAAATAAATAGCAAACTGGAAGCTAGGTTGCTTTATTGTGGGGAAATGAATGTGCCTATGAGAATCAGCCAAGGTTTGGTCAAGGGCAGACAGGCTCCGGTCACCGACAGACAGGCTCCCAAGAGCCACCTTCTCTTAGTTGAGGCCACTGTCTTGCTGTCGGGTGAGCAGGAGAACATGGGGGCAGAAGGCTCACACTTATTCTCTCAGAACCCTGCTGCTCGCTCACAGAAGTCATGGAGTAGGATCTCCCTACAGAGGCTAATGTAAGCATGGTGAGAGCCTTCCAGGGCAGCAGCAGAGTAGAGAGCGCCACAGGGGAGTCACGTGGCCCTCCTCTACTCTCTCATGAGTGTAAGCCCCACATTCTGTGAGGACTGCATCTCCAGAGCAGGACCATTTCAGCGCCCAGCAAATGCAGAGTCCTGGAAATGACTGTCCCTGTGTTTACCCAGCATTCCACTCTCAATCCATGTTAGGACTAGACCCGGAGAATTTCAGTAGCATTTACATGATTTCCTGTCACTTACTCCACTTGTCTGGAAGGCAAGGGGCCAGGGTATCAGAGCAGTGGTATCTCCCTCAGTCTCAGAGAACCTTGAAGGGGAGGGGAGACAACAATGGCTGCTGTGAATCTGATAATGAGACAAGAAGCCTCGCTGCATTTAACACTCAGGTAGCAGTATCGTGGGGTCAAACAGCCATAGCCAACATCTGCTGCATTTACTCAGGTAGCAGTGTCATGGGGGTCAAACAGCCACGGCCAGCATCCTTACAGATGATCTGTTGAAACTGTAAGTTCCCAAAGATGGAGACATATGCACGCCGCCATCTGCACTGAGAATTTCCAATAGCTCCATTTATGTTGTTCTGAGAATGAAGAGGGAATGTCTTGCATTTCTCAGTCATTGTGCCATGCTCGTTCCTCAACACCCAGCGAGGCCAATGGGAGGGAATGAGGTCTATCGCGCTTGGGCTAAGCAGTGGGAGAGCTTGTAAGGGATGCCCAGTCTGTCTTCTCTCACTCATGAGACTCCTCAGTGGGGCCACCGGATGGGCCTGCCAACAGTGAACAATGCCCTCTGTCTGCCATGGAGAAAAACAACAAGTACACCAGATTTTCTCAAAGCTTTTAGCTTAAATACTGCTTACTATCAGTTTCCTCTGCCAGGACCCAGGGTCAGCTCAACAGATGGCCAGGAAGCAACAGCTGTCTACAGGAAAAGATGGTTTTAGTGGCAGCAACTCAAGTCAACGTGCTAGATCGAGCAGAATAAGGAAGACTCTGTCTACAAAGACATCTCTTTGCACATCTAAGCAGAGTTCAGGAGAGCCCCAGACAGTGACAAACACCACCATGGCTCTATTGGCATAGCTTCACTCTTTCCTGTCTTTCTCCTGTAACTGGCTTGTTTGGAGAACAAGTTTACACACTAAGAACACTGTCCATGTGACCCCAATTATAAGGGAGTTCCTTCCAATTGTCCATGTGATCCCAGTTATAAGGAACCACCCGCTAAGTGCATCCTTGCCTCTCAGCAGAGCCCTAAATACCCGAGGGACAAAACTTCAGAGGGCCATAGTCTAATAGTTGTACCAAACTGGGGATAAAATGGCCACTAGAGGTTCATGTATAACTTAACCACTGGAACCAACAGTTGCAGAAGGAGGTGAGTGATGACCCCAAAGGCCCTACATGGAGGCAACTGTGTCAATATCCCAGCACAGAAGCCCACCACAGGCCACGCCCAGCACCGGATCAGTGAGGAAGCTCCGTAGAGTTCTCCCAAGGTTCCTGGAGATGCTGTGAACATTTTCCTCGGCTGCACAGGAAATATAATCCCTAACTTAATCCCCAAGACAGTGTGATAAACCCTGCTTTGCCTGTGAGAATATTGAGGTTAAGTAGCTTGTCCAGGGGCATCTAGCTAACAAATGATAAAGTACAATTCAAAGCAGAAATCCTTACTCCCAAACCTATTAGTGATTTACGCTGTGTAGCTTGTTACTGAGCTCTGTGCAGAGATAAGTCTCTCTGGTCAGACGGCCAGCCTAGACTAGAGACAAACATTCACCCCAAAGCTGCCCTTTCCTAAGTCTGAGACTTCTCCAGGCCCCTGGTTGAAGCAACAGTTCAGTCGTTGTGAGGAGGCTCTGGCCTCGGCCTCAGCAGCCCCAGGTCAGAAGCCCTGCCCACGCCTGCGCCCTCCCTCCAGTGCTTGCCATGGCTTCCCCGGCTCCAATGTTCCTCCTGGGTTGTGTAGTGTTCAAGTGCTATGACGCCATTTTCCTGTTCGCATTTTGTTTTTGTTTTTGTTTTGTTTTTACAGTTCGTTGCTCACCCTAACTGTCAGCAGCAATTGCTTACCATGTGGTATGAAAATCTCTCAGGCTTACGTCAACAGTCTATCGCTGTGAAATTCCTGGCTGTCTTTGGAGTCTCCATAGGCCTCCCTTTTCTCGCCATAGCCTATTGGATTGCTCCGTGCAGCAAGGTACAAACTGCTTAAGGTGTGCATGTCATTTGCAGTTATTTCTTCTTTTCTTAGCACTTCCTTCAAGTCAGCAGAAGAATTCCTTCTGTGTTGTTCAAGTACTAAGTCGGAGCTGGACTGGGGGAAGCACTTGCCCAGCACACATAGGCTCGGGGTTTGAGCCCTGTACCACAAAGAAAGATGAAAATGAAAGGAGGGAGGGAGGGAGGAGGAAAAGGAGGGAGAGAAGCCCTGATAGACCAAGCAAAAGTAGAAGAGCCACAAAAAGAAAAAAAAAGATCTCAAAATCTGTCTTTAATTATCAGTTTTTAGAGAGAAAGGCAGGTAATGAGATGGGCTGTTATGACCTTCAAGGCATCGCTGAATGAGTAAGCAGCAGGACAGAGAGTCAAAGTCCCTTCCCTCTACATCTGCACAGCGTGCTGAGTGTGTCCTCCAGCTCACAGCACACCAGCCATCATCATGGCGTAGGAACAACCACTGCTCCCTGAGGACTTTCTCTTCATTATATGTTCTTTTTGGGATAGTCCGTTTTACTCCCTGATTGCATTAGAACACGTGTGCTTCAGGAAGCAGTTCAGAAATGAGACCCAGAGGGCTGAGGACTGAGCACAGCTCATGCCAGGCCCTGCAGACTTGCTGCAACGTCCCTCAGCCTCCATCAAGAGGTTCTGGTCCACATGGCCGATGAAATAGACTGCAAGAAGAAATGGGGGGAACATCTAGAAAGTAGGAGGCTGAATTTTGCCTAGGGAGGAATATCAGAAAGGTAGAGGTGACAAGAGGAATGGCCCTATAGGTTCTCTGACGCCTGTGCTGCTGTGGGCTTCACCTTCCTCATGGCCCAGACATTAGGACCAGAAAGCACCCACACCCCAGCTCCAGGAAGAGTTTGTGCCCCAAACACCAAATCATTAAGAAGCCTTGAAACATATCCCATGGGGTTAAGATTGTCTTCAAGGCTTTCAAACTACATTTATCTAGGGACAGATTTTTGAAAGGCATTGAGCTCAGGTGACCCTGAGTTCTCAGTGGAGAAGAACACGGGAGTCTACAGGGAGATTGTTCCATAGACAGCTTGAGCAGCTAATGCTGTTAACACAGTGTTGCCACTGAGCTGAACCTCCTGTCAAGCCCACTAGTGGGACACTAGGGTCAGAAAGGTGAGGCCAAGAATTCAGACTGCTGCCCCGCCACCAAAGCAGCCAGGAAGGGAACTCAGTGTCTCGGTGTAGGTAAGCAGTCCCCGAGACGGGCAAGCTTCTCCCACAGACAGAAAACTCCAAGACTGAACTGTGTGTCCTCAACATCTATTGGGAGTCCTGTTTCTATGGCAGTCTCATGTCATGGACTTCTAAGTCAAAATTCTCCAAACAATATATATGTAAGCAAGGTCAGGATTTTATTTGGTTTTGTTTTCTGTCCTTTTTTAAAATGTCAGAGAGTGGCTAGACCTGAACTGGGGTGCCGTGGGCCACAGGCTTCAGGCACATGTCTTAATGCTGTGTCTTGAAGCTGCAACCAAGCAGTCTATAGTGGATTGAAACACCCCTGCCCAAACATACACGCATGCACGCACACACGCGCACGCACACACACACATGCATAGAACCTGTGTGGCCAGGAACATCTGCATTTACTCTCTTGGGTCTTCAAGCACACTCCTGAGAGTTCAGTCATTAAAATAACATGACTGAGGGACTGCTACCAGCTCCCCCCACCCCCAACAAAACTGACTGTGACAGCTTCCAGGAGCCCGGGGCTAGCGAACACCAGCAAACATCCGCACCTCTGTCTGCTGGTGCCTTGTGGAAGACTTAATTCTTCTTAAACTTGTGGTATGTCTGAAAAGACTCAGAAAATAACATATACATGTCCAACCCCACCCCTGAAAAGGTCTATTTGTGGGGAGAGCATTCTGGGAGTCCCAGGTCTAGGAAACGCAGAAAGCTAACACAGCGTGGACACGGAGGGGAGAGCCACGGTCATCTCCTGAAACAGCACAGAGAAAATTACTGCGGCAAGATCTAGTGCTTGACTGGGGCTTCCTTTTCTCTTCAAATGCTTGACTGACAGTTAGTGCTCCAAAATCTTTCACTAAGACCAAAGAAATAAAACACTCATGACAAATATAAGCTGATCATGAAGCCACTTGTCCCTTCAGCACATTTACCACTGGGCCGGGGCACAGTGGACGCGTGACCGACAGGCCTGAGTCTGTCACACAGGGTGACTCTCGGGGGCACCACTCATTACAAGGCAGGAGTCCCTCATTAAAGCGTTTGTCAAGCTTGCTTTGAGACAGCTAAGGGACAGATAAAACAGTCAAGATATTTTTAGTCTTTCCTTCTACCACTTAGAAAAAAATCTTTTCAAGTTTGGCAGAGATGTTGCTGGAATTTCAGAGAGGTCAGATCTTACGTGTGACAAAGCCAGCCAGTAGGGCTCCTGATGCGCAGAGTACCATGTCCTCTCAGGAGGAGACACTGGGAGGAGTCTCATAGGCTGATCTTCCAGTGAGGTCACCGCTCTCATGGCTATTTCTGTAGTCTCATGAAAACACAATGTCATTCCAGGGATTCCATGTTCCAATGACATTATCACGTGCCCAGATATTAGACCGCCATATTCATTTATAGATGGACTTGTAAAATGTCACTGCCAAACTTCACTGACTGGATCGTGTCCATCAGCATGTAGTGACTGCCAAGAGGCTCTGTTCCCAACCTAATGGTGCATTCTCTTCCTAGGGACAATTACCAACACTGAAGTTATCAGCTTAGCCTTCTGAGATGAACTCATTATTAATTTCCTATTGAACTCCTAAGCCTGTCTTTTCAGTTTTGGGGGTCCCTAAGAAAGAGAGTTAAGTGAAGAGATGACACAGCCAGGTATATCAATAGCAGTTCAGCTTGTTAATTTGTCATCTGACAAGCATGAGCAAGTGACAGGCATGTGCAGGCGAAGGCAAGTGCAGACATGGGTAAGGGGCAGGCCTTCCAGGATCGAGAAAAAATTAATAGAGACTTTGTTCATCATTCCTCACTGTCATCACCAACACAGGTATGGCCAGGAAGGCCAGTGAGTTCCTGAAAATGTCTGCTTGAGTTCAGTGATTCCTAGGCATCTTTATCCTCTTAGCAAGGGCTCCTGTGCAAAGGGAGCCTTCACTGCTAATTAACCATTTTCCTGTCCTCTTCAAGTCCTAAGCTAGGCTGAATACCTGTAGAAACCTCAGGCAGCATCTCATCAGCAGGAGGGATCAAAGTCAGCATCAGGGCAGTGTCGCAGGGAGGCACGAGTACAGGTGAAGGAGAGCCGGGAGCTCAGTGGTTGACTAAAGTAGTCCCAGCAATCGGACGGGGAAAACTATAAACATTTCCCGGACCCAACCGGACGCCCTTGCAGTGTGCAGTCTAAAGCCTGCTGCGCAGCTCCTGTTCCGAAAAACACCCAAGTGTTTGCAGGCACTGCCCTTCCCTGCCCCAAACAAGCATCTAGGCAGGACAGGGCGGGTGAGTCAGCAGCTTTGAAGGATCTTGGCTTTGCTGGACCAAGTTTGTGGTTAGAAGCAGGAGTCCCCACTCCACACTGCCCAGGCGTCAACCAGAAGAGAACAGACTCCTCCACATTCATCTCTACCAGAAAGCAACGCTCCCTCCGCTACAGAAAATCACACAACAGCTTTCGTCACAGCAATGGAAGGAACATTTGTGTCAGCTGACCAGTGTTCCTCTTCCACTGCCAATACTTCTGCCACCAAATCCCAAGAGGTAGGCCAGCAGCAGGCACCCTGCTGGGACAGGACTGGGGCGTGTCAGAGGCGAGTCACCCCACTGCAGACACACTCTGACCCCCCCCCCGCAATGTCCGTTCTTATTTAGCTTTTACCACCATTTTTAACCCGTGCCTCCCAACTAGGAAATCAGGAGCCCCGAAGGGAAGGACCAACTCTTGGGGGCTGTTTTGTCTCTATCCCCTCTAGTGTCCACTCCAAACAGGTTCACAGCACACACAAAGACCCTGCATGGGTCCTTCGTGAGCCTTTGCAGACAAGCTCGTCAAGGCTCAGCCGAAGCAGGAGGGATGGTGCAGTGGGGCAAGCACTTGTTGCTATGAAGAGGACCGGGGCTCAGTTCCCAGCACCCGCATGGCAGCTCAGGTCTCAGGGGTGTCAACACAGTCTTCTGACCTCTGAGAGCACCGGGCACCCATGATGCACAGACATACACATAGGCAAAAGGTCATCTGTATAAAATAAATAAATCTAAAGATATTTTTCTAAAAATATCTTTATTTTTAAACAAAATTTTAATTATTTGACTGTTTAAGAAACAGTCAAGTTTCTTAGGCTTTGCACTGGAGTTCCCTAGCCCTCAGGGCCCTAGGTCAAGAACTCTCTACTGAGGAGGTGCTATTTCGTGTCTGTTACATCAGTCATTGCTTACCCTAACCACAGGAAGATTTTATCTTTCCAATCCCATTTTATAGAAGAAACTGAGACACGGATCAATTTAATTGCCACAAATACATGGCATTGTGATTATAACTGAGTGTATACAGGTCAAGAGATTTGCCCATAGTCACTGTGATGGCCTCTGTACATGTACACACAGCTCCAGCGACAGCCGTGTGCCAGCCCACGGTGCCTACTGTACACATCTTAGTTGCTGGCTAAACTTGAAATAGACTTGACTCAGATATTTAGAGCTGACTAGAATTTTCTAGAAAAAAAGAAATCAACTACCGCAGGCCAAACAACAGCTGTTCCCTTTCCCCTCATTAGAAACCCTACCTTATAAAAGCTACTATCACTGAGTGTCTCTTCTGCCCCTAAACCAGGTGTGGCCTCCCACTGTAATATGAGAAAACCCAAATTTCACACTCTCAAATGAATCTACTGTCATAAAAGGAAGACACCTGAGGCCTGGATTAGGCTTTTTGCTTTTAGATTTTGTTGTTTTAAATTGCTTTCACATGTGTTCATGTGTATGTCCATATGACATATGAATGACACCACGTGGGTACAGTTCCCCATAGAAGGCAGAAGAGGGTGCTGTTTCCCCAGGAGATGGGGTTGCAGGTTGTTTGTAAGCTGCCCAGATTCTTTGCTTTAAGAGAGTATCTCCTCCCAGGGCTAACCTGAAACTGTTTTCAAATTCATGATCATCCTGCTTCATCCTCCCAAATACCAGTAGAGGCTTACAGCAACGGCTGTGCTCTCCGCTCACAGGGCCGAAGCAGTGGCTGAGCTTCTTCAACACATTTCCAGACTGTAGGCAGGGTGGGCTGTGACCCACACCGCCCAAAGCCCCAGCAGCAGCTGTACCTTGACTGGGCTCTGACAATTCCAGAGCTGGGAGATCTTGCTAGGTGGGCTTTTGCCTTTTCTCTGCTCGTCGAGTAGGCTTGTGGGAAACAGTTCTTCCCCTGAGTAATCTGTTTCAGAAATTTCAATCACACACACACAGCCACAAACACACACACACAGTCAAACATACATGCACACAAACATACACACACACAAACACTCAAATACACATGCACACACACACCCACAAACACACACTCAACCACATAAACACACACACACTCTAACACACATGCACACACACACATGCACACACAAAAGCTGAGTTCAGTGGGATAACCTTATAATGGCAGTTCCTGAGGCAGGAGACTGCCATGAGGTTGAGGCAAAAAAAAAAACTGTCTCAAAAAAGAAAGTTGAGGAGAGGAAGAAGCAGGAAAAGGAAAAAGATGTGGGAGGAGGAGAGAGAGAATGAAGGCGAAAGAAAAAGGGAAGAAAGAAGGAAGAAGAGCCACTGAAATGACTGGGCCTCCTCTGTCAACGGTTTGCCCATAGACGCTTTCAAGTTCAGAAGAACCATCAATCCCTAACCTTGCCCTCCCTCCCTATTGACTGCATCAAGTGAAAACTAAGACCAGGGTAGCCTTCCAAATCAGTGGGAGGCACTGTCAGAGGTTTTTGTTGCATTTTGCAGGAAGCATAATCGTTTTTACAGGCTCATCTTCTGCTAGCAGATAATAATACCCTGAAAAGATATCGAAAAGAAGATAAATCTCCTACAGCAGGGACTGCAGGGACATTCACAGCCACCTTGGTCGGGGAGACAGAAACGGTTCTGTCCCACCATATTCTCACAGGGCCCATCAGTGGGAGACCCCAGAGAGAGCCTACAGGGAAACTTGGCAGCCATCTTTTAAGATGTGTCTTTCTCAGTGTCTCCATCTTTCTTTGGTGGACTTTCTGGGAGACACGGATCTGGTAGCCCATGTCTGCTCCTCTGCCAGAGTCTCAGCTTCCCTTGCTGCTTATGAAAACGCAGACAGTGACAAGAAAGACCGTGTGATGGCCGCTGGAGGGTGCCCGTGGGCACAGAAAATGCCCAAGGTCAAAAGGTTGCAAAATGAGGCTCCAAGATGAAGATGACAGTCCTCTAAATGTTGAAAAATTTAAACTAGATCCCAGTATTTAATTCAGATATGTCTTGATTCTATTGGACTCGTGTGATAGACACTGTGTTTATCCTTCTACTCTGCATTACCAAATCAGTATATTTGCCCATTGTCAAAAATATGTCAATAAGAATAGATATTATATAGATACATACAGATATATATATACATATATATGAACTTAAAGCATTAATGCATAGAAATGCTATGTGTAAGGAGTGTGTCAACCTATGATTGTCAGATAAACTCTCTTTATGAAAGTTTATGAAGTTGTTCCCAGCTTGTCTAAAGGAAATAAACATGTGGGCACCAGTTACTTTCTCCATGGTCAGGGACTCAGTCATGACTATTTTAGAAAGATAAAACTCAGCCTTGTATAAAATTCCTATCAGTGTTCTCTATGACATCAGAATAATTATAACTCGTGTTACACTGTTGACTAGAAGAAGGGGTGGATACTAGGCAACACACTTTAGAAGAACATCATCAAGCCAGCTAACGCACAAACAGTATGCTGACCACAGCTGTAATTGGGGATCTTACCGTAGAGACCCTGCAGTGAATGAATGTCCACCATTGGTCAGGCCAGTACTCAGTCTCCAAGGTGACATCTGCTCCAGGACTCCTAAGGGAGGGAACGTGTGACAGTCAGAGCGTCAGTCACTGGTAATAACTGAATCCACACTGGAGGAGCTGGGCAGCCAATGCCTGGGGGAAGGGTCAGACTTGGTGTGAGAGATGAAGGTGGCCTAGTGGGGATGTGTGTGATCTCATCAGGACAAAGAACTTTAGCTGGAGGTCATTAGACAGAGAAGATGCTCCCAATGCTTACTCCCCAGGAAGGTGAATCCCAGGTCATTCTAGATGCATTGGAAATAATCACACCAATTATTGGGCCCCAAGGAGAAACCAGTGAGGTTTGAGAGATGGCATAAAGCCTGCGTTCTGTAAATACTTCTGTAAAATTACAGATGTCTGCTGAAACAGGCTCTCCCTGCGTAGCTCCAGCTAGCCTTAAAATGGTGACTCTACTGCTCTGCCCTAGAATTTTTTTCCAAGCAAGCAAGAAAAAAGTCCCATGTGATTGCAAAGCAAATAATCCCTGAGTAGAAAATGAATCAAAAGTAAGAAAAACAACAGCAAAAATTCCACATATCAAGGTGCATCAAATTTCATAGAAGTGTAGCTAAAGCCACAGCAGGAACCATGTGGTTCTAAGTAAATTTATCAAGATTCAAGAAAGATGGAAAGTGAACTATCTAAGCCTGAAGCCCAGGCAAATGTACAAAACTCAACGTGCACTTTTAAGTTGTAGTTCTGTTTAGCACTGTTTTCTCAGGTTTGAAGGGTGTAAAATCCGACCCATGATGCTGAGGGTACCTAGGCCAACAGACATAACTTGATTATGTATCTGTGTGTTCTACTGTACTCCCTCGGCCCCTCCCCGAGACCTAGAAATAGAGAAAAAAAAACAACCCTTGGAAGTCAGTAGAACTTAGATTTAGTTAAATAGCCACTCGTGTATAAGTACAAGAGACAATGCCTGTGTCCCTTCTGGCTTCTGCCCAAGATGGGCGATTCTCTGGTTAATGTGTGGTTTCGTGCAGTAAAGCGATGTTCACAGAGAACCGTGCCCACCTGACCTGTGCCATGCACACTCTGTCTCCAGCTAGGACGAACCCTGAGGAGCCCCTTCATGAAGTTTGTAGCCCACGCCGTATCGTTTACCATCTTCCTGGGACTATTGGTCGTGAACGCATCTGACCGCTTTGAGGGGGTTAAGACCCTGCCCAATGAGACCTTCACAGACTACCCCAAACAGATCTTCAGAGTGAAAACCACGCAGTTCTCCTGGACGGAGATGCTCATCATGAAGTGGGTCTTAGGTAAGCCACCCTCTTTCGCTCCTCTGACTGATGATGCCTTCTAGACTCCCCTTCTGCTGGGCACACTCTGGGCTGATGCACCAGCCAACACAAAAGTCAAGAAGCGTACAAGAGGCACAGAGACCCCAATTTTGAAAGGAAATGTTTGGGGGGGTACCCACTAGATATTCTTCCATACAGTGTACTGATTATGATTATGAGGTGGCTTTACCTGGGAAATGAAGGTTCCCTCTTCCCAGAAGACACTAGCTTATGCCATTATGAAAAAAATAGCCTAATCAATACAGAGAGTAGCATGCGTTATTTGTTTAAATTAGTGTGCTAAAGAGGTTGTAAGATTCCTATCTGTGGTGATATTTTATGCTGTCAAGGTTTGTCTTGACAATAAATGGCTAATTTGAATTGTAGAAAATTGCTATTAATTTAATTTCTAACACCAAAACCTGCAAATAGATAATACGTGGGGAAATGCTCAAGGAAAAATATTGAAAATTTGCTAAAGCTATTATCAATAATATAATAAGCAAAACTTTAATAAATGGAAAGATTCATATTGCAAAGATTCAGATTTAATGGGGCTTTTTCTAGTAAAGTGGAAGTTTAAAAATAACTGAAATAAATTTACGTAGCAGCAGGAGTCGATCCACTAATTAAATTGGTTCAACAGCATTCACCCAGATTTTGCTTTGGTGGCAAATGTTTAATATTTGTTTAATTGTCACTATGTTTGTAAGTATTAAGTCAAAAAAGTATTTAGGGCTGGAGAGATGGCTCAGTGGTTAAGAGCACTGACTGCTCTTCCAGAGGACCTGAGTTCAATTCCCAGCAACCACATGATGGCTCACAATAATCTATAAGATCTGGTGCCCTCTTGTGGCCTGCAGGCATACATGCAGGCAGAACACTGTATACATAATAAAATAATTAAATCTTTTTAAAAAATATTCAGGATCAAAGTGTTTATGCCATCGAACAGCAAAATCATAAACAGATATGTAAAAAGTTATGCAACACATGGCCTGTACTGATATGTAGCCCAAAAAGGTCACAAGAGTTGAATTTCCAGAGAGCATAATGAATGCCCAAGCTGAGATCAACTGGAAACATGGACCCTACATGGACCACACAGGAGGATGTTTTGACTTAGGGCAGTCAGAACAGCCATGCCATGCTTCTCAGGGTCATGTGACCAACTGACAAGCCTGTGACTTCATCGTGGAGTCATTAACCCTAACTCTGAAAAGAGACACTGAAGCCGGGTATGGGTTAGGGTATGGTCTTTTACAGTTCAGAATCTAGTCCAGGTCTCCCTTGGACATCCTGGGTTTAAAAAAAAAGTCAAACATTTTAACACTAGGTACTTTCAGATATTCACACACTGAGTTTATTGTGAGCAGAAGTTTCTGTCCCACAAGCCTCTCCCAAGTAAGCACAGAGGATTAATATTAATTATAAATGCTCAGCCAGTAGCTCAGGCTTATTACTAGCTAACTCTTACATTTTCAATTAGTCCATAATTTTATCTTCAACTTGTCATGTGGTTTGGTAACTTTTCTCAGTACAGCATGCTTCTCTGTGTCTGCTCACTACCCCTTCTGACTCTGCCCTTCTTCCCAGCATTCTGTTTGTCTCTCCTTCAAACCTTATTCTTTCCAGCTATTCACCAGTTGGCTTCATTAAACCAATCACAGAGACATAAATTCACAAAATGTAAAGGAACATTCTACAGTTTGAGTAAAAATGTGTTTACAGTGCAAATTCTGTACTCACCCCATTTTCCTACCTGTATCCCAGACTGCAGAGAGTACAAGATCTCTTCCTTTAAACAAGTATAGTTAATGCTAAGCCTCCTGAGCCATGACTTTCTCCCGAGGCCTTCTATGGCTCATCCTAGAAGTCAGAGCATTAAAGAAGCGAGCTGCATCTCTACCCAGTAGGCCTCTTCTCTGACTTAGACAGCCTGGGAGAGACGCAGCTCCAGCCAGCAGGCCTCTGACTTACACAGCCTGATTCCCCTCTTGGCCATCAAAGCAGAGCTGAGTTTAAGGACTTGCACATGAGATGTGTTGGAGAAGATAAAAGCCCACTCACAGTGACCTCTTTCTTGCCAAGTTTAATGCATAATAAAGACTTCACTTTCTTACTAAAGGGGAAAATTGCAAAATGTTTATTACAGTTAATTTAAAAAATACGAAACTCAAGAGATGAACAGGATGAGCCTCCCATCATTAGGGTTCATGGCCAACCTTGCCCGCTTCCCCTTTTCCTTCACCTCTGTTATTTTGAAGCAAGGTCAGGGAGCATAAATATTTCAACTGTTAAAAAAAAGGGAAGGAAGGAAGGAAGGAAGGAAGGAAGGAAGGAAGGAAGGAAGGAAGAAAGGAAGGAAGGAAGAAGGAAAATCGTGTTGTTGCCAAGTACTGTGGTGCACACCTTAATCCCAGGACTTGGGGGCAGAGGCAGGCAGATCTCTGAGCTCAGGACCAGCCTGGTCTACAGAGTGAGTTGCATACCAGCCAGGGCTGTGTAGACTATGGCAGAACAGTGAAGTATTGCTTCTTTTTTTCTGATCCCATGCCTTCTCTGCTTCATAATGCTGATTTGTTTACCATGTCTGTGAATTTTAATCCAAATGAATTGTTTTCATTTCAGGTAGACTTCAATTTGTGAAATTCATATTTTTATAAGTCTCAATTTTTTATATCGTTATATTGTCCATTTCCTTCCCCAATGTGTTTATACTTCTTGAATATATTGTATATATTTATGATACCTTTTAAGTCTTGACTGTCATTTCCATGTAATTTCCACAGACTGCTTTCTCTTAGAAATTGGCATCTATCAATGTTGATCGGTAGTACTTCACATATTGTGTTGAACAGCTGAGTTTTATTGCCTGAGTCAGTTTCTGTTGCTATAACAGAAAAACTAAGGCTGGGTAATCCATAAAGTAAAGAGGGTTTCTTTGGCTCTTGTGGTGGAGGGGGTACCTAACATAGGACAGCTGCATCGGACAGGACCTCAGGGTGGAATGTGGAAGGAAGCCAAATGCATTACTGGATGCTCCCTGACCTTGCTTCAACACAACACAGGGTGCAATAAAAGAGGATGCAGGTAAGGCTGACCATGGGCCCTAATGTGGGAAAGAAGATACGGGAGGCAAATTCACCCCATGAGAACCCCTTCCCTTCTCAAGAACCCTTCATCATTCATCCACAGGAGCAAGAAGTCACTAACAGGAGGAAAACATTAACTCATGCCCCCAACACCCCCTGCTGTGCCCAACCTCCCCACTCTGGCACACTGGGCACTGAGCCTCTACCTGAGCTTTGGCAGAGATAAGCCATTGTCAACTGCATGGTCATCCTTCTAGAGAGCTGTTATGCAGATGGGGCTTAAGCTATTGCCTATCAGCTTGGGTCATTCTTCAGGTGTCCTAGGAGTGTGGCTCAGGAATTTACCATAAGACTATTTATTTATGGCTGTAGAGACTCACTTCTGCGTTCCTTACTGGAGGCCTCAAGTGTCAGCAAGGCCTTTCAGTTCTGGGTGGTTACAGCTCATTCTCCCGACCCCTGTTAGCTCTCTGGATATTCTGTGTGGAATTCCAGTCCATATGTTCATGGCTTGGAACTGAGCCACGGACTCTACTTAAACAGCCAGAGTCAGGTTTGCTTTTGGGCTTGCAGAGTCCCCTTCCCTCTGGAGCTCAGCCACGTGACATCTGATCACCTCTGCCTCTTCAGCCCGTCCCTGTGCCTGCACTCTCAGCTCTCTCTAGAGTGTAGTAGGAGTAGCCAGCTGCGTTCCCACCTGGCTCCCGCATGGCTACCTTAGCCCCAGAATAATTACAAGGAAACTGTATTCATTTAAACACTGCCTGGCCCGTTATTTTCAGCCTCTTATTGGCTAATTCTCACATCTTGCTTTAACCCATATTTAGTAATCTGTGTAGCAAAACGAGGGGTGGCTTACCAGGAGAGATCTTAACCTGTGTCCCTCTCGGAGAGGAGAGGCATGGTGACTGCCTGAGGCATCTGCCTGACTCTGCTTTCTTTCTCCCACAATTCTGCTCTGTCTACTCTGCCTACCTAATTTTCTGTCCTATCAAAGGACCAAGGCAGTTTCTTTATTAACCAATGAAAATAACACATAGACAGATGACCCTCCTCCATCACCAGAGCACTGCAGAGGGGGGATGGGCTCCTAGAAAGAAAGCAGGCCTTTCCAGTGGCTTCCCTTTCCCTAGGGCCTGTGCTGCCTCTTTCTGATGTCTGCAAACAATTCTTCATTTTACTCAACTTCTGGGAACAGAAACCAAAACACATCCTCTAAAAGAGAACCAGAAACCTTCGTCAAAGCTGAAGAGGCCAGGCATGGGAGCACATACTTGTAATCTCTGTAACTCTGGAGGCTGAGGCAGGAGACTCACCAATCTGAAGCCATCTTGAGCTACAGAGGGAGAGGGAGAAAGGGAAGTGGGGAGACAGCTGGGGAGAGACAAAGAGAGACTCAGGATGCAAGAGCAAAAGGAAATAATTCCTCTGTATCTCCCTACATATAATCAGCAATCAGTGTTCATTAATAGGGAGGTAAGTGGACTCCTCTCTCCCTTCAGGTCTTGAGATTCCATGAAAGCTGAGCAGCCAGAGAGCACCCTGCTCCCGCTGTGGGAAGCTGAAAGCATCTGGGACAGAAGGGGTGGTGTGGCCTAAAGCCCAGAATCAGTAGCAAACTGGATATGTTCCAAACAAGGATTTCTGAGATCTTCACATTCAGGGACAAGAGAGGCGATGGCAATGGGGGTAGAGCCGTTGTGGCTTTTAACAGAGGTGACATTCTACAGCTTCAGTTCTTCTGTGAGTGCTGTATTAAGAATGGGTGGTTGTGGGACAAGAGCAGAACAGGGTGCCAGTTACAAAGCCCCTATAGGAGTTAGACATCAAATGGTTAGTGAGAACAGGTCACGCTTTGAAGGTAAAATCAATATTTACTGCTGAATTACCTGTGAGATGTGAGAAAATGAGAACTATCGGGAACAATTTCTACTATTATAGCTTGCAAAATGGTATCAAAGAAAGTCATTCAGTAAGATGGGAAAGACCAGGGTGGAGCATGGTGGGGCAGAGGGAATGCAGACTCCAGTTTGAGATATACACTATAGATTTTCTTCAAAGGGCAAAGATTTACACCATCTGGAGAGAAACTAGAGTATATCAGACACTGAAGAGATGTCAAGTACTAAACGGGTATGTGCGTCTGAACTCTGGAGAAGCTGGGGGCTGGAAACAAATTGAGCATGGCAGTATATTTAAGCAAATTATGGTATCACTCTGATTTTGAAAGTGGACAGATAAACTAAAGATCAAGCCAGAGGCCATAGCAGTGTTAACACGGGGAAGATGAGCACTGTCTAGCAAAGGAAAAGGAAATGCAGAGAGTAGTGAGCCACAAGGCGGAGCAAGGAGCCAGGAAGTGTGGCCAACAGATGGCAGGATGCTGCATCCTGAGGCTGGGGCATCTGGAAGCAAAGCTCCTGAGGAGGTGACAGGAAGTATGATCTAGTGTCCGTGTCCAGGACTTGGCCTTACGAGGGGCATGGGCAGGAGCCCAGGTCCAGCTGAGGGCACAGAGTACACGGTGTGGCTGATATGGTATTAGAGGTGCTGACGGTGTTGGCTGGGCATAAAGTACACGGTGTGGCTGATACAGTGCTGGAGGCGCTGATAGTCTTGCCTGGCATTTTCTAGCCATCACTTTTTCTCAGCAGGTCCATTAAATGTTAAGCATTTCATCATGTATTAGGCAGCCAGATATCAAGGAAACAACAATGAATATTACTAGTGTGATCTTGCCCTAAATAACTTCTGGTGCTCTTTAACTGTTGCAAAAGTAATGACTTTGAAAGATCTGACCATCATCTACAGAAGGTGCTTTGCGCTGGCATGCCTTGAGATTCAGCATCCAAGCCTGTCTCTGCTCAAATACAGGAGAGTATGAAGTAGCATTATGCCCTGCTGACGGCCTTGGACTTCTGTTCTGACACAGCTAAGAATGCCTTTAACTAGCTGCCAACAGAGATGCCCAAATCTTTGGTATGTTGCACTCCAGATGTGTAGAAAGCTGGGCATGCCAGCTACACAGCGACACAAGCCATTGCTCCCTCCTCACCAGACGCAGCTCCGACAGTGACAACCTAGGGTCTTGAACAAGCCCAGCCTGTTTCCTTCAGATATGGAGGTCTTAGCCACTGAGAGGTGAAAGGTCTCATCCAGGCCCCCTGCTTTTGCCCTCCCCTTTCCGTGCCTCAACACAGAAGTGATAGTGACCTATTTAGCCCTAATCCTCATCACTGTGCCTCAGAACTTCTCATGGCTTTCCATTTCCCTCACAGTAGCAGCCAGTGCGGTTACAACAGCCTAGGAAGGTCTCTACTCCCTAACCCCTCTCTCTCTCCACCATCTTCCTCCCCACTCACTGTGTCAGCCCTCTGTTCTCCTTCTCTGTTTCTGCCCCTGAGGCTTTTCCCCAGCTCTTCTTCCTGCAGGGATCTGCATAGTTGTAGCTCTTACATATTTAAGTTTCTGTCCAGGTCTTTCTGTGAGAAGGATCCGGGAATGGACGCCAGAGTCTCACATATGCTAGGCAAGCAGTCTGCCACTGACTTGAGCCCCCAGACTCTCAAAGGTCTTCTTCAAATGAGGCCTTTATAATCAACCTGCTCAGAAATCCGAGTCCTCTTCTTTCCCCCAGTCCCTTCTCCCTCCTCTCCTGCCTGACTCAGCATTTCTGAAGCCACCCCACATATAGCTGACTCATCCTCTCCATGAGGGGGTGGGGATCTGGCTTCCTCAGTGATTTCCTTCAACGATCACATGGCACAGCCCTGTTGTCTCCAGCCCCGCGGTCTCCATCCCCGATGGATGACTGCCTTCAGAGAGCCGAACATGGAGCAGCCTGGAGGACACCCAACAGCTGCCTGGCTTCACATCAGAGCAGCGGCTCTGGGGCTTGAAGAGCTTGGCGGACAGTCAATTAAAGAACATGCCTCTACAGATGCCATCAGAGAACTATGAAGTCCTAGAGAGCCACGAAGACCAGAAAGAGTCTCCGAATCCGGGTTCCCCATCTAGGAATCTTTCTGTGGAAGACTTTCTCTCCCTAGTCTCTGAAAAGCCCACCATTAGTTGTCTTTTTTTATTAGTTATTAATCCACTCTTTCCTGGCAGGACGGGCATGCACACATGTAAAGGCTGACAGGCATGCACACATGTAAAGGCTGACAGGCATGCACACATGTGAAGGCCGACTTGCACACATGTGAAGGCTGGCAGGCATGCTCACACATGAAGGCTGACAGGCATGCTCACACGTGAAGGTCAGAGGCAGCTTGCAAGAGTCATTTCTCTCCTTCCACCCTGTGGGTTCTGGAGATGGAACTGCGGCTGTCGGGTGGCACCAACTGCTCTTACCTGCTGAGCCACCTCTCAGCTCTGGTACCATTTTCTTCCACACCTGTGAGCAGTGCCGAAAACTCCATTGATGGGATGAGATACAAATGTCAAGACAGCTGCAAAATACATGAAAACAGCAAAGAGGGGCAGGATTGGGACTGCAGTCAGGAAACTGCCCTGGCTGACCAGCCTCATCCCGCTCTGTGCTCTCCCCTCTCTGGCTTTAGGTTCTCACACCTGCTCCCTCACCTCTGCCCACCAGGGTTCTAAATTCTGAGGGCACATGTGAGCCTGAGCTCCTAATCATACCTCCATGTTTAGTCAAGAGGGCAAGCATATAATCCTGTTTCCATGATTCTGTCCTGGTTCTTATATATGAATTCACTCTTTCAATGGATCCTTTGGGTATTTAGCCAGGAAGTCCAAACATGATACCCCAGACTACTGAAGTTTCTTCTAGCAAGTCAAAGCATGTTACTACCCTGCTCATCATTTTTAGAGACTGCCCACAGGCTTGGGGTAAACCCCGGTTCTCAGCACGGCCTGAGGAGAGTCTATTAGGTTACAAAAAACTCTCTTCACCTTTGAACCTAAGTTCCTAGAGTGACCTGTTCTCCCACAGTTCTAGGCCACTGCACTCCCTCCTTCTGGCCTAGCTAATTTCTTTTTCCTTGGCCCAGGAGCCTCTCTTCCATGAATCCACCCTTCCACGAGGTCTACAAAGACACACAGGCACTCTACTTGGCCCCGTGACTGCAATGTTGACCCTCTTTGCCCTGTGCCACCAGAAGTTGGCCCCTGTATAATTTTTAGGACAGCAGCTGTACTGCCAAGTGGCAAACGGATATCTATAGCAAAGCTATCATTATCTGGTCAATGGATGACTTCTGACTAAACAGCTTAACCTTGTGCCTAATGCAGGGCAAGGTGGAGGTGGCAGAGCAGACAGCAAAGCGTCTGGACTGCTTGCTTGCCTTTGAACAACTGACTTGCCAACTTTGTACATGAGTTTCATCTTGAAAGTAGGGATAATTATAGTTGCTGTCAATCAGTGTATTTTGAAAAGTCAATTGGTATCTGTAAAATGCTTAGCCCAGGACTGGGCAACTAGAAGGAACTCAACAATTGCTGGCTGCTGTGATCAGAATAAAGGGGATAAAGAGACACAGACACATTCTTAGGAAGTTATTGGTATCATCTTTCTGCCTGCCAAGCAAATGAACCCCTAACATGGAGACAGCATTGTCTAGTAGGGGCAGGTGGAGAGCTTCTGGGTGTATTTACTTGCAGTGAGTTCTTGGAGCACCCGTCCTGGCCCAATGGTGAGAAACTGACTTCAGGAAAAGGGTAAATGTGAAACCCCGGCATACAGCAGCAGGAGCAGACCTCTGACTATTTAAGAAATGCACCTGTTTCTATCTGGGACACTCTGAAAGGGAAGCCCTGCTGAGTGCCATGGAGGCCAGATTAGGAGTGAGTGCCTTTCCTCCCTCTGCCGAGCCCCCTCTTCTAAGAAGGCAGGCTTTACCCTGAAGCTGTAGTGTGGATTCCCGGGAGGCTTCCTGGTGAGCTCTAGCTTCCTTCTCTGCCAGGCACCTCTCTTAATTATTGGTGACCTTGTTTTCTGAGCTCCAGGCATTCCCAAGTAATGGGAACTTTGCCTGGAGGAGTCTTGAGTACTGAGCATCCTTTATCCCTTGGGCCCCTGAGCTCTAAACATTTCTCTGATTGACTGCTGGGGCAAAAGACCTGGGGCTCAGCTACTACATCCTACACTGCCCCAGCATCTTGGAAGCAGGAGGCCCAATTTCCCTCACTGAAGTACTTAATTTCACACACTTCTGTTTTCATTAGGCAATTCCTGCTGCTCAAACCCTCACCCCACGTTACTTTTACTTATAGTTCTGGAATGACTTAAATTAACCTAGGCATTTAATATTCAAATCTAGGAAGGCTGACAAGGACAGCTGACCATGGAGTAATTTTCAAGGCCTGATGAAAATAATTTGCATTTCGGATTCATAGAGCTTTTAGTGTTTGAAGTTCCTCTAAAACACACTCAAAATCAAGGGACTTATCCAATGTCCCACTGCCAGGCAAAAACTTGAGCCCAGGGTTTGCTGACTCCCAAGCAGTAACCTGCCATGCTATAGAGGACGATGTCGTATTACACTATGACATTTAATTTTAATCTTGGGGAAGAGAAAAAAAAAAACAAATCCACATCTTCCCCAGCCTGTAATGGGTTTTCTAGTAACACTTTTAAATAAACAGATAAACGTTATGTTTCTGTGCTAAGAAACTTATGACAGGCTGAATTGCTGCCCACAGTTTCATGGTGAGCTGAGACATGGCTTTGTTAAGAGAAACACACTCAGGGGCTGTGAGAAGCCTTGTAAACAGATCTGCAGGGGTGGGGGCATTTCTCACGGTGGGGGCTCCAGTGCCATCTTCAACAAACAAGGCAGGATTCTTCTGTAGACAGCTGCTCTACACTGCTTTTTGCCTTGAAAAAAAATATTTCAATTCCTTTTATTTGATGGGCCTTTTTCACCACCGGATGCTAATCCAAACAGTCCCTGGGCAGAGTCCCCGAGGACTGAGGGCAGTCAGCTCCTGGCTCTCATATGTTCTGAGGCGGGACTAGAACCAGCGTAGCCACACTCTGAAGGATAGAGCCACCACCATCATCCACTCTCAGTACCATCTTAGACTCAAGGAGGTTTCAGCAGCTGAATCCTCAGAGAGGCCTGTTTTGTAACATGAGCAGCTGTCGGTGGGCTTGTCCTGCAGTCTGGGGAGACAAGTGTCCAGGGCAGAACCACTGGGGGATTGTGGTGTGGATGGTTCTGCCAGATGTATGAAGATGGAGGGAGACCACAGGGTTCTGACAGTCTGCCTTCGGTGTGAGGCTTTTCCTAGGGTTATCATGCACACACTGCAGGCGTCAAAGAAAGCAGTGAATATCATGTGATCTGTTCACTTGGTGAGGCGAAAGAGTCAGAATTTGAAGGGGCAACATGAAACTGAAAGTCCATCAAAGGAGGATCTGCAGACATCTCTTGTGATCGTCTGCCAGAGGAGTCAGGAATGTGAGCCAATGAAGAGGGAAGGATGGGGATGCCAGCTTGGGGTGTGACATCTCCAGCACCAGCAGGATATTCAGATACTAGCTGCAGTTCCTCTGTGTACTGGGAATTTCATTTTAAAGCTCTCTTAACCAACTGGGCAGCGGTGGTGCACACCTTTAATCCCACCATTCGGGAGGCAGAAGCAGGCAGGTCTCTGTGAGTTCAAGGCCAGCCTGGTCTACAGAGTGAGTTTCAGGACAGCCAGGGCAGCACAGAGAACTCCTGTCTCAAATAAATAAATAAATAAATAAATCTCTTAACTAAAAGTAGGAATATATTCACCTGTTAGTATTTACAAAGTGGCCACAGTACCAGACAGTGACAGGTCCAGAAGTCTATACACCAAAGCAGTAGCGAAGGCCAGCATTTCTCAACTTGTAGGTCGCAACCCTTTCACAGCGGTCACCTGAGACCATCGGAAAATACAAATATTTTCCATTACAATTGGTAACAGTAGCAAAATTTGACTTTTGAAGTAGTGAGGAAAATAATTTCATGGTTGGAGTCACCATAACATGAGGAGCTGTAAAAGCTGCAGGGTTAGGAAGGCTGAGAACCATTGCCAGGCCATCTCACGGGGCCATCTTAGAAGAGGGGTCGATTATATACCGCTATGTCTGTTACCTACTGTGAAGATTCGTCATTTTCAATTTCAGTTCATTAAAGGAAAAGTGGGAAAGACCAATAACCCTAAGCTTAAACTCACTGAAACAACCACAAAAACAGAGGAATCTGTAACTTGGATTAAACTGAATTCATATCACATGTGGGACCTTCAGAAATCCCTCCACTCAGCCTCGTTCATTCCTAATCTATAACGACTCCATAGTAAAGTGTGGGTTCCGGCAGCCTTCCCTCCCATACACCGCCTACAAAGTCTGACCGTGGATGGGGCCGGGCCCCTCTCCTCACTTTCAGAGGCGGTTTATCCATGAAGGTCAGGGACAGGAGCGCGTCTTCTCTGTCTTTGAAGGCGGTCTGTACCAATCTGTCTGTCTCTAGCTCCCCCTACACAGCAGACATGTGTGTTTCTACCTAGTTCCCTGGGCTCCTATCAGGGAAACTGAAGATGGGCCTGACCTTCTCCCACAGGAATGATCTGGTCGGAATGCAAGGAAATCTGGGAGGAGGGGCCGCGGGAGTACGTGCTGCACCTGTGGAACCTACTGGATTTCGGCATGCTGTCCATCTTCGTGGCTTCCTTCACCGCCAGGTTCATGGCCTTCCTCAAGGCCAGCGAGGCCCAGCTGTACGTGGACCAGTACGTGCAGGATGTGACGCTGCACAACGTCTCACTTCCGCCGGAAGTGGCCTACTTCACCTACGGTGAGTTCCAGGGGCCACGTGTTGGGTCTGAGATGTGGGCGTGCCAGTCGCTTTGTCTGGTCCGAGGACCAGGGATTTGGAGCCCACGGGTGCCCCAAACTCTCTATGCCTACAGCGCTTACAGAATGTGGACATATTTGTGACTTAGAAATGGGCTTCTGCCTTTGGAAGGATGGGGTTTGTTTGGGAGAGGTTCTGGGAACATTTCTGTAGGTTTAGGGTTTTGTTTTCGAAGAATCCTTTTTTTTCTCCCCCTGACGTGGGGAATATATATACTGAAATTTTTCTGTCCATCCTGGATACTGTGTTCTACACAAAGGTATGCCCTGTTTTAGTTCTGCATTCTTTCTCGTGGTGAGATCAGATCTTAAAAGAGACATTAATACATTGATCATACGGGTTTGAAACTGGTTCCATGGGAGTTGGTGGCACAGCTTAAGGCTGGTGCCTCCAAGAAGCCTGAGGGGGGCTACAGAGAGCTCCCCTCTGGTGACACCAGGATTCTTGAGGGCCCTGCAGAAAATAATTTCAGAAGGAGCCAGTGTGAATGAGAGTTGGAGTTTATTTAGAAGGAATTTTTGTAAGTAACCCTAACTAAGCTCGTTGGATCACCCACCCCCCCAAAAAGCATAAAAGTAGAAGAGGGACCAGTTTGGAAGAGGGGGAATCAGCAGTAGCGACAGGAGAACAAAAGATAGTGACAGACAAACATGATCAAAGTGCATATCACAGATGTATAAAATATCAGCACGATGTTGTTGTATATAATTTGTATGCTAATAATTACTTTTTAAAAAAGAGATTGTGACATAATTTTGGGTATGGGCTTTAAGAGAGAATGAAGAGAAAAAATATTAGGCATCCACGTGTGGTGTAAGATTTTCAGAGTTGCTTTTCTTTACAATAGCTCCTCACACATGCACACACGCGCACATGTGGTATACAAACACAATTCTGGCAGCTTCTTAAGGTGCATTTGGAAGGGTTGCTAATGATCATTAACAAGGCCATAGGCTGGCCCCTGCGATGTGTGGGATGGCATTACAGCTGCTAAGGTAAAACTGTAGGTCACAAAGTTGCATAATGGAACTAAAATATTTTTTAATGTAACTGTAGAGCCTCATTGTGAGATACCCAGAAATTTGCAGGCTTATACCTTGGAAACGAGCAAGGTGGTATTCAATGGTCCAGTACATCATTGCTATTTTTGTATTATTCTTTAGAAATGTATTTCTTTAGAAAGAACATAGGCAACCTCCACAGTCAATTTTTAAAATATTTTGTTAATTCTTTGAGAATTTTAACAATACATTTTGATCATAGTCACCCCAAGCCTGTCCCCCAACTCTCCCTGACTTACCCCTACCTCCCCCAAGCCTGTCCTCCAACTCCTCCCTGACTTATCTCTACCTCCCCCCAAGTCCGTGTCCTTTGCTTTAAAAAAAAATCAGCTCCAGTTTGTGCTGCCTATATATTCCTGTGTGGGCGAGCATCCACAGGAGGAGCATGGTCAACCTGCTGGGAGCCATGTTTTTAAAGAAGACGGGCTCTCCCTCACATGCTAGAATGCTGACTGCACTTGTGCTGATCTTAATACAGGCGGCTGTAGCCATATTTAATGACTTTTTTGTTTTGTTTCATTGAAAATAGTTTTTCCATACAATATATTCTAATCCTGGTTCTCTTCCCCTCTCTCATCTCCTCCCAGATTCTTCCTACCACCCCAGTGGTTCAACTCAATCTCTCTCTCTCTCTCTCTCTCTCTCTCTCTCTCTCTCTCTCTTTCTTTAGAAAACAGGCAAATAAAAAATAAACAATCAAACTGGGATAAAACAGGGGAAAAAACAAAAAAAAAGCACAAGAAATACATACCCATGCAGACAGACACACACACACACAAATCCATAAAAACATATAATCAGAAACTATAAACAAAAGACCCATATGATTAAAAGAGAGAGACCAAAGTGTTATGAGACAAAACATCTTCAAAAACATCATTGAGCATTGAGTTTGTTTTGTGTTGCTTATTTACTGATGGGCATGGTGCCTGCCCTTAAATGTAGTTTGTATAGCCAGTGAGACTCCACGGGGGGGGGGGGGGGGGGGGAAGAACCTGACTTTTCCTCTGTCAGTAGCAGATAGCTTCTGTGTTGTGTGGGGGTGGGGGAGGGGATCTTTTCTAGTTCCCTCTCGGCACTGGGACTCCATCTGCCTTGGGCCTATACAGGCCCTGTGCATGCTGCCACAGTCTCTACCAAAAGCTTAACAACTAATATCTCAGGATAATTTTTTTCTAGCTCCTTCTATTTATTTGCAAATTTTATTATTATGTTCTTTTAACAGCTAGTGATACTCCCTTGTGTAAATGTATCACGTTTTCATTATCCTCTCATCTGCTGAGGGACAGCTCGGCTGTTTCCAGTTTCTGGCTCCTATAAATAGAGCAGCAATGATTATGGTTGAGCAAGTGTCTCTGTGATTGGATAGAGCATCCTCTGGGTATATGCCCAAGAGTGATATGGCTGGATCTTGAGGGAGATCAATTCTCAGTTTTCTGAGGAACCTCCACATTGATTTCCATAGTGGCTGTACAAGTTGGCAGTCCCACCAGCCATGGAGGAGTGCTCCTCTTGCCCCACATCCTTGTCAGCACTGAGATATCATTCGTTTTATTGATCTTGGCTATTCTGACAAGTATAAGATGAAATCTCAAGGTAGCTTTGATTTGCCTTTCCCTAATGACTAAGGTTGTTGAACATTTCTTTAAGTGTTTCTCAGTCATTTGTGTTTCATCTTTTGAGAACTCCTTGCATGGTTGGATACCCCATTTTTTTTTGAGATAAGGTTTCTCTGTCTGTGGCCCTGGATGTCCTGGAACTCACTCTGTAGACCAGGCTGGCCTCAAACTCACAGTGATCCACTTGCCTCTGCCTCCCGAGTGCTGGGATTAAAGGTGTGTGCCACCACCACCACCAGGCTAAGTACCCCATTTTAATTGGATCATTTGTTTTCTTAATGCCCAACTGTTTTTAATTCTTTAAACATTTTAGATATTTACTGTAGATAGACTTTTCTGCCCCACCAGCCAACTCCCAAATAACCACATGAAGATTTATTAATTATGATAGCTTGGCCAATAGCTTAGGCTTGTTTCTAACTAGCTCTTATAACTTTAGTTTGCCCATTTTTATTTATCTGTATGCTGCCCTGAGGCTTGTTAACCTAATATACAGATTGTCCATCCTGTTTCCCTGCTTCCCCTATGTCTCCTCATGACTCTGCCCTTCTTCCCAGCATCCAATGTACCTGGAAATTCTGCCTAGCTATTGGCTGTTCAGCATTTTATTAAACTAATCACAGTGACATATCTTCATAGTGTAAAGGAATATTCCACAACAATTAACCCTCTATCATATGCATAACTGGCAAAGATCTTTTTCCATTCTGTAGTCTGCTGCTTTGACCAAATGATGGGTTTTTTTTGCCATACAGAACTTTTCAGTTTCATGGGGTCTCATTTCTTCTTGATCTTAGAGCCTACACTAACAGTGTTCTATTCAGAAAGGCTTTTCCTATGAGTTCAAAACTATACCCCACTTTTTCTTCTATCAGATTCAGGGTACTTGTCCTTATGTCGGCGTACCTAATGTTTTAATTAGGCTGAAATTCTTGACTCTCAGATTTTAACCAGACCCCACATTGAGGGGTTCTTTGCCCGTCCTTTGTTCTGTTAAAGTTTCCTGTCTTTCTGTCTTACCTCAATAAGGCTTTTGTGGTTTTACAAAGAAGACAATATTGTTTTGTGTCAAAGAAAATCCTGGCCTTCAGTGAATTGAAAAATCATAGCCTATGATTTTTTTCATTTTATTTTGTGTATGGGTGTTCTGCATACATGTATGTCTTTACCCACATGCACACCTGGTGCCAGCAGAGGCCAGAAGAGGGCATTCGACCCCCGGGACTGGATGGCCGAGAGCAACCATGTGAGTGCTGGGACTGGAACCGGGAAGAGCCGTGCTCTTCACCACTAATGCATCCCTCCAGCCCTCTGGTAGCTAATTTTGTTCCCAAGCTTTGAAATTAGAAAGACCTGGAGTCAAATCCTAGTCTGTAGATTACTTTGCTGGTTTATTTAACTTTTTGTGTCTCCACTTTCTCACGTGTGAGAGGATAACAACATTATGTCAAAAGTTATGTTTGGGATTAAATAAGATAATATAGATGTTTGCATTGTCCATGAAAATAGTAAAAGCTCACTAAATAGTAGCCATTATTATTAACGCTACCTCTTTGGCCATTTGTTTTTAATCTCAAACATTGTACTGCATGTTGTCAAAAGAATAATGGCAGAGTAATGTTGGCAGAGACCGCTTGTTCGTTTCCAGCTACCCTGACCTGAAAAAAATCACACAGAAGCCAGAAACTGTATTATTACAACACAGATTGGCCTTTTAGCTCACACTTCTCATTGACTAGCTTTTATATCTTAAATTAATCCATTTCTATTAATCTGTGTATCACCACGTGGTTGTGGTCTACCGGTAAGATTCTGTCTGGCATCCCGCATCTGTCTCCTCTGGCTGCAGCTCCATGACTCCACCTACTCTCTCTCTCTCTCTCTCTCTCTCTCTCTATATATATATATATATATATATATATATATATATATGGTGGCAGATAATTTAAATGAATGTCAAATGGCCCTCCTGGCAAATGCTATTTTGTTTAATAGCCCTTGTAGTCCCAGAAGATCTATCGTCAGGCACACCTGTGGTCTTTAGTGAACCGACCACATGATGCGAATGTGGCTTGTCTTACAGCCATTGCTTCCTGGCCCCTGCTTCTGAAATATGTTAATGTAACAAATCCAGATTTCTCTTGAATGGCTTATGATTCCTGCTCTATGCTGCTCAGGGAAAGATATTCTTCTTAATGTAACGGCACAGGCTGCAGTATTGTCCCCGTGTGACTTCTATTCCTTTGAGAATTGTGTCCGGTCAGCTCGCAGCACATTATTGTCCTTGCCTTTTCCGGTTCACCTTGGGCCCTTGGAAATATTCCGGAGCTCTTGCTGCGCGCCTGTGCCCCAGCTGCGGGCGCCGAGCGCCCTCTTGTGGAGAGACTAGCAGTCGAGCCTCCTAACTAGTTCAGCATCAAAAAAGTAGGCCCCGAGGATTTTTCAGGTTTTGAAGACTTTTTTTTTTTTATGGTAGAAGCAGTTCCGAGATGAAAGTCTCTTTGTTTGAATCACACCGTGCAGCTTGTTTTATGCCCACACATCATGCATCACTATAGCTCCGACAAACCCATCCAGGCCGAATCGTCCACACCGGAAGTCCCGCCCCGGCCGCCAGGAACAGACAGAATCTAGCTAAGAGGCGATGCTAAAGCTGAGGTTCAAGATGATGCATTGTAGTGGACATTTAAAAAACAAATTCATTTCGGTGTGTGTTTGACGGAAGAATCCACTTCCTATTTCATAACACTCAAATGTGGTTTTTTACCCCTAGAGGGCAGCAACTGTTTCAGAAAACACGTGCTTGGTTCTCTTGATCTGCCTTTCGTGGGCTTCTGAGTTCTGACCTTGGTGAGCATGTAGTCTGCGTTAATGTATTCCAAGTGTAATTTGGAAAGTGATGCATAAAACTCGGTGGCACAGCTTCGCTTAGAAGGTTTCTAGTCTAATTATTTAGCAGTCTAGCTCTGAAAATAAAGAATAAAACTCTTCCCCCTCCAGCTCCCTTGGGGTGCCAAAAATTGCCATGTAATATGCTTTCTATTTGCACTTACTGGCTCTGAAAAGGACCCCATACCCCCAAATCCAATCTTAAAAATGGCAATAGTGATATCTGTGCTCCAGGGCTGCTGTGAAAACCACAGCTAATTTAGTGTGAGGGCTAATTTAAGTTTCTCAATGTTTCCCATTTAAGCTTCATTCAGCAATTCACAACAGGGATGCTGTTGGCTTTGTCAGCGGGGCAGTTTTCGCCGTGTGGTGCAGTCTAGAATGTTCTGAGATGTTCGGCATCTGAGGGGTACTCCTACCCAGTCACTGTGACAAGCAGGCACCTTCCCAGGGGGGCAGTGCTGCACTCACCTGAGACTCACTGTCCTTCCTGACTCCTGCAAGGGACGCTGGTTCTTAGACTTGGGTCAGCAGTAGCACAGTAGGGCCCAATGCAGGTTTGCTCTGCTAGAGGATGCCTGTAAGGCAGCTCGGGCCCCAGGACTCTCCAGCACTGCTGTGGCAAATCGATGTGGATGGTCACCACCTCTAAGACCCTAGCTGAGTTAGGAAAAAAAAAAACCTGCCAGCACACACCTCCTCAGAGAGAGGGTGGAGAATAAGATTATGATCTCAGGCAAACCCTTCAGATTCCTGGTCCCCAGAGGAGCTTATTTGTTTTGACTCACGGTTAGAAGTTTCTTCAATCACCTCACAGGCATTTCTCAGGGCCTGCTCTGTACCAGATTGTTCTGAGCATATGTGACTTATAGGCCACAGTCTATGTCTGTCATGGTCACATGGGGACAGCGCGGCTCAAAAAAGCCAGTTGAGCTGATTCTAGGCCCACTGCTCGTCCCCACTGCTTTGTCAGGCTTCCCCAGTGCGCAGCTCAACTCCTGTGTGTGGAGGAGGGGACTCACTGGTAAACACTGTGGCAGCTGTTTTAATGGACACACATAGGACAGACTCCATGGGAACCTACAGGGGCAGAGGAATCCCACCCAGCCTGCAGGACTCACAAGCACCTTCTGGAAAGAAATGATTCTAACAGAATCTTGAAGGATGGTTGGGAATGAATCAGACCTGAAGTAAAGGACGCATGTTCCAGGCACATGAGCATCTTCTGTGTACTGGACTACCTCAGAGCAGAGATGACTGGAGAATGACGCATGCTTCCGCATGGAGCCTAACAGGTCTGGAGAGATGACTCAGCAGTTAAGAGCACTTGCTTCAGAAGGACCTGAGTTTGGGGTCCAGCACCAAAGTCAGGTTGTTCACAACCACGTGTACCCCCAGCGGGAGGGTCCTGAAGCTCTTCTCAGGTACCTGCACACAGAGACATAAGACAATAAAAACAAATTTTTAGAGTTGCCTAACTGGGTGCTCTTCTGGAGCCGCCCCCACCCCACCCCCATGAGTAACACAGACTGTTTTTTTCCAGCCAGGGACAAGTGGTGGCCTTCAGACCCACAGATCATTTCTGAAGGGCTGTATGCTATAGCCGTGGTTCTCAGCTTCTCTAGGATCGCCTATATCCTGCCAGCCAACGAGAGCTTCGGGCCCTTGCAGATCTCCCTGGGAAGAACTGTGAAAGATATCTTCAAGTTCATGGTCATTTTTATCATGGTATTTGTGGCCTTCATGATCGGAATGTTCAACCTGTACTCCTACTACCGAGGTGCCAAGTACAACCCAGCGTTTACAACGTGAGTACCCAGCCCTCTCCCTCCCTGAGGTTTCCTGGGGATCCTTGGGAACTTCTTGCTAGCGGCTTCTTGAAGAACTCAGGTTTCCTTGAGGGTGGTATGAGTTTCATTCTAAACGGTTTAGGGTTTAGGTCCTGACTTTGCCACTATGTAGCTCTGGCTGGCCTGGAACTCCTGGTGTAGATGAGGCTGGCCTTGAACTCACAGAGCTCTGCCTTTCTCTGCCTCCTACTGCTGGTATTAAAGACATGCACCATCCAGCCATTTCTTCATTTTTAAAATGGAAATATATTAGTTGCTTCTTCGTTGCTATGATAAGCAACATGACCAAAGCGACTTAAGGGAGAAACAGGGACTACTTAGGTTTACCGTTTCAGTTGGGGGTTCCACAGTGGCAGGAGAGGCATGCAGTATGCAGATGGATCAGTAAACTAAGAGATCACATGTTCAGCCACACACATGAGGTGGAGGAAAAGAATGGGCTGTGACCTCTCAAAACCTGTCCCCAGTAATGTACCTCTTCAGCAAGGTCACACCACCTCCCCACACCGTGCCACCAACTGGGAATGAACCCTGAGGGACATTTCTCTTCCAAACCACCACGAGGGGTGATAATAACAGTTCCTGCTTCCTGACAACAGTGTGAGGATTCAGCAGGATGGGGTAACCTGGAAAACATGCACTACATGGCTGGAGAGCCATGTATTTATCATGTGTGATTATTACAGCAATATACTTAACCTGTATTACTTGGGAACAGAACCCAGACAAAACCCTCATACCTCATGCTATTAGACCTTGAGACTTATAATCCAGGGGAAGTGAAACGGGGAAGAGGGTGAGCAGGGTGAGCAAGAAATGAGAGCTGGGCAAGGTGGGCGCAGGCTGTTACCCTGCATGCACCCTAAGCACAGGAGACTTCCCTGGGAGACAAGATGGAAGCAGGCATCTCCGAATAGCCTCCTGGAGAGACGAAGAGAATTTATCGGTCAGATCTCTCCCGCCTGCTGTCCCTCCGGAGTCAGATCCACTGACTCCTACACTTCCAGGGACATGCTGAGGCCCAGGTCCGCAACTGTGCACACCTGGCTGAGCACAGGGCAAGCTCTGCAGCTCCCTGCTCCTCTGCAGTCAGAGGGGAGGCCCAGGCCAGGGAGGCCCAGGCAGGGGAAATGGCTGTTTCAGCTAGCCAGATGCAGGACAGCACAATGACTCCACACCCCACCGCACCCCCAAGAAGATAAGAGACAGAGCTCATGCAGCCTGTGTGTAAAAGATCCAAAACTCCTCCCCTTCATGAGGAACAGTGGGGTCTCCTGGAGGCCACCAGTAGCACTCAGTAGCCCTGAGCCAAACTCACACAGTGAAAGACGTTACTGGCTAATGTAATGTAAGGACCACTAGCCAAGTCATCGGATGTATCTGAGCTCTTGTACCCACATCTGTGTTGACACAAAAAAACACAGCCCTCATTGTAATGGAAACAAGAGATGGTTTATTCCAGAACCATTTTGAGTAAGCATGGCCCAGGAACACAGATTTAGGTTGCCACAAAGTCCACGTTTCTACATGGAAGCAGTTTCATGAAGCTGTACACTTTACAGAACAGTTGGGGACATCAGAGAGGCAGGTACAGTGAGATGGGCAAGGTGTCCTACAGGCTCTGGATGCTAAGCTTCCGGCTTGGCAGAGGCTGGTGGACTGCTAAGGTAATCGATATTAAAAGGGTTTTTTTTTTTCTATTATCGCAAGATGTTTGTCCTGACACCTTGTGTGGACAAAGAGTGGCTGTTCTGGGCAGGGCTAGAACTAGCCCAAGATAAGGTAAGCAGCTTTTGGACCTGCAGCATCCCGGTCTTGCCACAGAGCTCAAATTCTATTCAGCTGAAGACTTCGCCGCCACAGCTTCCTTCCAGGAGTCGCTGTCCGCACCTGTGAGAGGGAACGAGACTTTGCCCACCTTACTCAGAGTGCCTTCGCCCTCCTCAGACAGCTGAGGTGTTTCACGCAGGGTGTCTGGGTGTACTGCCTCCAGTCAGTCTTTCTCCAGACCCTTGAGTTCTAGAACTTGCCATCGTCAAGCTCTGGCCAGAATCTTGCTGCAGCTGGCCCCAAGAGGGCTAAGAACCTCCTGACCAGTGCATGTCCCCAGGAAGGCCTGAGTAGCCCGACGTTTCTGTTCTCCAGCCTCTGGAAATGGCTGTCCTCTGAGCAATCCCCACCTTGTAGCAAGGCCTCGGCTGGCCTGCTCCTGGAGAAATCACACATCAAGGAGAGATAGTTGTATCTAAGAAAAAGTGGTTTGGCCTCCATGCTGCTTACCTCAGAACTGTGGGTGGCACTGCCTGCTCAGCTGGGTAACCCTGCATACTGCTGAGTCCCGAGGGTGAAGTGTCCACAGAGAAGTCCCTGCCGGGCCCAGTGCTGAGTGTCTTTGGAGGCCTGCATGCATGCAGCACCCAAAGGTCAGAAAGACTAGATTTCCATCTGCTCTTAGCTGAGACTCACTGTACCCTTGGGCAGGCTCTTACATCTTTGGGCCCTGGATTGCTGCAGCTCTGACAGAGAGGTGTGAAGAAGGTCAGCCTCACGGGACTGTTGCTAGGGTCCAGATAGAATCAGGAGATCCAGTGCATAGAGCCTCCAGTGACTGGCAGTGACAGAGACAGATGTGGGGACTGAGCCGGACTATAGGGCCCTCTCTGGGCAGTGGTCTAGCTGGCAAACTGGCCTCCAGCACAGGATGTAGTCAGACAAACTGGTTTATATTTCTCCAACACCCATTGAAGAAATAGAATAAGCCTGAACCACCCAAAAACAAATGTGCTCTGAGCACGCTGGGAGGGAGTGCGGAGGGCTGGCGAGATTGGAGAATGGCAGGACAGGACGTAAAGGCGTCTAATCAGCAGGCGCCACATTGTCGACAGATGTGGGAAGATGTCAGCCAAGAAGCAAGGGCTCTGTGTTTCCAGCCTAGCACAGGGCCATGATCGGAATATTTACCCATCAAATGCCTCGCAAACAAGAATGGGGAATGAACAGGAGAAATAAAGCCAGATTGAAGGCCATCTAGTAGGCCACTGGCCAGGCCATCCACAATTTGGGCATCTGTGTTGACTTTGTCTGTTTGGCTATTCTAGCGGCCCCTCTCCCCTCCCCAACCACAACCACAGGAACATGAGAGAGGCCGGACTCAGAGTGGGCATAGGCCAACCACAGTTCTCAGCTGAGTGCAGTGAAGCCAATCAATAGAGGGCACTACGGCAGGGTGCCTGAGCTGGAGTCCACAGGTCGTGAAATCAGGATGAAAAGTAGAATTGGGGCTGGGGGGGTAATAAATACACTCCTGTGCCAGGTACCAGAGATGCCGGAGACCAAACCAACAACGACCCCAGACCTCTCAGGGTGGGGAGGAGGAGCGAGCGGCACAGCAGACTCAGTGAGGAAAGGACCGGAACGCCTTCTCCTCAGCAGTTCCTGGAAGGGCATGTGTAGCTGCGAGTGGGTTTGATTAAATGGGAAAGTCGATAGAGTGATGAAGCAAAACGAGGAAAGAATGGATTTTTGTAAATGTCACCGCTTACCTTTTGACTGCCTGCTGAAGCGTGTCGCCCCCAAGAGATCAGCCTTGGCATTAAAAATGCCAGGAGGGAACAAATAAGGAGGAGTGTGTGTCTGGGGACTCAAGGTTGCTGCCTTAGTGTTGGTGTGCTGGTGCTGAAGTTAGACACCCCACTGGAGTGCAAAGCTGGGTCTTCCCTCTGCCCTGCCCCCAGCACGCGCGCGCGCGCGCGTGCACACACACACACACACACACACACACACACACACACACACACACCACAGGAAATTCTCTCTGTAGTTGCTAGCTAAGACAGGGCTCCGCTCCTCTGTACCCATGGTCTTCCAAACGTCACAGTCCTGCGGAAGGGCGTTGGGGTTCCAGCACACTGCGAGAGCCATCTCACCCTCTCTTTTGGACCTGACCCCCAATTCCACGCCTTCTGTGTTCAGAGGAGGCTGGGCTCCCAAAGCCGCTCAGGGGTCCCCTCAGAAGGCAGCTGTTAAGATCCTGCAGGGAGCCCTTCTCACAGGAGCTCCCACTGGGGTAAGGTTCAAGGCAGCTCACAGCGCCAATGAGAGTGGAATCTCACTAAGCCCTGTGCTGTCCTAAGGCCAGGGTATGACGTACATTCTGAGAGTACTGGGAAGAAAAGGTAAAGTGGGGTTTCCTACGGACTGCAGCCCCCAGCCCTCAACCAAACCCTGTTCAGATTCTCAGGGTACTCCAGTTCTGAATCAAGGACCACTCCCCCTTCCCCCTAATTCCCATTTCCTCCACCCAGCAGACCTCAGGTGAGGGACTAGGAGAATGTGGGAGAGTTGAATGGGTCCATCTCCAGGTATGAACAAGGACCCAGCATCTTAGCTGAGACCAGCAGTCCTCAGAAGACATCAGGATCACTCAGGGGCAGTGGCTAAATTGCAGGTTTCCAGGAGCCTGCCTCTTGGCATCTAATTATGGAGCTGCAGAGCCAGGCCCGGAACACTGGAGAAGGGACTGTTAATGGACACAGGGATGGGGGCAGTCATGGTCTTCAGGGATGGTCGGTGGTGAGTCTCACTGCTCCAGGGGATGGCTCTGCACCTCCGCCTGTGTGGCCAGCCCTGTGTGCTCAGCGGGCCACAGGACAAAACAAATGAAAACCTTTGAAAGCACCCTTTGCTGGGAGGAAGAGAAGTTAATTGAGGGGAGGGAGATAAAGGGGAGTCGGGATATGAATGAGATCAGAATGTGTCATACACGTATAAAATATCAATAATTTTTTTAAAGAGCCACTGGGATCTTCATACATGATTAGGTCACAGGGTTTTTGTTTTTATTTTTAGTGTGAATCTAAGTTGGGGGTGGCTTAAAAGGACCTGCGCTCAGTTCCCAGAACCTGCATAAAAGAGTTGAGTGAGGTAGGGAAGCACAGACAGGAGGATCCCTGGGGCTCCCTGACAGCCATGCTAGCCCGATCCATGAGCCCAGGCTGGTGAGAGACCCTGCCTCCTAAGAAATAGCACCCAGGGTATCCTCTGGCCTCCACACCCGTGCCCATGCGCACACCTGTTTCTGCACAGACATGGGCATGCGCACATACAGCCTCTCACATGTGGATCTCATCCAGCATTATCAGCACACCAATGCAGCAGGTGCCATCTGTGCTCTTCATTTCTAAGTGGAGGCGTCTGCTCGACTGCGCATCTGCCTGGTAGCTCAGACCACACAGGCAGGTTCTCCTCAGCACAAGGAGCAGAGCGTACAGATCCAGCAGGAGTGAGGCAGGAGTCAGATCCCATGAGCATAAACAAGCTCTCTGCCTTCCACTCCAGAACCAAGGGTTCTCTAGAAGGTCTCAGTGGCTTTATAGAAGCGCTTCTGTGGTGGGGCCTCCTAAGAGGGAGGAACAAGCATGTGCGTACACAGCTGGGACCTGTTGGACATGACAGATAGTGTACCTGCTGGCAACCAGTAATCTGTAAACCACCTCTGTTAAAACTGGGGATGGCCAGAAAGTGGGACAGGGACTTTGAGACCAGTCGTGTGCTCTTTGAGTCTCAGAGCAGTCAAACCGTGGATGAGGAAGGCGAGAGGAAGCAGCCTGAGAGTGTACCTCCTTCACAAAACTCAGGCTGGAATCATAGGAATTTGCTGTCCTTGGGGTTATATAGTTGGTTACATCATGGAAGTCAACAAACTTAGGCCTGCTTTTTGGCAATTTGTTTTATAGTCAACTTTGCTGAAATTCATGAATTCTATAAAGCAAAGATACTCTGCTTGAAGATAAATGGGAATGTTGACATCCTAGCACTCGATTACAGAGTTAGAAAAACAGAGACTAAAGGGCTTTGCTCACATATGAAATTCTACTGGAAGAGACCGCAGAGGAGATAATGTGTCCTCCTTATATGATGACACATGGATTAATAAAAATGCTTCCTAGGCACTGGACTATTGAGTCATTGTAGGAATATCACAGAATGTACTGACACAAACAGATAGCAGAGCCTCCTACTTGCCTAGGCTGTATGTCACCACCAACAGATTCGTCATTATGCAGCATATGACCAGACAAATGCAGATAGGAGGGGCCAGAACCATGAGTGACTCAGGGCAGATGCAGAGGGCTCTCTCACAGAATACATAATGGCTCCCTGTCTCCCTAGTAAGTAGTTTGGCTCCCTCCACTTAACCCTGATCAGAGATTAAGGGTGGGACCTGTCCACAAAAAAAAATAAAATAAAATAAAATAAAATGACCCTAGCCAACCTTTTCTATAGGCTCCATGGAAAGACTATCACAGCATATTCATCGAACCAAAAGCAGCTCCTTTGCTAACATAGCTCTATCTCCCCAGGAATTACTTTTAATGGAATAACTTTAGAAGTGCTGGGCAAAATTAGAAGCTCTTGTTTTCCACGATAGCTTGGGAAATTTCCACACTCCTTAATAGGAGATTTCCTGTGCCCCACCTCAGCCCAGGAGCAGAAGGTACTGACACAGTGCCTCCCAGTGGGTCCATCCTGCAATCCCGAGGGGCACTGGGCAGATGAAGGGGACCCTGCAGGCTACCACGTATCCACCACACCTGGAGACCACGGCCCACTCGGCCTGAGCCCGAGTCTCGTGGACTCTGGCTCCCTTTGGAGATGGTAAGAGACAGGAATGAGAAATGCCTCAAGCAGTCCATCACAGCCTTTCATTTAAGCGCATCGTGGAAAGACCAACGCCAATTTAAATAAAAGGAGGTGCTGGACTCCCCAAGGCCAGAGTGAAAAAGTGAAGGCCAATCGTGAACAGCTGACGCACACCGAACTGTTTTGTACACCTCACAAACATTGTGTTGATTCACAGCAACCTTATGAACTATAGACTTATTTTTCCATCTTACGGCTAGGAAGAAAGAGATCCAGAGAGCCTGTGTTATTAGCTCCCCTGGGCTCAGAACCTGCCCTCCTCTGACGGCAGTAACAGCAAGGCCAGTGAACAAGAAGTCAAAACACATAGCACAGATTCATCCGTTCTCTCGTAAACACACCTTCAGTTCCTGGAGCTCCTTCTGCTCAGCCAGATAGATGTCACCCACCCCAAGATAGACTTCTTTCTTCTGGGTTTTCTAATCCCAACTCCTTATTAAGGCCCAAGATAGAACCACAAGGTGATTCAGAGGCAGAGGCGGGAACTCTGGGGTAGAGCGCTCAGCAGGAACACATTTCCTTGGACATTTGACTATCACCCCTCACCCTCCTCAAGCCTCGGGATTGTTTCGGGTCCCTGAGATCTGGGTGTTAGAGGAACAGCCCTCCTACCAGAGTTTTCTCCACGCCAAGCGTCTTCCTCCATCACCTGCTTGGATGGCAAGCACCCTGGCAGAACTTAATAGGGCACAGCCATTGTCTTTATGTGAAGAACAGCCCTCTGAGTTCTGATCCTCTTGCTTAATTTTAGCCTGCTAACTGCACATTTGGGTAGGTAACTGAACCGAACTGAGCTGTTGTGGGGAGGGTCTGTTGCATTCTGAAGAAGCAGCAATTTTCATAACAATCGCCCTAAACTGTCGCCTTGTTGATCAGTTTGTTCTCTGAGGCGCGTGCACGCTGCCTCTTCAGGAAGCCTGTTATTAAAGCCTCATTATCCAGGCGAGACAGACCTGGTGGAGAACTGATTACCTTGTCCCAGCTTTCTGCGTGACAGATCAGCCCCAACCTTCCCACACATGCTCCCGCCCAGGGAGACAAGGGTGAATCATGGTCTATTCAGTGCCTCTCACGGGCCCTTGCTGCTTCCACTTGCTAAGAGTGCTTCTCATGCTACGGTGGCCTATTGACTAAATTCGGTCCCTTCCACTGCCAGCCAAGGCAGCTCGGGTTGGAGGAGCCAGAGGGATAATTTGCATGAAGTCAAGCTTCTGTAGTGATCTGGCCCATAGGAAGGGAAACAGGGCCTGTTCAGGAAAATCAGTAATCCCTCATTCAATGGGCCAAGGCTTCTGAGCTGATGGGGCTGTGTGTGCTGCCAGCCCTGGTAGAAGCACGCAGCAGCATCTGGCTTACAGCTTGACAGCATTCTCTCTAGCACCATCTAGATTTCTTTCAGAGTTCAACAAACCAGAAAATGAATCAAAAGAATAGCAGCCATTCGGGTGCTCTTACTATGCATGTTATGGGAGTTGTTCTTTTAATCTTCCTAGCAACTGAGCAGCAATACAGCACTGTTCTGTCCATTTCATAGTTGAGTAAACTGAGCCCCTAACAGGCTTTGTAACATGTTTAAACACGCACACAACGAGAATGAGTATTGGGGAGGTTTGGACCCAGATATGCATCTCTCCTTTTCCCGCCTATCTCTGTGGAGATCTCTGTGACACAGTTGAGGAACTCTGGCAAACTCCACAACCACTGGGGGAGAAGAGGCTGGGGAGCCAGCAACAAGGAACCCCAGATGTGGCCATAGAGCAGCCAGTTGCTGATGGGGGCTTTTGTGAGAGGCTTTGTGGTAAAGATCAATTAAGTCAGTCCCAGGGGTTTCTTTCTGAAAGGCAGCTCCGGATGGTGATGGTGATGAGAATAGACTTTTGGCCTCCAGTCCTGGGTCTTGTGGGTCCTGCAAACTCTAGGCAATGATCCAGGCACAAGGACCCAAAACTACAATGCCAGTGCTCAGGGGGCTGAGGAAGAAAGATAGCTATTAGTTCAAGGCCAGGCTAGGAGAGTCGTGAGGCCTTGTCTCTAGTAATTAGATAAGCAAATAATGGTGGGTGGTGATTAAGGCACTATCCTTTCATAGGACATTAGGGCTAGCTCAAGGGCCCAAGCCCTTGGGATCAGTGATGTTTTACTGGCTTGGTTCTATGCCACTTTCTTTCTAAGAACATATTATGTAGGCTTCCAAGGTGTCGGTAACAAAAATCTTTCCCCGCGGAGGGCAGTGAGACTGAGTTCCTTTCATTTATTTTATTCCTGCCACACCCTGGACTAGAAGATACTACCCTGGCATCTCACACTGAATGTAAAGATGTACATTTTTCATTGACATCTCCCCAGCACACACATTCCTTTCTTTCTTAGCGTGTCTGTTGTTTCCATACTGGTTCCTAGAAGTGCTTGTGTGTGTGTGTGCAGTACTGGGGAGGTGGGGCCAGTAGGATCAGGTTCAAGGCCACCAGGTTTGGCAACATACTCAGTTCAAAGCCAGCTTAGGCTCTAAGAGACTGTCCTCAGGACATCATTTATTGTTGGCTGTATGGTTTGAATTTAGATCCCCCACCCACAGGCCCATGTATCTGTGTAGGTGGGTTATGGGACTTTAGGAGATGGAGACTGGTTGGAGGAGGTGGGTTGCTAGAGGCAGGCTTTATCTGTTATAGTCTGGCCTGGCCTTGATCTGAGCCCCTACCTGCTTCCTGACCACTGAGACCGGAGCAAACAACCTCATTCTCCTGCCACCCGATGTTTCCACCATGATATCATCTCAAGCCATGAGTCCTACCTTAAAGGGGCTTCTCGTCGGGCCTTTGGTCAGACGAACAGGGAAGGCTCTGGTTGCATCGGCTGACATTGCAGACTCAAGCCCTTCTCCCACTCATCTCTGACTCACAGGGTGTTTTGACATTCGGGAGCTAATGTCTTTGTAATTGGATCTCTCGATGTTTGTATTCATAGTTTCTGAAACTCTCCCCAAGCAAAAATCATCTAGTAAATTCTCAACAACATCATATGCTCGTTTCAGTCATAGGAATTTTTTCAAATTTTAACTTTTCCATTCCACTCAGAACTTGTCTTTTCAGATTGTGTCAGTCTAGGTAAAATATGGTACCTCTCACAGCTTAGTCTAGATAATCCACAATAAATCAGCCAGCGAGGCCCGCCCTTTCAATAACAATGGCAAACACTGCTCTATTCACAGTGAGAACACTGACTGCCCCTATGGAGCAGACTGGGTCCAGATACAAAGCCCAGGAGCTGACCGGGGCTCTAGCGTCCTGGATGGTCAGCCTGCCCACCGTTTCTGTTGCTTCAGCTCATCCTGCCTCACACAAAGAGAAGATGAAGCCACAGACTTTTTCTGTTGGACTAAGACCCTTCTCAGCCAGTCAGGAGTAAGGGCTACTCCTCTGGAGAGGAGACTTTCATTCTGGCAATCCCTGCGAGTCTGGGCCTCTTGTAATTACCCTCTAGAGATGAAGCTAAGTGGAAGTTCAGAGGTCAGTCTTTTCACTGTAGAGGGGATGTCAAACACACTGGGTTGGAATCAGGGTGAGCACTGAGCTGTCACTTTAGAGACCACACTGTGAACACGCTCACCAACAGACCTCCCTGTGCACACACTCACCAACAGACCACACTGTGCACACACTCACCAACAGAACACACTGTGCACACACTCACCAACAGACCACACTGTGCACACACTCACCAACAGATCACACTGTGAACACGCTCACCAGAACATAGTCTTCTAGGTGGGCCACTCTGCTTCCTCTGGTTACAGACAGCATGCCCAGATGAAGGAGCTGGGACTAGATGAGGGCTCAGAGGCGGACTTCATAATGATAAACTGTACATGCTGGATCTGAGCTGTCTTCCCTAACTGGAATGTACATGGTTTGTCCTGCATGTGTTCCGTGTGACTCAGTGGTGTCAGCCGGGACCTGTTGGATGATCCAGGGTAAAGAACAGAAAGGGAGTCTGGGTGAACCCTCTCACTGTCACAAGCATTGGTCACGGGTTCTGTTGTTCAGGACAAGTGCACAGGCCTGGGTCAGAACCGATTGCCCAGCGTGTTGGCACTCTCAGCTGTGCAAGAGATGGAGCACGGCCGGTGCCTTCCAGTTTAGGATCTGGGGCTCATCCATTGTGTGGGACTCTCTATGCCCTTTTTCCTTTCCATAAAGAGAGAACGGAGTAATTCCTTCCTAACGGGAAATGGTACCTCAGTGAGTCCTCACACGGTGACACCATGTCTTCACACAGAATGGACTTGACATCTGTGTAAGGAAGCCATGTTCCCTAATGACAGGAGCGTTGGGACCCAGAGCTCTCAGAGATGGCTCTGTATCCAGTCTTCACTTCAGAGCCTGCTACTGAGCCAGCCATAGTGCTGCACGCCTTTAACCCCAGCCCTCTGGAGGCAGAAGCACAGGCAAGCAGATCTGGTTCTGTTCAAGGCCAACCTGATCTACATAGTGAGTTCCAGGCCAGCCAAGGCTACGTAGTGAGACCCTGTCTCCAAACGAATCAAGAAACTGCTACTGAATTCCTGATTAAACGTTGCAAACTCGCAGCTTCGAAGGAAATAAAAGACAAGCAACAGCAAGACAGACTCACAGCGGACACCAGCTTCTCCGGCTCGGGGATGCACAGGGAATGAGCCACACTGCTGGCTGTGCACCCTAAGCCTCACCCCACACACATAGACACCCCCATAGTCTCACATACAAGAGAGCTGTAAAATCATGCAAGGCAAGAGTGGATATTTTAGCCCAATTTGGAAAACTAGCATTTTTGTACACTTTCTCAAATAAAATTTCAGTGCCTAAGAAACACTGGTGGAGGGATGGGTGAGCTGAGTTAATCCTGGTCATTTGTGGGTGAGTGTTGAAAATCTAAAATGTTAAAAGAGGAAAAAAAAGAAGAGTCCTGTCTTATAAAGGCAGTGAAACCAGATGCAAACTGAAGAGTTGAACTTTATGTCCCTAATACACAAGTGTATTCTAAACCATCCAATCACAATCTAGCTTTTTTTATTGGATTCTATGTGATAATATATGGAGTCATAACCAGAAGGTCAGGACTGTGGAATGTGCTTGGGGATTGAAACCACTGTATTCATAACTTCAAAGGGTCAAAGCATGGTCTACTGAAGGCCAGGTCTTCCCTGGACCCTCGGAGCATGTGTGGCTCTCAGCAGCTGTGACACCTACAGAATCAGAACAATGTGCACACTGCCCTCAGCCTCTTTTCTAACTGTCTCAGTTAGGGTTTTTATTGCAGTGAGGAAACACCATGACCACGACAACTCTTAACACTGAAAACATTTAACTGGGGTGAGTCGCTTACAATTTCAGAGGTTCAGTCCATTATCATCATGGTGGGGAGCATGGCCACATGCAGGCTGAAATGGCGCTGGAGAGGTAGCTGAGAGTCCTACATCTTAGAGGCAATAGGAAGTCAACTGAAACACTGGGCAGTATCCTGAGCCCAGGAAACCTCAAAGCCCACCCCCACAGTGGCACACTTCCCCCGACAAAGCCACACCTCCTAATAGTGCACTCCCTATGAAAGGGAGTCAGCTACGTTCAGACCACCATACCAGCCCACCCTGGTTTATAGATCTTTATTTATTGACTAGCCTCAGGTAATAAGTGGAGATAAACATGATCCTGCCACCAAGTATCGTGAGGCCCAAAGTGTGGGGCAGCAATGCCAGCCAGCTCAGCCTGTTGGACATGGTCATGGACAGGCTGTGTAGCCTGAGAAGAGCTGTCCACTGAAGGAACAGTGTGCCTTCTTGAGGCGCAAGGGCAAATGTTTGCCCCGTGTTTAATTTTAGATGTCAGATTAATTACAGCCAGATAAAAACTGTGTCTCAGTCAGGAGCCCCAGCGGAACTGAGTTTTGGAAGGAAGAAATTGCCGTATAAGAGTCTTTCTGTGTCTTCTTAGAAACCTGAGTAGTTCAGTAGTTCAGAATGTGGGCATCAGCAGCCCACCACAGCGCAACTCCAGGGGACCATTAAAGCCGGGTAATGGAAGGGCAGCTTTCATTTTAAAACTGTAAACCAGTCCAGGACTCATGAAAGAACTGTCTGTTTCCTCGTAGAGTTGAAGAAAGCTTTAAGACCTTGTTTTGGTCCATATTTGGCTTGTCTGAGGTGATCTCGGTGGTGCTGAAATACGACCACAAATTCATCGAGAACATTGGCTACGTGCTCTACGGCGTTTATAATGTCACCATGGTAGTCGTGCTACTCAACATGCTGATAGCCATGATCAATAACTCCTATCAGGAAATCGAGGTAAGCCAGCTCAGCGCTCTCCCTCCCTCGGCCAATCGCAGCACTTCAGCAACGACAGCAGACACGCCTGTTGTCTCACATGTGTTGTGCGGCTAAGACAGTAAGGCCTTCTTTCTGGACCATACTGGAAGTTCCCTGCCTGTCTGCCACATGGCCCTGCTGCCACCACCGCGTGGGAGGGCCCAGTGAGAGCAGAAGGAGTAAGCATCACTCAGACAGCGTGCCCACGGCACGTAAGAGTGGCTGTGTGCCTGTCTCCCGTCTGCCTGGCTGTGCTTCTTATGAAGAGCCCACTGTGTGCCGAGTCTGTTGAGCACCTGGTAAGACAGTGCTGCCACCACCAAGGAGCACATAGGCCAATAAGGAAAAACAGAATGGGGGCTGGGGAGATGGCTCTGTGGGTAAAGTGCTTGCCTAGCAAGTCTGAGGCCCTAAGTCTGGATCCCCAGAACCTGTGTAAAAAGCTAGGCATATGCAGATAATCCCAGCTCTGGGAAGCAGAAACAGCAGAATCTTGGGAGCTCTCAGGCCAGCCAGCCTAGCCAGTCAGTGAACTCCAGCCTCAGTGAGAGACCTTATCCCCCAAGTATAGTGGAGAGCGGTGGAGATGGGTCCTCAACATAAATTATGGCCTCTAGATGCAAACACGTAAGTATGCACACTCATATATCCATGCATGCAAATCCCCTACACATATACACACGCAAAAGCAAACAAACAAAACAGGTAAAAGCTGGTGAGATGGCTCGGCAGGTAAAGGTACTCGCTATAGAGTCCTGACAACCTGAGTTCAACCCCCAGAACCAACATAAAAGCGGGAAGAAGAAACCAGCTGCACAACATCGTCTTGACCTCCACATGTGCACCGTAGCACACGCATTCCCACACCACACACACACACACATACACACACACAGAGCGATAAATAATTCTTTAGTCCCTTGATCTCCACATGTGCAACGCAGCACACACATTCCCACATCACACACATACACACACATACACACACACACACACACACACACAGAGAGAGAGCGATAAATAATTCTTTAGTCCCTTGACCTCCACATGTGCACCGCAGCACGTGCATTCCCACATCTCACACACACACACACACAGAGTAATAAATAATTCTTTAGTCTTAAAAAGACAGGTAAGGCAATCATCAAATCATCATGCTCTGGGGTCAACACAGCAGGGCACAGAAGATGCAAAACAAAGGGGGAGAAACTGATGGGAAGCTTGGGGCCATTAAAGATGAATTTACTTTGCCAGAAAGATAAAGGCTGTGGAAGCAGCAGTGGTAGAGCATTCACCCAGCACATGCAAGGCCTTGGATGTGATCCCCAGTGAGGTGCAGAGGAGGCAGAAAGGAGATAATTTTAAATAATGAAGTTGGGGATACAGCTCAGTAGCAGCATGTGCCTGGCAAAGTCATAGTCCAGTCCCCAGCTCTGAAAAAAAAAAAAGAGGTACGAACAGATCCTTTATTAGGATCTAAAATACATAAGCCATGGTTTAGTCTTATTTAGACCATCAGGAAATTAAAAGCAACACAAATGAGCAATAATAGGAATCAAGTTAAATTGATTGTGACGAATCTGAACACAGGAATATCATTTAACTTAGTGGAAAAGAAAAGGAAAGCATGGTGGGGATTGGCAGCAAGGCCGTTCAGCAGGTAAAGGAGCTGTAGCCAAGCCTGACGACCTGATTCAATCCCAGCACTGCGTGGCAGAAAGGGAGAACTGACTTCCGCAAGTTGTCCTCTGACTCCACACATGTGCCATGGCATGTGCGCACCAGACACCTATGCACACAAAATAATAGATACGTGAAGTACATTTCTTAAAGATCAGTGCTCCTGCATGTCATCCCAGCACACAGCAGCCAAACAGGAAGATGAAGCCCTGCCTCGGCTACGTGGCAAGACTAAGTCTTAGAAGCAGACAAACAGAAAAGATGGGCAGTTTTAGCTAAACTACGGCAGTGAAGCCCCCAAGCCCTGCTGTTAAGAGGAAGGCAGAGGCAACTTGATATAAATAGTGCATTCTTCTCCTGTGGAATGAAGAGGGGATCCAAGGGAGTGTGGGTTCATCCCCCTTTGTCACTGCATGTGTGTTTGGGAAAGAAAAAACTTCTCAAGGAAACCATAGGAAAGATATGTGGGGCTGGAGAGATGGCTCAGTGATTAAGAGCGGGTGCCGGAGTTCAGTTCCCAGCACCCAGGGATCTTATGCCATCTTCCAGCATCTGTTGGTACTTGCACTTACATGTGCACATAGTCCCACCCTACACACACATGTGCACACACACACAACACACACACACACACACACACACGTGTGCGCACATGTGTTTTTTAAGAGGGGAACAAAGGAAACGCCCCTCTGGGATACCTGACTATTGCCAGGTAGAATTGGGGGAAAGAGGCAATGGACAAGGTCCCTTTCAATTTATACTTTTTATGCTTTCTAAGTCAGAAGAAAATCACTCTGATACTATTAAATGAAAAAATGCAAGATTAATTTCTCCTGATATAAACAGGCAAATCTCTTATTTATACGATGATACAAATGCATACATCCAGGGGAAATAGTAGAAAAAGATTGCCAAGGTTGGGGCCACGGTCTTTCTGTGTGGCAAGGATTTGGAAGGAGGCTCAAGCAGGGCCTTTCTCATTTGCTGGTTAACCCTGTGCTTAAATAATAAGAAATGGTTATTTCCATGGTTCTCATATAGAAAAACAAAGAAGTTATTTAATATGGTTTTCATTTAAATTTTTATAAAAGTAAAATCAAGACTGTGTGGCTTAAACATCAGGCATTTATTGCCTCGTATTTCCTAGGGGCTAAAAGATCTAAAAGTCTGGGCAGATGGTTCCCTGTGAGGCTGCCCTTCTTGGCATACACACAGCAACCTTCCAGCTGTGTCCTTACATGATTCTCTACTGGTCCTGCTTGATTGGGGACCTGCCCTTAGATCCTCATTTAACCTTAAGCACCTTTTAAAATGGAAAGCAGCTCTGTCTGCAAATACAGTCCCATCCCACAGTGGTGGGGTTAGGGCTGCAGCGGGTTGGTTTTGAGAACAGTGTTCAGTCCATAACCTGCTCTCCCAGAAAGATTGTTCCAGACTATCGGATCAGAGAGGGTCAAACAGAGCGGTTTGTTCCGCACTACAGGAGCACACACTGGGCCAGGGAAAGAGGCAGGGGGGTGGAGGAAGTAGGGGATGATCCTAAAGCATCAGCTGCTCATCCCCCCACCATCACCCCCACTCCCTGAGAAATGCAGCATTCACCTTAGAGATGGACCGGTGGCATCTTTTTAAGAAGCATTTCTACATGTTTGGTTACCTATGCAAGTGAGCTATTGCCCTCTAGTCTTCCCATCATTATGGGCCTCAGTTTCCCTAAGTGTAACAAGAGGGAAGTGGTGTTGGAAGAAAATCCATAGGTCTTTTTATTTCCTGCCCAGAGAGCTCTGCCACATCCTAACAAGCTTTGGTCCTCATAGCTATGGCATAAGAAGGTTGGCTGAGCTGAGTGATGCCCACTGACTTGGTGCAGAACTAGGCAAGCTCATGGCTCATGGTGTCACTAGGATGATCTCTGAGGTGAGCAGAACACTGAGGTGGCCCAACCCCTCCCCCTGGCCCATGAACAACTTCCTGGTCAGGTCAGAGCTGCTGTGCCTGCCCGTCTCAGTGAGCCGTGAACTTTTGGATAATGCGGGGTACTCATGACCACATTCGGCCATGGCGAGTGAATATCCGTATGCCTTCTACAAGGACTGGTTCACTAGATCTTAGCACCTCGTGTAGGAATCCACAGGCTCTGCTGCCCATGCCGCTGCCATCCTCTCCACTTCCTCCCGCTGGGGAGGTCCTGGCCCTCAGGAGCCACCGTCCACTGCCTCCCTGCCTGCCTCCTCACCCTCCTGCTCACCACATGGCCTTTTGTGTCAGCAATTAAATGAGTCGCTTGGTCAAAAACTTGTCTTCTTCTAAAACTGAGAAAATCCCCTCTCTGTTGAACTCCCACCACCAGGGATCCACACTTCTCAGCTCCTCTCCCACTGTGACTCAGACCTATTTTTCTCTACTTCACCCCCTCAAACTGGTGGGGAACCATCCAGCGCTAAAATCAGCCACGAACAGACTTTGAGCCCCGGGGTAGGCCAGCCCCGACACGGATCCTTTCTCAGCTCTGGCACATCTCTGGATCAAGTCCAAGGCGGGCTGATGAGTGATTTATCCCACCAAGCCACTGACCAACTGTGCATTCCAAAGCACATGCTTCCTCCTTCAAAAATATGGGCTAGACTATGTATGTATGGCTGAAAGCTAGCAGCGAGGCCCATGCCCAGCTGTGGAGGTAAAAGGCATTTCTAGCCAGCTCCTGGCATGGTTAGACACGTTTCATGCATAGCCCTTTGGCTCTTCCAGCCACCTATGAGGCAGGTAATTATTACGCTGTCTCCATTTGTAAATGAGACAACTGAGGGCCAGATTGGCTAAGTGGGATACCATAGTTTCACAGCTGGTAAAGACCATGGCCAGGATTCTTACCAGTATGCCAGTCTTCTTCTCATTTCCAGTCTCCCTGTTACACCAGGGTGACGCCCTCCTCACCAAGCTCGTAGTCTACAAGATCCATCCATTGTATCCCAGCGTACACGGGTCACATGTGGGGCCTTAGCGGTAGAAAGCAAAGGGCACTTGCTATTCATGGACTTACAGCCTAGTGGTCCGTCCCAGCCGACTATAGGTGCATCCTTGCTGGGCTCACAGTGCCTTGGGGCGTAGCCACTGCCTGTGCAAACAAGCGCGCGCGGACGCCTGCTTCCAGACAGCATGGAGGAGGCAAGCCTTACCACACTCTGTGGAGTCACCAGCTCAAGCCACATTGTTAGTGAGAGACTTTCAAACAAGATACGGGTGATTCTACGCCCCATTGCCTCGGGCTCACAGTACATTTCTGGGGGACTCTCCTTTAGGAGATGACTAACTCAGTGCTGTAGTGGCCAGAACTGTGAAGTCAGCGGACAGAAGGCTGAAACTACAGTGAAAACAGTTAGTTCTTAAGAGCTACCAGTGGGGACACTGGTGAAGGCGCTGGTGGGGGGAGGGGCATCATGGCTGGGGCGTGGGGACACTGGTGAAGGCGCTGGTGGAGTGGAGGAGGGAGCTTTTCCACCAGGAACACTGAGGCAGGTAGAGTGTTAAAAGTGCTGCCTGCGCATGGTCTTAGAGATGCTCCTGACCTGCGCCATCACAGACGAGGGACACACCCACAGCACGCCAGTCCTGTCCAGCGAGCCGCTCACACGCTGTAGACTTGACCCTGTTCACACCCTGCTCAGATGTTAAGCTGTGGCCCCCAGTGTGTGACTGATTCCCTTGTTCCACAGGAAGATGCGGACGTGGAATGGAAATTTGCTCGAGCAAAGCTCTGGCTTTCTTACTTCGATGAAGGAAGGACTCTACCTGCTCCCTTTAACCTAGTGCCGAGCCCCAAATCCTTCTATTATCTCATAATGAGAATCAAGATGTGCCTCATAAAGCTCTGCAAATCTAAGGCCAAAAGCTGTGAAAACGACCTGGAAATGGGCATGCTGAACTCCAAATTCAGGGTAGGTAGCATCTGGTCGTGGGGAAGGGGGGAGTGTGGGTGGGGCCGTGTGTTCGACTCCTTCCTTCCAACAGCCACCCCTGGCACAAAGCCAGCTATCCAGCGTAGGTGCTACAAGGAGCCACCACCTTGCCAAATCTACCAGACACCTCAGCAAAGCGCCACCCAGCAGAATGTCCCTAAGTCCCCTAGAGACGCTTTCAGTTCAGCAAGCTGCCTGCTGCGTGGAGAGACACGACCCCAGCAGAAGGGAACCCCTGTAGCAGTGGTTCCCAACCCTCCCAACGCTGCGACCCTTTAACACAGGTCCTCATGCTGTGGTGACCCCCCAGCCATAAATTGTTTCGTTGCTACTTCATAACTGTAATTTTGCTACTGTTATGAATTGTAATGTAAATGTCTGATATGCAGACTTCTTAGGTGGCCCCTGTGAAAGGGTTGTTTGACCCCTGCCCCTGGGGTCCTGACCCACAGGTTGAGAACCACTGCTCCAGTGCATGTGGAAGCAGATGGCTTTTTACAGAAAGCAGCCAGAGGATGATCTGAGGACAGAGTTCCCTGCACCTCCTCCCACCTCTGTGGTCTCAGTGTTTATTGGAGATAAACCTCTGAGGAGTTCTAGAAGAAAGACACAAAGCCCAGGGCTTCCTAGACCAAATGCGCCAGCGAGAGTCGTTTACTTTGACAACCCTACAGAAACTCAGTTCCCAGGAGCAACAGTCTAGGGAGTCAAGCCATTTCCAATCCTTTCCCAGAAGGTTCCCTACAGGCCACCTCTGTGTCCAGATACTACTCCAAGCCCTGCCGTGTATGCATGCATCTTTCTTTCTTTGATTTAGAAGGCCCGCTACCAGGCTGGCATGAGGAATTCCGAAAACCTGACATCAAACAACACTTTCAGCAAACCCACCAGATACCAGGTAACTACCCCTCCTTACCTATGTGTGAGCAGAAGTAGACGCCGCTTAGGTGGATTCAGTACGTGGCTGTGGGAACGCAGATCACAGCTTCCCTTATAGTACCTGCTGTATGCCAGTATTGTGCCATCTGCTGGGCATGCCGACAGGGCTCCTACCCCGGGGGCACCTCCAGGCTTAGGGGGAGAGACAAATAATAAACACATAGACAGCATACTGCATCAAACTGATAGAAATCCCAAGAAATAAAGAATAAGATTAAAACTAGAGAAAACCAGGAAGGTTTAGCTGGGGTAGGGGGGTGGGGTTGGGGCATCTTCATGAAGAGAAGAGTTGGCCAAGACCTCAGCCAGGTAAAGGAGACAGCCATGGGGCCTTCCTGGTAAAGGTGGAGAATCACAAAGGTCTCAAGCTGCAGGGGAGAACAGAAGATAAGGTTAGAAGGGAGGGAGAGTCCCACCATTCTCTCAGGATGGCAATAGTATCCGGTGTCGTCTAAGGTCCAGGAGGGGAGGGTAACTTGGCAGGGGACAGGCATGATTACACTGTACTCAGCATCAGTGACCAGGCAGAACCAGCAGGAGGAGGCACGGTGCCTGTGGTTCGGATCTAAGGGATGGCTATTTCTGTTGGGCTGTGTGAGTGGGCAGTGGGGCAGAGCTAATACAGTGCACAGCTCTGGACTAGATGTGGGGTGGGGAGGAGTCGCACCTCCATGACTCCCAGTGTGCCCTCGGTGGCCAGGTGGATCTCGGGATCACCACTGAACCTGTCAGCCTGCAGAGATGCTTGCTACAGAACTTTGGGGGAGCCCTCTAATGCGTGCAATCCCCTTATGCCTTCTGGAAACCAGGACTGCCTCCGCTCCAGTGATGAATGGCGACTACCGCTTAGCTGTTGGGACACGCGGGGAGTTCTCTCACTGCCTCCTACTCCCTGCAATGAGCAGGTTCACCCTTGTCCATAACTTCTTCTGGCTGTTAATATGATGTTTTCCTGGGTATCACTTTGGGCTGAGGTGAGAAGGTGACATGTCCCTGGTGCCACCTTCCCACGGGGCACCGCTGCTGACCTGGCGTCTTCCGGACACAGGTCTCAGGTTGAATCTCCTCGCCCGGGTTTCAGAAGCCAGCTGCGCACTGGAGATGATTTAATTGTTCAATTAAGAAATAGCTCATCCTTGAAAACACTTAAGTCTTAACAGATGACATGAGCTCAAAATTGGCAATGGGCAAATCTTGAAATTAATCGTGCACAGAATAGAGATGGCCCTGTTTGGCCTGCTTTGAGCTCTTTCACAGGCCAAATCCTCTGCCAGGGGAGGGCTCCCATTTCTCAGCTTCTCGGAGGAGAGCACAGATTTTGTGTGTCACAGAGCAGATAGCAACTCCTAATAGAAACCCCTGATCTTGGACAGAACGGCTACTGAGATAAAGGAAGAATGATTGCCTGCGACTCCTGCACCCAGATGAATGGCAATCAACCTCACAGCTGTCCCTGTCTGCCTACCCGCACCACGATCTCAGTCCTCCAGCCTTAGACTCCCAGAAACCCCTGCTGTGATGTTTGCAGCCTCAGGCTAGGGATGACCTTGGGAAGCTTTGCTCACTATTATTTTGTCATCTTGGAGAAAAGCTCCAGGCTACTTACTCAAATAGTCCTCACAGAAAAGCGGGAAGGCACTGGGAATGGGGGCTGAGGGACGGCAGTGGGACTGGAACACCCTGCTTTTTGTACCTGGCCACTCTGGACCAGCCCGGCTCTGTGTCTAGCTAGTCATCTATTCAGCTTTCTGAGCTATTCTAGCTTTCTGAGCTAGTCATCTATTCAGGATCTAAATTAGTCTTGAGATGACCCCAGAGGTCATGTGGAAGCAGTCTGGACACTAGTGGTGTCCTTTCCCCCCAGATGCCAGCAAATTTTACAGCTTACAGAACTAATTCTCCTTGGCCGGGGCCTCACAGCTGGTGGTGACCCAGCTGATTCTCTGGGCACTTCTCTCTCACCACAACACACCACCCAGGCTCTGGCCTGTCATTCTGGTGCTTCCCTAGAGTCCCCTCAGTCCCTGCCTTGCCAGGGCTTGGTGGTCTCTAGTATGGTATCTGTCAAAACCCCCAAGCCCAAGGTGAGGATGTGGACCGGGAGGGGCCTGGATCAGTGTCCTTTGCCAGCTGCAACACGCAAAGCAAAGGTGGATTTGAGGGTGACCTGAGGCTGTCTTCCTGCTTTGGGGCCCACTGGGGACCTTCCAGGCTGTGTACTTCTGATGCACAACCGTTTGATGGGCAGAGAACCTGCGGTCTTCAGTCCATCGCCCCTCCCCTGCCTTCCCCAGAGCAACCAGTTCACTGCAAGCGTGTTCTGTCGATCTTGTAAACTGTGGTCATCTGCAGAAATCCTGTGAAATCACAGACAGGGCAAGCTTTCCTCTTTCACAGGGTCCCTGGGCCTGGCTCCCTCTGTCTCTTCCTCTGGAGTTCCCGGGTGGACAGAATTCTCTGTTTTAATCTTCTGAGCCCTTTTGCTCTGTGAGGTGGGGAAAGGCAGTTCCTGCAGACTGGAGCATCCACCTGGAATCTGGCTTACTAGTTCCCTCAGCACTGGCTGCATGGTTAGTTAGGTCTTTTCCAACCTGGCTCCCATGCCCAAGAGCCCAAACAATGGACTAGAATCAGGACGCGGATGAGAGGGCCTAAGTGCACTCCCCTGAGAGCTGAGTTTCTGGAGAGATTGAGTGAGCTCACTTTCTGTGGATAAGACTGATACACTATGGTCTGTAAGGTGTAGTACATGTCTGAGTTGCTTCTGCTTCCTCTTCCTCTTCCTCCTCCTCCTCTTCTTTCTCCTCCGAGAAGATGCGTGTGAACTGGATCTCACCAATTCAAAACGGAGCTTGGCAGGCATGTGCTAGAGTGTCATTAAGTATAGCCCTTGGGATATTTTTAGAGGACTCAGTTTAATCGTGTGGCCTAATCCAGAGCTCAGTGGATACTAACTACTAACTAGGCAGGACTGTGGTGGCTGCTGCACCCACAAAGAGGTGTCATTCACACTCACCCATTTCTTTCAGGCTTTGTCTTGTCCTCTTGCATCATGAACAGCTAGACTCCTTCACTCAGGAGACCGGAAGTGGAGAAACCATTGGCTTGCTTCACTGAGACAGGCTCTCACTGTCCAGACCTGGAGCTGGCCCAGGAACCTACTATCCTCCTGTCTCAGACACCGAAGTGTTGGCAGTTGAGGTTTACAGGAGTGCACCCAGCAGGGACACTTAACTATTGAGGTTTGCCTTGAAAGGCAATGAACTTTAACTTGCTCACCCTTTCTCTTGAATCTGTTGTCTGTGGTTTCTGTCCTGCCAGGTCCCCACAATTGTTAAGTCCCAAAGAAATTACACAAAGGTCTATATTAGTTATAAACTGATTGGCCCCTTAGCTCAGGCTTCTTATTAACTCTTATAACTTATATTAATTCATTATTCTTGCCTATGTTAGCGACTTGACTCAGTACCTTATTCAGTGATGCAGTCACATCTTTCTTCTTCTATGGCCAGGTCAGGACTGCACAAACAGCTTTCCTCTTCCCAGAATTCTCCTGTTCTCATTAATCTGCCTCTACTTCCTGTCTGGTTGTCCCGCCTATACTTCCTTCCTAGCTACTGGCCAATCAGCATTTTATTAAAATACTATTGACAAAATACAGATCATTGTCCCACATTATGAATCGGCCTAAAAATGTAGAACAGACGAATGTTCTTAATTCCTTAGAATAAAAGGTGCAGCGATTAACTTCCATTCTCTTCTGGGAGAACCAATTAAGGGTAGTTTTTATTTTTGTGTTTGTTTGGTTTGTTTTTCCTTTGAAGGTACCAAGGAGTGGGTACACATGCCTGTGATGTAGATAACCTGCTTCCTGGACTAGAAGAATGTCCCAGAGAAAAGGTTGGGCCTCATTTCAGACACTGCTGTGCTAATACCACCATCCGAGGACAAACAGGGCAGCTTGCTAATGAGCTGTTCCCAGCACCCAAACCATGGAGCTGTGGGGAGGGGGACCCACAGGCTCCAGCAAAGGACTCACTGGCCTAAGCTCACCCATGCCATGGGCGAAAGAAACTTAGCTCAGGACATGTAAAATCTTTGGACTGCAGTCTGGAGACATCTCCTTGGCTAGGCAGTCTCAGCTGAGGGCATGAGGAGAACCATCAGCTGACAGGAAATTCGTTGACGCCTCTACCACTGTGCATGCCATTCAACCCCATTTCTCTGCGGTGAGGGAGAATTTAGGACTGAACCCAGGTCCACTGCAGGTTTCTGACTCTCAAGATACTGCTGCGTCCTCCTGATTCTGGGTATGAGCAGGTGAATGGGCCACTGGCCAGGGCAACAGTGGCAGCAGGGAACCCTGGCCCCTCTTCCATGCTGCTCATCTCACAAGAGTCAGAAATCTCAGCTTTCAGAATATTTTTAAATTCTGTGATTTCACAGGAACCCTGGAACAACTAGCTGGCAAAATCCAAAGTTCAGCTCCTCGGGGCTTCCTGACACTTGGCACTATTCTTGGTGCCCCTCAGTGTGGTTCAAGCTTTGTTCAGTAAGGAATACTTACCTGCTGTCGGGAAGCTGGGGCCAGAGTCCCTGCTGCACCATTCCTGGGAGTACAGGGTCAGACCTGGGGGTGTCTGGGGAAGTGGTCTCTCCATCACGGCCCAGAAGCCCAGCTGAGAGTGAGGTTGACGGATGCTGGCAGCAACTCTTCAAAACTCTTCCTCTGCTTGGTCCTGGCCGCTGCTGTGGTCGGCACACTGCCCTCTTAAGGGCTGCAATTACCTGAGCTGACCTGCTAAGATTTCCCAGCATTCCCTTTCTGGCCAGGGCTAAAGTGGGCTTAGGCCTCATGCAGAGCCATGTATTCAAGGTTCCCTCTCTCCTTGGCTTGGCTTCTCCTATTCTCACCTCTTGGGGAGTATGGAGGCTAAGCAGAGCTCTGCCAGGCCCTCCACCGGGCAGAGCACCTGGGAGAGAGGCACCAGCCTGCTAGCGCTCCGTGCTGCCTCCCAGGATGCATGAGGGAAGGAGCCCTTGTTGGCTGCCCCGCCCCTGAGCCCACCTCTGCTTCTCATTTCAGAAAATCATGAAACGGCTCATAAAGAGATATGTGCTGAAGGCCCAGGTGGACAGAGAAAACGATGAGGTCAACGAAGGTACGTGGGGGCCCCGAGGCAATTTCTTTCTGATTCCGCAGGTCATGGTTCTCTCGGGGCTGAGACTGTGGTGGTGTTGGCGTTCTGTGTCCTTTCTGGGGGGCTCTTTGCTCTCGAGTGTGAGCAGATGCTCACCATGAGGCGGGGAGACCAAGGTCTTCATTTCCCTGCCTCAGCAGCTGCTCCACCCCGGGGTCTCCGCACTTGACCCGCCTCTCAGTCTCCACCTGTCTCACCACCAGCTCCCACCTCCGCCCTGACCCGCCTCCATCTCACCTCCTCCTCTTCTCTAAGAATGCCGGGATTAGACTGGCTCCTAGACCATCCAGGGGACTCTGCCAAAGCCAGCTGGTTAGCGCATGATTCCACATGTCACCTTAGTTCCTGTTCACTGTGTGACATAACTCACCCTCAGTCCAACCACCAATGATGATGATATGAGCATCATGGAGGTGTGGGACGTAGTGATGGTTTCCTCGGTTGGCGTCCAGCACCTTGAATTCAGGAGAGCCTAGGAGCCCACCATTCATGCCCTCCTGTGTGGGCATGTATACAAAATCCCATTTCCAGAATCTGCCACTAGCTCAGCCCCAAATGCCCATCCTGCCTCTGTTCTGAGTTCTGAGACTCCAACAAGAGCTGTGTTTCTCGGAGGGCATCCCTCTTCAGTACCTGCTGATTAAGGTGCACAGACCACAGCCGATGCACCCCTGCAGCTGTGGCAGAGCCTGCGGTCTCCCTCGTAGATGACAGTGTCAGGTGGTTCCTGTGCTCTCACCGTCTCAGTTATTATCCAGTCTGCTTAAGAGAGAGGCGGGTGCCTTACGTGGGGGTCATTACTCATGCAACACCCAGGATAAATACTCGCTACCCAGAAAGCCCCTTGTCCACGACTGGAGATCCTCTGCCTCCCCTCACTGGGACCACAAGTGCTACCAAAGGAGCCCAGCTGCTGAGTGACACTTTGCCTCATCTTGGGGGTACCCAGCATAGTCTGAAAAGCAGCAATGCCCAATCTAGCTGCTAAGCAAACAGACCTGAGGCTGGGCAGCAGCACACTTACCTCTCCTTGTGGGCCCCAATTATGAGATCACCAGGTGCCATGTCTCCTAGCCTTATGGATGTGTGACTGTGACAGACATGAAGGTAACGGATACACAATTTGTGGGCGGGTGCCCCGGTGTCATTGCAACTTAAATGACACCATGAGCCTGGGGTTTCATGAAGCCCCCTAATAAGAATAGTGTGTATAAGATCTCTGCACTTCATATATTTAAGCACACCCATGTAAGCAATAGGAACAATATTCCCACAAGCAGTGGATTCCTGCAGAATTAAGTCTGGTGTCTAGAATATGAGGAAAGAGCCTTCTACTCCCCTTTGTGCTTAATAAAGAGATTCCCACAGGCCAGACCCCATGGGCTTCTAACCATGTGGGTTACTATGGAAACAGAAAATGAGAGTGACTGCTTGGTGGTCCCCTGTTGGGGGAGGCAGCTGCAGGCATCAGGGAGGCTCGAACTGGCGAGGTCAGGCTGTTTCTAAGAACGAGCTGAAGGTGCTCCCTGCAGTTGGCCAGCCCCAGGGCTGTTCTGTGTAGAGCCCGGCTCTCAGGTGCACGTGTCCACAGAGTCAAGCAGAGCATCCCGAAGGTGAACGTTCCAGCTAACGAGCATCTTGCTCACTCTTGACTGGAGCCAGCAGTGTGTGAAACAGTTGCCAGAAATCTTGCAGCCCTGAGCTCCACATCTCCAAACTGTGAAGGGGGAGGCTTTCCAGGAATGGGGGGGGGGGGGGCTGTAAGTGCATAATGGGAAGTCAGCTGGGTGGCACTTTTGTTCTCTGAGATCTGTGGGCACAAGGACCTTCATGATCCCAACACCTCCCCCCCCCAACCCCAGGGGCTAGACCTGCACCCAGAGCACAGTACTGCCTTCCTTCTGAATGGTCATCCCAGGAACCCTGTTCTGTCCTTGCAGGTGAACTCAAGGAAATCAAGCAAGACATCTCCAGCCTTCGCTATGAGCTTCTAGAAGAGAAGTCACAAGCTACGGGCGAGCTAGCGGACCTGATCCAACAGCTCAGTGAGAAATTTGGGAAGAACTTAAACAAAGACCACCTGCGGGTGAACAAGGGCAAGGACATTTAGTGCCTGACGGGCACCTGTGACTTCTACCAGCATTCCAAAGCCGGGCTGATGTCCCAGTCACAGCCCTGTTGGGGAGGAGTTCCTCTCCACTCCCCTGGGATACAAGGGGATCCACTGGCTCTGTCCTGGGCATGTGGCTGACATCTTAACCCAGGACCTGCCTGGACCCAGGATTGTGAAACTAGGCTGTTGGGAGAGAACAGCTTCCCCAAGGAGGGAGGAAGTGCCATCAGACAGACAGGAGACCTCCCACCCAGCCTCGGTGGTCAAGGCAGGGAAAGGCCGTCTTGGATGCACATATGTGCCCTCCCACCCCACTCAGGACTCCAGCTGTGTCCTGGGAAGTCAACCCTCCCCATCCTGTGAGTCCCTTCTCATTCCTCCCCGCCACATATACACACAACCAGAACCGGGAGGTGGCCTCCGACCTACTCTTAAGTGCCAGATGAGAACCCAGATAGCCTAATAGATAAATAGTTCTATTTGTTTATTTAAAAAAAAGTTTAAAAACACTAAATCAAAAATTGTACTGTAGAGAAAAGTTGTCATTGTTTAGAAACGACAAAATCCAAATAATGTATTTTTACCTTTATTAAGATTATCTTGTATTTACTATTTTTACCTAAAATGAGAAGAAATAAAATTACCTCATAAGAGCCTGGGGATCTCTGTGGATGTCTGCTGGTCCATCTGTGACAGGTGGACCTGGCTTTGGGGACCCTCGGGGTCAGGGAATCTGAAAGGAGAGGCCCACACCCCCGCAAGAAGTGGGTGACCTCTATCCTCACTGCCAAGCCCCACCTCCCATTTCCAGCCCTGACTCCAGCCTCTCCAAGGTCAGGAAGGAAGTGGTGAGGGAACTGCCAAGTTTGTTCCCAGCCCTCACCCAGAGCGTTCCTGCCCTGTTGGGTGTACAAGGAGGGCAAGGGGGCCAAGGAAAGGGGCCTCACATCCAAGGGTCCTAAGTGAGAGGAGAGAGCAGCCACCAGGTGGCGCCCAGCCCCAAACAATGTGCCAATGCCCTGGGATTGAAGGAGATGCCACTGGTCCCAAAGAAACACAGACTTCAGGATTACTTCAGTGTACCCATGTGTACTACTGTGTACCATGCATCAGTACTACTGTGTACCACGCATCGGTACTACTGTGTACCACGCATCAGTACTACTGTGTACCACGCATCGGTACTACTGTGTACCATGCATCAGTACTACTGTGTACCACGCATCAGTAGCCCCATACATCAGTTCCCAAATCTTCACAGAACCCCTAGAAGGATGGTCAGGATTCCAAAATCAAATGCCTAGAAGATACTCTGGAAGGAAAGGAAAGGATGGTTACACATGCACACACATGCACACACATGCGTCCACACACATTTGTGGATATGCACATATGTAGAGATGGGAACTGTGTGATGGATGACTTTTCAACTTTGCGATCTTGTCAAAGCTCTGCATTCAGTAGGAACCACACTCCCCATTTGGGTTTTACTAGGGTATTGATACAAGGTAGGGTAACATCTCTGGATGCTAGGTGGCAGCTGTTCCTGGGCATATGTGACCATATGCACTGACAGGCAACCCTCTACAGGGGACTTAGTATTTTTGCATACAGGTACCCTGTGAGATACCGCAGTAGGTGGCTTTGGCCAACTGAGCACAAGTTTATACTGCTGTCTGGTAGAGTAGGTAATATTTTCAAGGCATGATGAATTTGTATATACTCTCCATAAGTCCAGGGGTGAGCGTGCCTCGATATATGCAGAAAGATCAGACTTGACTTTCAGGTATCCAGTTGCAGAATCTGTTTGCTTCACTCTGAGGTAAGGAAGCAGCAGGCAGGATGCAGTGACGAACAGAAGGGAAGTTGGTTCCAGCGCCTAGGGAAGCAAGGATGGTACATCCCTACTCATTGCTAATTCAGGCCATTTTACCAAATCTGCTCCATTTGGAAGGGCAGGGGAAGTCAACATTTGTTGGGCCCTGGATGCTGAGGTAGGCTGCTAGAGAAGATGGTGCAATGAATATTCCATATCTGGGTCTTCCCAGCCCCACCCATACCTCAACCCAGGGCTTGAGCAAGATGCAAACCCCGTAGCCCATGGGCATTATGCAAATATAAATCCCTGTCCTTAACCTGGTGTCAGTAGGGGGATTGTAGGTGTATTTCAAAGAACTTCTGGGGCTGGAGAGATGAGTCAGTGGTTAAGAGCACTGACTGCTCTTCCAGGGGACCTGGGTTCAATTCCCAGCACCCACATGGCAGCTCACAGTCTTCTGAAACTCCAGTCTAGGGTATCTGATGCCCTCTTCTGGCTTCTGTGGGTGCTTCATGCACATTGTATACTAACATACATGCAGACAAAATACCCATACACATAAAAATAAATTAAAAAATAAAATGATCAAGTCTATGGGTGCCTTTTAGGCTGTGTGCAGGTCTCCAGGGAGAGAATGTCTTTCCCTTTGTCACCCTCCCAGCTCCCAAGCCTGCACAGGATGAATGCATGTGTGCTGCAACTCTTTACTTGGCCTCTGACTAGGACCCAGGAGTCCCCTTGCAGCCTAGACTCTGGATAGAGGCATACATGCTTGGTAGGAAGAACAAATAATCTTACCAGAGAGGACAAATTACCAATGTTTCCGGAAGATTTCCCTTCCAATCTCCCGCTTATCTTCCTCAGAATGCTGATAAACACTTCGAAGCCACAGCAGGGTCCATTTCCCTATCTGCCTTCAGCCAGAGAGAGCTTGGCAGGCTTTTCCAAACTGTGTGACACCCTGTTCCTAAAAACCTAAGCTTCAGATCTGCTCCTCAGAGAGATAAAGGAAAACAGGCCCCGCCACAGAATTAGCACTGGAACTGAGACTGGTCCCATTCATTGGGCTTTCAGGGCCATCCAGGAATGGCCTGACAGCTGCCAGATGGGCAAGAGAGAAGGGGGGCTTGGTTTCAAGTGGAGAGCCTGGGACTGAATGAAGCCTAGCAGAGCTTACCAGCCTGGAGCTTAGTGGTAAACTCCTCATCTGCCCCGAGTTTGTACACCCCCCATGCCTGTGCCAGCAGGGAAAGCAGCTCAGGCAAAGCAGGGCAGTGAAGAAAGAAAAGGAAATGTAGCACAAGGGCAGAGGAACAGGAGTTGCACGTCCCGTCTCCTGCAGCTCTGCCCACCTGCCGTCATGCTGTCTCGTGTAACTTTAATGTGTACATTTGGTATCTGTTGCTTATGCCCAAAAGGAAGATCTAGGAGAGACCCAGGACTAGTCTCCAGTACATAATGGACTAGAAGCAAAGAGTGGTACCTAGAGAAGCCCTCCCAGGGACCTCCCAGGTTCCAGATTTCTCAGGTTCCTGCAGACAGCACCCTCAGACCCTGAAAAGCTTCATGCATTTGCAGAAAATGCAAGCCCTCCCAAGCTGCATTTTTGTCCAGCTGTGGCTGCGCTATGTGGCCCCGCTCCCGCTAGCCTGGAGGATTGCCAACGCCTTCCCTGGCAGAGCCCACTCCCTGCCCAGGGGGAGGCTCCTGATCAAGCCTCTGGGGTAAGCAGAGATTAAGCATGGAGATTGTCCGTCATTTGTCACTCTCAATGGCTTCTAATAGGACTCAACAGGTCCTGCTGACATTTCCCAGACAAACCCCCCAATTAGCTGTGGGGCTGCTGCCGCTGACAGGCGTGCTCTCATGCTTGCTCTCACACGCTTGAGGAGGCAGCACTCCTCCCCTCCCAGTGAGGTCCCTGATAGGTCTGACTCCAGGGAAGTTCCTCACATGGAGGTGGCAGGCCTAGGAAGGCTGTGACATCCTGAAAACAAGGAGCTTCATGGACTGTCACTCCTCCGAGGGCACGTTACTGCCCTGCAAACTGCAGGGAAGCGGGTCGGCATGCAGAGACCTTGCACCAAGGAGTTCTGACCTACCTGTGCAGCCAGCCTCACCTTCCTTTCTTGTCTGTCTCTTCCCTTCACCTCTCGCAGGGAGAAAGTTCTAGAGAGAAGGAGGCACAGGAAAGGGAGAGAAATAAACCAGTTTTCTCTGTCCTGGCTCTCAATGAAACCACTTCCAGCTGGCTTCCGGGCTCAGCAAGATCCTGAGGCTAACCCACCCTCACTGACCCTGGGAAAGTCACACCATGGGAACACCACCCACCCACTCACTAGTCTCCTCTGGATCCCCCAGCAAGCAGCTTTCGCTTTGTTTCAGAAAAGGAAGGGCCCTAAGATGTGGGGGGATTGAAGGTACAGGGCTGCTGATTCCAAAGGCTTGAGTCTAGAGAAAAGAGCTTCAGACAAGACCAAGCCTTTGAGGGAGATGGCGATGGACTGTCTCCAGGCTCTCCACACCCCAAAGTGCCTTCCACCAGCCTGAGAGAGATGTGGAAGCCACGGAGAGGCCAAGGTAGCAGGCAGGGGGGGCCCAGCTGGAAAAGGGGTGTCCTGGTACCCTAGAGATCAGGGCCTTAGCTGTTCTAGCTCTGCCCACTGGAAGTAACTAGGAACAGCTCAGCCCTTCCTGTGGCACCTAGCCTTTGCCCTGCACCTGCGAGGGTTAAGGAGGAAGAGGAAGGGGAGGGGCCCCTTTCAGCCCTTGGTGTGCTCTTACAAAAGGTAAATTTAAAGGTGTTCATCTCAGAACCTCCATGTGTCTGAATCAGAAAGAGGTGGGGCAAACATGGCCCACTGGTGTAGTGTCAGCCACATTGACAGGCAAAAGGCCCGTGTGTGCTTCGAGCAATTGACATGCAGAAGCTACCTGCAGGGCCAGCAGCTTATGTCAATGGTTCCCACTTTCTCCTGACAACCAGAAAATGGGGGAAACATAGCCATGCCGTTTCCATGCAGGAATCAGGTAAGATGTGGCAAATGCAGAAACCAAGAAAGCAGGCATTGGTCGTGGGCTAGTGACTGCACTGCGCTCACCCCAGCCAGCAGAAGCCAACACCTGATGCCAGTGCAGCCAACCAAAGGCACAGTCCTTCCCACACGGTCAACAGCTGCCCATAGCAGGGCAGCTTGCAGTTTTGCCTTGAGTTTCACATATATATGTGACCACAGGGATGCTGAGCAAGAGAACATGCATCAATCCCTGGGCATGTGGAGAGGGGCTGTCTGCAAGGACAGGAACTGTAGAGGGAGAAGAGGAGTAGCAGGGTGTAAGGAAGGAGGGGAGGGAGGAAGGAGTGGGTGCAGAGCTGTGGGTCCTTGGGTGAAGCCCGCCCCTGAGGCCCTGCTTCCTACAGCTCTTCCATCCTGGTGACTTGCTACATGGGACTTCTTAGTTCACCGTCAAACAACCGCCACTTTTGCTCAAGCTGATTTGCAGTAGGTGCCCCTCAGTGATCTCCTGAGCCTGGCTGGATGTCACCCTAACTCCTTTCCCACCCTTCCCTGCGTTAGGTTTCAAGCTTCCACCATTTGAGACGTCAAGGCCGGAATCTGTCCACAAGCACTGTTTCTCCTTAGGGCTCACCAACTGTGAGCGGACAAGGGGGACCAAGTTAAAAGCTCAAGGAGAATGTGTGAGGCATGGGGCCTGGCAGTGCTGCTCAGTGGCCTGGGGATTTGGGCCCCTCAGGATTAGAAAAGCTGTCTGGCCCATGTGGAGACAGCTGAAAATGGAGATGCCACACAGGAGGTGAAGCAGAGAGGTGAGAAAGGATGCAGGCACGGTGACCACATTCTCACCCTTGTTTGTGGGGTCCGACCTCAGACACTCCAGAAATAACCAGTAGTCACTCTGTGGACGATCAATTTCTGGCTGGTAATGCTGTTGCTATAAATAGGACCTATGCAGCCTCGTTTTGTAAGTACAGGCTGGTGGAGTCGACTATTGGAGTTACATAAAAACAACTGAGTACTGATTCTGGGGACATCTGTAGCTCCTCATGTGTGCAGACATCAGGAGCAGAGTTACAGCCACCATACCTCTGACTCACCATCTTGCAGATGCCCAGACCTGAGAGAACAGAGGAAGTGACTCTTCAGATCACTTCAATGACAGCAGAGAATGGGCCCCAGGGTTCCAGCTCTGCACTGCTTAATCCCAGAAAGGCAGCAGCAAAATAGATCCCCCAGTGCCTTCCCAATCTGCAGAAGGAAATCAGCGGTCCCCAAGCCAGCAGATCCCTGCTGAAGGTGAGCATTCCATCGGCGCCTCACTGGCTCCTCCGCTCCACACACAGACACTCAGAATTATCGTCACCGTATGTCACCAGCAGCATGAACACAATGAATGTCCTGTGCTTCAGAAAAGCCATGTGTTCCATAGCAGTTCTACTCCAGAGAGGAAGATGAGTTTGGTGTCCTGGGACTCCTGAGCCTGTCTGTCATCTGTCTCTGAGCGCAGTATAAGGGTGTGTGATCTAACTTGCACTCAGGTTGCTGGGAGAGGGAGGAAAGGATGGAGCTTCCAGCCACTCCAGGCAGATTCTCAGCGCATCTCACAAATGCCGACCTTGCAGTTTGCCTCCTGTCCAAACATAGGATGGAGAGGACTTGCACCGGGGTGAAACATGAGGACGGTTCCTGGAAAACAGAAGAGCACAGACATAGGAGGATAGCATGTGCATCAGCTATAAAACATGGGGGGGGGGGCTGGAGAGATGGCTCAGAGGTTAAGAGCACTGGCTGCTCTTCCAGAGGTCCTGAGTTCAATTCCCAGCAACCACATGGTGGCTCACAACCATGTGTACTGAGATCTGGTGCCCTCTTCTGGAGTGTGGGCATATGTGGAGGCAGAATGTTGTATACATAATAAATAAAAAAATTGCTAAAAAAAAAAACACATGTGAGGATAGTGTGTGCATCAGACATAAAACACCATGTGAGGATAGCGTGTGCATCAGATATAAAACACATGTGATAGCGTGTGCATCAGACATAAAACACCACGTGAGGATAGCGTGTGCATCAGATATAAAACACGTGAGGATAGCGTGTGCATCAGACATAAAACACCATGTGAGGATAGCGTGTGCATCAGATTATTGCTGTGAAACACTATGACCAGAGCAACTTAAGGAAGAGAGAGTTTATTTTGGCTTCTGGCTCCAGAGGGCTAGAGTTCCTAACAGCAGGGAAGGCATGGCCTTGTGGCAGGAGCAGAAAGCTGGCTGTGCCCTGAACAGGAAGTGGGGCTGGCTATGAAGCCTCAAGGCCCGCCTCCAGGGACTTACTCCCTCCCCTGCAAGGCTGCACCCCCTACAGGTTCCATCAGCTCCCTGGAGCTCCACCAGGGGATAGAGTGTTCTAATAGATGAGCTTAGCAGAAGCACATCTCATTCCAACTCAGAACTAAATGTTGTCCTCTGCACTCAGCTGTGTGCACTGGTAGCCGCAGGTAAACCGTCCAGAGAGACAAGATGTGGACCCAAGCCCACCGCTTGGCACTGATGCCATGCTGCCCCACTAAAGAGGAGACAAGGGGTATCTGAAGGGGAGACTGGGACTGCTGAGCCCCAACATAGAACCCGAAGGGAAGAGGAGAGGTGGGGCGGGGTGAGGGACAGACAAGTGATTGCATCCAGGTCCACCTTGTGGCAGAGACAGGTGACCTGAGGACGTTTGGAGACTTCATCTTCAAGATGGGCCTCGGTGGCAGTCATACCCACAGTCAATGAGCAAGAGGCATTATCACAGCCAGGAGCACAAGGACTAGTGGCAGAGGAGCCTGGGTTTGTGTGACCTCTGGCAAGTCCTACACAGGACATGAGGTGGACATCAGCACCAAGTCCCAGTTGAAAGATGTACACCATTCTGAGGCAGAAGTCCCACTGCCACAAGCTCAGCTGTCTCCCGTGGCTGCTGTACTATCTATTCTATGGAGTGTTTGGGTGACTTCTCAGGAAGAAAAGGGAGAAATGGCTGTGCTGAGCTGTGGCATATGTGGCCCCAATGATACACATCTTCCACGTCTCAAATCCCACGAATCCCTTTGCATATTCATGCCTGGCCCACCATGTGACTTGCATTAGCCAATAAGGCATTAGCAAATAGAGCACAAGGAATAGTTTGATGAGTACATGGTCACTGGGGCTTGCCTTACAGCAAGACAAGTGCCATGTTGTAAATAAGTTGGCACACCTCATTGGAGTATGACCACAGAGAGAAACTTCAGAACACGGGGGAGGGGAGGCTCTTCCAGTCTGGTTGAGCCCCAACTGAAAGCAGCCCACAAGCAATTCAGCCCCAGAGAGCAGAAGAACCACCCAGCTGAGCCCTGAGAAGCAACACTTTGTTGCATGGGGGCTGGAGACGGCTCAGTGGCTAAGCGTGCACAACTCTTCTTACAGAGGACCTGAGTTCAACTGTCACATCAGATGGCTCACGACCTCGTACACCTCCACTTCCAAGGAACTCAGTGTTCTCTGATCTCCAAGGGCTCCTTTACACACTTGGTACACAAAAACTCATAAAGGCACACATTCATACATATAATATATACATTTGTGGAGTTTGTTGATGTAAGAACTTGTGTTTAAGGTAGATGGTACCCAGTGACAGACAATGTAAACAAAGAAGCTGAAGGGTGGTCCAGGAACCATTCCTCAGCACTGTGGAACGAACCCAGGGTCTCCTGCACACGAGGCAAATACTCTGCCACTGAGCTGTATCCTGTCTCCGTGCTCTTTTTGGCTACTTGTCTGTGGAAAAGCAATCTCATTACTAAATCCGCAAATAATGATACACTCCATTGCTGCCTCTACTAACGTTATCCAACAAACCCACATGCGCGGGCGCTACTGAAACTGTAGTTAGGCTTTCCAGCCCACCAAATCCAGTCGTGCCTCAGTTAGAAGCCTGTTTCTAGACACCAGTAAAACCAACACACACACATGCTCATACACACATTCACACAATACACACACACGCTCATACACACATGCTCACACATGTTCACATACAGTCACATATATGCTTATACACGCATGCTCATACACACATGTCACACACAATCCCACACTCACACACATGCTCACACACATGTGCCACACGATGAAGCTTTGGCCATCAGACAGGAGGATGCATACGTCATTGAACAGGCTGATACAGGCAGCTCACTCGGTCTCCAGCTCAGCTCCCATGCAGTGTGAGAGACTAGCAGGACTGCATGGATGCCTGCTGTCTCACTAGAGAGAAAAGAGCGAGCCTGGGGACAGGTAAGAAGAGCCCTGGAATGCTAACGAGAGCTGTGGCCACCACAGAGAGCAGAGCAAAAGGAAACAAGAATGTCTGTTGGCTGCAGTTCACTGAACGTCCGCCCAAAGGCCTGTGTTTTAAAGCCATGGTCCCCAGAGTGGTACTATTGGGGGTGGTAGGACCTAAGGCCTAGTTAGAGGTCCTGAGGTGACTGGGGTATGTCCTCGTAGGGCCTTGTGGAACCCTGGCTGCTGCCTCTTTCCCTTCGGCCTCCTAGCTCATGCTGTAAGTGGCTTTCTCTGCCACATGCTCCCATCATGATGAGCACTTGACACACTTCCTAAAGCGCAATCAATCATCCATTCATGCCCTGGAACTTTCCAAACTGTGAGCCAAAATAAACCTTTTTAAAATAAGAGAATCATCTCAAGCATTCAGTTGAGAGCCGGCCAATGTGTTGTCCAAGAGACGAAAATGATGCCTTCTTAGCTCTCCATACAGCATCTGAGAACTTTCCTATCATTTATCTCCTTTAGTCCTAACAACAACCCAACGGCGTGGGCAGGTTGGGATTTGCTGTCCCTGTTTCATAAACAGAGCCTAAGTAGGGCAAGTGTCCCCTTGAGTGGACCACTGATAAAACGACAGTTCGTTAGATGGCGTGGTTGCCAGGCTGACCGAGAGGGGATGGTGACGAAACAATTGGACCCAGTCCTGGCCCGGTCTCTAGGCAGACCAGTGTGAGGCTGCTCTAGTTTTAGAAAGAGGTTTAGGATGTGTGCGAGCAGGAAAGGCGAGGGATAAAGCACCAGGAACAGCAAAGAAAGAAAAGCCAGGGCCAGGCAGCTCAGCCTACCACCCTCCACCCCACACCCAGGGCATTGCTAGAGCCATGAGAAAGGGGCCGTGGACACTAGCTACGGCTGGAATAGCTGTGTGTGTATTTCCTCTCCTTTCCCTAGGGTTAAAGAGATGGCATTTATCCCCTAGGACATGGGGAGAGTCCACATGACCTTCAGGCCAGGGTATCAGGGCTGCAGAACCAAGGCATACAACCTGCCAGGGTTGCAAAACAAACTTCTAAAGTTTCTGCCACCTCCAGCTGAGGGACAGGGGCGGGGGAGCTGGGAGGGGGGGGGGGTTTCATCCCTAACATAGTGCTCTGAGGTAGCTGAATGGAAGACTCTAGCAGGCTGGGCAGGGGTGGGGTCTACACCTCTCCCCACCACAGTGCACACGGGAGAGAGGTGGTAAGGGGCATGGCTGGTTCCCTACCTACTCTTTCCTCCTCTTGGGGACTAAAATATAGTCACTTCCAATCTGCGTCAAGAGCTATGTTGTTAAAGAGCATTCATAATTAGACCAGGTAATTCAGTCTTTAATAATCAGCCTGTTTCTCCCTCCAGCCCACTACACCTCCCCCTCCTGTGCCCACTTCTATTTTCATCCCACCCCTCCCTAGCAGGAATTACCTATAGCAACTCTGCAGCTTTTGTCTTCACTGTTCTTTCCAAATAGGCCCAGGGCTGATAGTGGGCTTCTCTGCTACCTTTGCTGTTTGGAAGAATCTCTCTGAGCAAAGGTTCCACAGTGCCAGAGAGAGAGACTATTTGGTAGTGTGGATAGGTGTGAAAAAGACCCTGCCCAGTCACCCTCTGGCCCAGACTTCTTAATGGCCAGATGAGAAAGAACTTCTCCCCCAAACCTAAAGAACAAGGCTCCATCCATCCCTCTGTCCTCTCCAGTGGGGATAGGGGGTAAAGATTTTTCTTCATGATGAACTGTCTCTGGCATCACCAATGAGACTCTCCCTGCAGCACCAGCCCGTGCCAGTCTTTGCCTTCTGCAGGTTGGCAGGGGCCGGAAGAAGAGGCACAGATGGAGCGCTTAAGGAACGGGTACCCCAGAGATGGGAGGGAAGTGGCAAAGCAAATTGCTTTAGCTGCTCCGGTGTGTGCTGTTTTCTTAAAATACTATTTTCATCAAAAAACAAACCACAGTGGCTGGAGAAATTTCCAAACTCCTTAGCACTCAAAGAAAAAGAAAATCTCTCTGAATCCATCCAGTCTGGGGTGGTTTCTAGGAGGCATTCAGTAACAGTTGTCTTTGCTTATTTATATAAATCTTAATACATGGAACAATTGGCTACGAGATGTAAGGGTTTTTTGTTTGGTTTTGTTTTGGTTTTCCTTTGTTAGTCGATCTCTGGCTGGAGCATTTCTATTCCATTTCTGAAAGGACCAAACATCTCAGTCCAGCTCAGAGTGACCGCACCCACTACCTTGGTACTGTACTAGGCAGGGTCTGTGTAGAAGACAGAGGACCTCCCATGCATGAACCCCTCTGTCTGGACCTGCGTCCACCATGCTGCTAAAGGTCCAGTTGCTTCCTTGAAGTCCCTTCTGCAGGCCACTGCTACATGGACCCCCAGTCCCATGGGAAGCATACCTCAAACACAGTTGACCTCTTTCCCATTCTTCTCCAGGCACTGACCAGGGAGTCTGCAAACCACTTCACAGGTAGAGGCTGCAGCTAAAATCCCTGAGTTCTCAGGTACATCTTTGGACTTATTCTGACCCCTCACCCCTGGTGGGGTTCGGGCAAGCCAGCCATGTCTCTGAGGACTTGTGTGGTCTTAGAGATCTGTGTAGGAAAAGCACTCTCTCCTGTGCATCCAGAGTCCCCATGCTATCTGGGTTTTCTGTTAGCCATCCTAAGGCAGAGAACCCCTTAATCTCCTCTCACAGACCAACCAACATATAAGGGCCCTGTATCTCCCAATCAACTCTCTTTTCTTTGTACCCTCCCCAAGATCTGGGAAATAGTTCCCAACTTCAGGATGGGAAATTTTGCCATCACTCAAGGCTGTGAGTAGGGTGAGGCAGTATGGATGTTCAAAGTGACCTGCAAAAAGGGGGTTTAGGTAATATGCCGGAGAGAAGGGCTGCGGGCCACAGCCCTGCCCTTCCTTGCTCATCATGCTGTGACAGCTGAAACATTTTAGCCAACATTTCACCCTCTCTGTTAACTGAGTGTTACAATGTTGTTCCATCCCCTGGGCGGTTGATGTTGAACAGTCTAAGGGCTTTCTGGCTACCAGGAAGGAACTTGAGTGTCAGCAAACGCAGGGATGCCTTGGTTCATACTTAACCAGTACCATGCATGCACATGCCCTGCCCTCCCCTCCCCCTGCAACACACACAGTCACACAGCGCACAACGCACGCCTACACAACCCACCCATAGCACCAAATACTAGGTTTGAATCTTGACTAGGACTGAACAGAAGAACTTTTGTCCGTGTAACACAAATTAATTAGTTACTTGGGAAAAAGGAACCCCAGTTTAGGTACTTGCTCCACGAGACTGGCCTGTGGGCATCTTCTTCATCAGTGATTGATGTGGGCAGGCTCAGCCCACTCTCGGCAATGTCTCACTTCAGCAGGTGGGCCTATGCTGTATAAGAAAGCAGGCCGAGCAAGCCACAGGGAGGCAGCCAGTCAGCTGCACTCCTCCATGGCCTCTGCCTCAGTTTCTGCTTTAGCTTCCCTCTGTGAGTTGTAATCCGTAAGCCAAATAAACTCTTTCCTGGTTTCCATCAGCATGTTATCACAGCAACAGAAAGCAAACCAAGGCAGAGACCATTAACTTTTAAAAGCACGAGTGATTCTGATGATAATGAAGAGGCCCCCCGGAGGACTCTGCGACCATAGCTGGTGCCCAGCCCATCATCGCCTTAGTGGGTGATCAGACCAAGGCTGGATGATGGCTTGGCTTATCTTCAACACTCTTCACTCCCCCTGAGTATCTGCTTGGTTTCCAGAGCTCCCTGTGGAGCGCCATCTATGAGGGAGTGTGATCTGAAAGTCTTTCCTGTGAAGCAGCACTCTGGCTGGGTGATGCAGGCCACATCGCCATGCCCCAGACAAGGCCACCCAGACTCCTCTGGGCAGCAGTGGGAGAAGCCCTTCCCCTGGCAGAACTGGGATACAGGGATCCACAAATTACCCCCAGAGAAGAGCTCCCAGGATGGGGCCTGGGTGTCCTTGCTGGGAGCCGAGGGAAGGACAAGGTCCCCTCATCACAAAATGGCAGTGCTGATGGAATTTCCGATTTAGATTTGGAAATGCCACTTAAAGGACAGCTTCTCACCCGCGCAATTCCACATTTCATCACGAGCCAGGCCCTGAGCCTGTGTGCCCCCTCCCTCCCTCCCCGCCAAGGCTGACGGGAAAGCCTCCTTCCTCAGGTCTTGATGAGCCGGGCACATTTGCCTTGGTCAGGGGCCTTTTTCTGCCCCTACCCATAGCCACAGTCCCCACAGCAGCTCACCATAACCTGCTATTTTTCCTTGGGAAAGGACAGTACCGTCGCCATGGTGGAGGGGAAGGAAAGAGGTGAGAGCCATCCCTCTCAGACTACAGCGACAGGGACAGTTTGGAGCAGAGAGAGGGTCACTGGCCCCAGGGAGGGACTTATGAAACAGAAGAGAATAAATCCTTGTATAGTTACTGTCACTGTAAAATGTACAAACTCCAGGCTTCCCTCAACCTTGAGACTGGACCTCAGAAGAGCAAAGGCAGAAAGCCGCTGTGGCCTCTGCATCTGGAGACACAGACTGGGCCTGGGTGGAAGCTACCTCAGTAAAAATAGGAAAGGGAGGTCAACACAGCCAGGACCCAAAGCCTGGGGTTCACCAGGGCCTGCCACTGCTGACCACAGAAGTGACACCGAGCCGGGTGAGGCGCTCGCCTCTGAAACCTCACAGCACTCAGGAGGCTGAGGCAAGAGGACAGTCACAAGTTCAATGACAGCTTGGCTACGGTGTGAGAGAGACCACAGCTTGAACAAAATAAAACACAAAACGTAAAGGAAAAAAAAAAATGGGTGAGGTATTGACCACAAGGGGGCGCTCACCATAGTTCAGACACCAGCAAGGGCAGAAGGGCAGACAGAAAAGCCGTGGCTGGGGCCAGGGTGAGAAAGGAGATCTCTGAGGAAAAGTGAGCCCCTGCCACCTGTTTCTTCTCCCAGAATTCAACAGGCCACAGAGGGTCACCAGCTCCAGCCTGAGCAACAGAACGATAGCCTTCCGATGAATGAATCAACAAACTCAAAACTGCCACCATGTCCTACATCCTGCCCCACAAGAGACTCCAGGGGGCCAGGTTTGCTTGGGAACTCTTCACAGGCCTGTCTGATGGCATTTTAGTCCGTAAACCGTTCCTCTCGGGCCCTCCTTTCCAGAGTCTGGTGGCTTCTTGGACCTCACAACCCCATTCATCATGGGGCCCTCAAGCTTCTCAGAGGTCCCCACGAACAACATCACATTGGAGTTTCTTCTCTTCATAATCAAGAGAAATCAAGAGATGGAAAAAAAAAAAAGTCACTCTGCAGTTACTTCAACCTTGTTGAAGCTGCCCCCAGAGAAACCAAATCATCATGGCTGCCAATAGTTAGCTGTTTTACCATCTCAACCACTGTACTGGCTGATGATCTAGCTGCCGCTTAGAATGATCATTTTAGAAAATGAAACAAATGCCCCCAAGACTCCAAAATGAAGCCGTTTTTCTAATGAGACTAGGCAACAGGCTGGGAGAATGGGCATGCGGATGTGAGAGGGGTCCCACAGAAGGGGAGTTTACTATGCCGGAAACATGGCACCTCCTCTTTGTCCTCAGGTTGACTCAGATGCTGGAGCAAAGGCAGTTAAAATAAAAATAAAAATAGCCGGGCGGCGGTGGCGCACGCCTTTAATCCCAGCACTCGGGAGGCAGAGGCAGGCGGATCTGAGTGTAAGGTCAGCCTGGTCTACAGAGCGAGTTCCAGACAGCCAAGGATACTCATAGAGCACCTGTCTCCAAAATAAATAAATAAACAAAAATAAAAACCAATCCCCAAACCAAAAATATGTTCTGCAAGCAGGGTATCTTCATCACTCAGAAGGGAACTATGAACCCGCCCACCCCCACACACACATACACAGGAAGTGTCTTCACCCCCAGCCTGTTTGACATTAGTGGTTTCATAGTGATTCCCCAAACATTTAGAAGAAACAGAAATGGCTTCACCATGCACCACACCAGTTTCAGCAAAGTTTACAAAATCCTGGGGCTCAGTGTGTTGGGGGCTGCAGACCCCTGGCCCCTTGACTTTCTTTGCCTGCCTCAGACCCTTTGCCTGCTGGAGTAAACAACTTGCTTTCCTGTGCCTGCAGCTGCTCTGAGCACGAGACCCTCGTGAGTTCCTGATGGCAGGGGAGTGGATTCTGGTGGGTTTCACAGCTGGAAATCCCAAGAGCTGGGGCGTGGCTATCAGTTAAGGATCCCCATATAAGCTTCCCTGGAGCACAATAAAGTTGGCATTCTTGTTTCAAGGATGACCCGTGTCTCTGTCTGTGTGTGTGTATGTATTTAAAACTCCAGCCCCTTTCCTGGCTCGCGAACCGTCCCGCAGCGCATGCGCACTACATCAATGCTCCCCTAGTTTCCACTCAACAGCTGCCAAATGGTCAAGGCAGGAGGGTGTCCTTACCTCGCCTCCCTTGGGTCTCTGCACACAGGCATCAGGAGAAGCACACATGCCACTCAATAAGTACGGAATGGGAGAGAGGTCTTTGTGAGCACACAGCCCTGTGACCTCTGCCAGTCAAAGGCGGCCTCGGAGCCCCCTTTTATAATCTTTCAAAGACTTAAATGTGTGAGTCCATAAAGCACCCTTAATGGAAGGTCACTCTGGCTTGGAAAAAAAACAAAAAACTGCGCAAACTCTATCTGTGCATTTACTCAGTGACAGGCTTGTTCAATTGCCTGCCCGGGGATGTGCAGGGAACATGATCAACCCTCTCGGGGCTCTGACTGTCTTTCAGAAAATAAACTGTGGCTTCCTCATCAATACCAGAGGACTCCCCCAAAGGGGCAGGGTACCCCTCCAACTTTGTCAAGAGAAAAGGCAGCTTGACAGCATGCGGCTTTATAGACTGGGTGAACATTCCCAGGCTATAACATTCGAGGCTCCCTCATCCTGCAACCCAGCTGTGTGACCTTGGAAGTGACCCCTTTCCTAGGTCCTGCCCTCTTACCTGGGGGGCACAGAGGTACAGCAGTGTTGCCATCGCAGGCTGCAGTGTGCGAGATGAACCCTGAAGGCCATGTGTGCTTAGTTTGTGGATAGAGGCGTGAACAGCAGCTACCAGAACCGCTCTGCCATGAGAACAGCTCAGTGACGTCATCTGCATGGCCTTGGTGGTCCAGCTCCTTCAGTGCCAGGTGGGAGGACTTGCGCAGCACAGACAGGAGGAGCAAGTGGTGTCGGGGGCCTGGACCAGCATCAGAGATGCTTTGCCCCCACCATGAGCCTACGATGTTGCAGGGAAGGGACCCTCTCTTCACACCAACCCGTCTTTATATACCCACGTTTCATAGCCACATCCTAGAGACACAACCCGAGAAAGACTAGCCATCTGTCTGCTATGCAGCCTCCCTTTACAGCCCGAAGGCGTTGTCCTGCCCAGGATGCCACTTAGGACCTCCCACCTGAGTTGCTCACACAGCTGTAGGAAGTCCCCTGCCTGGGCACTTAACTAGCCAGGCTGGTACTCAGTAGAAATGGGCAAAGTCAGCCTCACCACTTCCCACCCAGTGCTCGGGAGAGAGTTCCAGGCCAAGCCCCAAACCTAGCCACCTGGGTCTTTCACTAACGCCACACAAGAACCCAGAAGCAAACCTCCATCCAGCCCCGAGGCTGATCATTGCGTGGGTAAGGTGCCAGGGAGGCCTGTTCTGGCTTGGCATGTCTGTAGGACTTCACTTCCCATGCAAGTGTGCTACAAAATAGACCAGGCCTACAGAGCAAGTGACACCTGCCCCTGCTACTGCGGCCCTGGGGCAGTTCTAGTGTCCGGGGCTAACGAAGATAAATTCTGGCACCTCTCTGAGCCAGCTTTCCCATCTGAAAAGTGAGTTGTTGGTCTAAACAGTAGCCAAACGTAGAGGCCCAGGGACCCGTGTCCTTTAAACACATGTGCGGCTTGCCAGGACGGAGGCTGTCAAGGGTGGCAACCGAGCAGGCGTGGGCAGTGCTGAGTCCTGCTGTTCCCTAATTCTACATGGCCCCCTCCTGGCCCAGGGAGTCTCCCCAGAATTCCCTACATGGGACCACAGACGCCCTTGGAACAGCTTAGCACATTATTAAGTCAGCACTCGGGGCCACCAAGTCAAGTGAGACGGGGTGAAGAGGTGTCTCTGTGACATGGAGAGAGGGGCTTGTGGGGATGACCTCTGACCTGCCACGCCGTGGCCGCTCTTGCAGTACTACCTGTGGCTGAGCCCAGTGTTCAGTGGGAGAGGGGAAGAGCTAGCTCCTCTTTCCATCGGCTCATTCAGCTGCCAGCCCAGGCTTTCCTGAGGCTCTTCTCCATGTGGGGAGGAGAAAGGAGCAGAGACACAGATGTGAACGTGGCTGCTTGTGATAAAGTAGGGTGAGGAGTGAGAGAGACGTCTAGAATGTGAAATCAGAAGAAGTGTCTGCCCCTGCACATCTGAGGCCACTGTCTACTTCGGTCCTGTGTCTCTCACCAGCAGCGCCTGGTTCCGGCCTTGCAGCCCACGCCTGCTGAGCGTGGCAACTGGGTATTCGCCTCACGCATGAAGGCAGGACTTGCCACCCCCACCCCCAGTCCCACTGACTGCCCACTTATGGTGTGGCTACCAAGCCTTTTCCAGGGATATTGATCTGTCAGCTCATGCTCTCTTTTTGCCTCTTTATGGGACAGCAGAGCAAACAAGGGTTGCTTAGCAAGGGATCGACTCACGTGGAACCCTGAGCACCCACAGGTCCCATGTGAATCACCTCTCCTCAGTCCCATTTTGCTCAGGTGTGCCCAGCCTAAGCAACCGGCAGCCAGTCACTGGGGCTCTATGCAAACTGGCTACACACCCTGGGGGTAGGGGGATAATAACAGAGGGAAGGCAGAAGGGGGCAGGTGTGGTATTTGGTGGCACTTGGTGGTACTTTGGTCTCTGACTCAGGTCACCCCCATTCTAGTTTGCTTCTCTGACCATGAAAGACTTGCCCAGAGAAGGAAAGGGTCTCTTTTGGCTTACTTCCTGGTCACAGTTTATCACTGAGAGAGGTCAGGGCAGAAACAGAAGCAGATGACATAGAAGAATACTGCTTACTAGCTTGCTTCCCATAGCTTGCTCAGCCCAGCCGGCTTTCTCATGCGACCTGGACCACCCGCCCATGGATGGCACAGCACACCTCCCACGTTGTCTTTATTCAAGAAAATGCGCCCCCCCAAACATGCCCACAGTCAGTTTCCTTCTTGGGGTTCCCAGATAACTCTAGCTTGTGTCAAACTGACAAAAAGTAATCAGCTCAGCCTTAATTGAGTGCTCTGCCTGATGGCCTGTGGCTGGTCATTAATCAGTTGTGCCCCACCCCTCGAAAGGTAGCTAGGAGCTGAGCCCAGGCTCCCTTGCACCACAACCCCTTGTGCAACCTTGGCAAGTGACATCCTTCCAGGCAGAGGTGCCACATCACTGTGACAGGTCCCGGTGACCTGAACCCTGAAGCCTATGCCCTGTATCCAACCTGTGGTTAGCCATGAACAGCAGCTGCCAGAACTACTGTGCAATGGCCCCGCTTCAAATCCCGGCTCGTTCAGTCTCAGGTGTGAGGCTTGGAGAAGCAACTGGGAAGAGGAATTAAACCCCCACTCCCCTGCCAGCCTTCCTTGTGCCGGGCTCCTCTCTCTCCCTCTCCCCTCCTCAGTGTCCTCTTCGGTGAGTGATGAGAGGCAGGCCCAGTGCTGCCTCCTTTCTGATCCTAGGACATCCATTGGCTTGCAGCCTCTCTCAAGGCAGTGCTGCAAATCCTGTCACCTCCCTGCCTCCCGCCCAGGACAGAAGGCGCTAGGAGCTCAGTCTCCAGCTCAGACAGGAGCGCAGCAGCAGCAGCAGCAGCAGCAGCAGCGGGAGCGCGTTAGGACAGGCCCTACACACCAGGCGTCTGGACAAGGATCCGAGGCTGCGGGACTGGGGAAACGGAGGACCCCAGAGCACCTCGAGCCCAGCGCAGAGCCCAACAGAGTTGCTGCTGCATTCACCTGCACCCTTAGCAGCTGCGGCAGCCCAGGACTGCTCCGGAGCTCATTCAAGCTGAAGAGCGACAGAAAAAACCGCGAGATGAGCCAAGGGCTCAGGACTCTGTCCTGGTAGCAACAATCAGAAGAGGGAACACCTGAGGTGCTGGGGTAGCCTGGGCTAAACATCTTGACGCCCCTCCCCACCCCCCAGTGGTCTCGGTGATCTCCCCGCCCACGGGACGTCGATTCCTCCTCAGGTGCGCAGGAGGGGAACGCCATGGAGGCGCTGGGCAGCGCGGGTCTGCAGCAGAAGTGAGGTAGTCCCGCCAGGATCAGCGGGACCCGCGGATCATGTACGGAGACGTGTTCAACGCCACCAGCGGCCCGGAGGCAGCGGGAAGCGGCGCGCTGCCCCCAGGAGCCACAGTTAAGGCAGAGGGTGCTTTGCCTTTGGAACTGGCCACCGCGCGTGGAGTTCGGGACGGCTCGGCCACCAAGCCTGACCTGTCCACCTACCTGCTGCTCTTCTTCCTCCTGCTGCTATCCGTGGCTCTCGTCGTCCTCTTCATCGGCTGCCAGCTGCGCCACTCGGCCTTTGCTGCGCTGCCCCACGACCGCTCGCTGCGCGATGCCCGTGCGCCCTGGAAGACGCGGCCGGTATAGAGCAGACTGAATCAGGGCCTCGGAGCGCTTGGTCTTAGTCTCGCAGAGCCTCCAGCAGGAGCAGAGCAGGGTGGGCTCCAGAGTCGCTGGCCCCTGGGACACTTCGCCTAGATCTAAAAGACCCTTTCAGACCTGGAGAATAAGTGATGGCGGGAGAGCAGTTGAGGTTTGTGTGGGGTCCTGGTCCAGGTGCCTGAAAGTACTCCCCAGTAGAGTCCCTACTTCTACCCTCTACAGCGGGTCCTGCCAGGAAACCATCCAGAAAGAAGAGTACTCAGCCAGACACAGGAGCCTGGCTTGCCTGGTGAGTTCCTGGCTTTGCTCACAGAGGGGCAGCAGGCAAGGCAAGGGACTAAGAGCTGCCTCTCCGGACTGGGCTTCCCAGCCCTATGGCTGTCTCCCTGCAGCTGCTACCACCCCTCTTGCTCTTTGACCCTGGGGATCCTATCGGGAAATAATGCAAGGGTTCATTGTGTCCAGCTCGGGTTCAAGTACCTAGTTTCCTTTAAGAGCAGGGGCCCAGGGAGCTAGTGGAGGCGCAAGTCACAGCTGTAGGGTCCTGCACGGGAGAGTCTGCACCTCAGGCCTCCACGGATCATGTTTTTACAATAAAATCTAACCAAATTAAACACAGCACTGAGAACACCGATCAGTAGTTGCACCATTTTAGAAAGGGAGTATGAGCGGGTCTCTCTAGGGGGCCTAGACCGGAGGTATCTTCTGCCAGGGTGGGTCTGAGCATATCTCCTTCCTGGTCTTCCCCAGCATTTCACCTGCTCTGGAAAGTGGGTTGTTTTGTTTTGTTTTCTGGCAGACTCCAGGGATAACTGCCATCTGACCTGCTGAATCAGTCCCTTCTAACAGGACCCCATGGAGACCCTCTCTGCCAGGCAGGTCCTTCCCTTGCACCTTTGCTCTCAGAGCCTTCTGGGCCTGAAGCTCCTGAACTAGAGACAGGGCTTGGTGAAGGTATGTCATAAAAGGGGAGAGGGCACTTCCTCCCAAGCAGAGAGAAGTTAGTCCCCAGAACCCCACAGGAACGGAGGACAAGGAGACAGGTCTGGGGACAGCCTTGGCTATTTTCAGTCAGCCTAATTCCAGGTACATGGTTGGTTTTTAACACAGGGTCTCAGAGCACTGGCTTGGAACTCATGGAGGTCTGCCTGCCTCTGCCTCTGCAGGGCTGGGATTAAAGGCGTGTGCTACCATGCCAGGTCAAGAAGTTATTTTCATGGCCGTGTAAAATACTCCCAGGAGCCACTGGCTTAAAGTTCACTTCACTTGAGCTTAGGAGACATTTTTACTGAAGAATTTGACATATTAATCCAGTTAATTCTCAACCATGCTGGAGTCGTGCGAGTGCTGAGAACCAGAAGCAGGAAAAGCACATTAGCCCCTGCCCGAATGCATACACACAGGGAATTCTGCAACATTCATAAGGGCTTTCAGACATGTTCGGATGGCCGAACAGGAGGCTCGGGCAGACTAGGCAGGGTTCTCCACCATGCCTCCTACCCCTATCCTAGGAAGCCGGGGAGGTGGCAGGCAGTGGCAGGAAAGCTCCCAGGTGTGGGGTTGCTCACAAAGCCGGCAGGCTCTAGCTAGCACAACCCACTCTACAAGCACCCCACAGCATTGTAGATTATAGCAAACGGAGCCAAACATCTTCAAGCCTTCGGTAAGGATAAGCCAGCCTAATCCACAGGCAATGTGGCTGCAGAGACTTCATGAGTATAGACGTGCAAACCACAAGCCCCTAGCTGGCATACCAAAATCACATGCTCAGGACTGGGGACTGGGAGGGGTGGGGATACTGTGTAGAAGGGCATTCTACTACACCCCAGCGGCCAGTTTTGAAGGTGGTGTGCTGAGCCAGTCCAGACTACTCTGTTCTGACCCTCTGGCTTTACATACCAATTTGTCTCTCAAAAGCCATATGGTCTTGTGTGAACTATTTAACCTATGTCCTGTGGCCTCTTCTGTGAAATGGGTATGGTATCACCAAGCTCTGTCAGGCAGCATACTAAACCAGTATAACAGCCTGAACAATGCTCCCACTGAATGGTTATCAAATGCTCAAGATGGTTAAACTGAGATACAGACTTGAAGCAGCACTGCTGAGGGGAGAAGCTGACTCCCAGACAGGGTGTGCTCACCTGACTCTGTGGCCACAAGAAAAAGCAATGGCTGGTCCCCTCAGAGAAGAGCATGACTGAGTAACAGGTTACGAAGTTAGTCACCTGTGGTGCCTCAGCCACTATCAGCAATAGCCACAATGATGCATAGCCATTTGGACCCCTTTATAAAATATCGACCAAGGTGGCCAAAGGTGCTAAGATAGACACAAGCTGGAACACATGTCTCTAGAACATGGCAGTGGCTACTTTCAGTAGATGCTTCTGGAATACAGTCTCAGATAACGGCCTACATGGAGCTGGAATCTAGAAAGCAGGCCGAGTGAGAGAGAGCCCCTTGTGCCAGCACTTTCTGAATGACTCCATCTATTTCCTGGGCTAGCTGAGCAGTAATGGTTCTTCTTTACGTGGGACTGGGGTTCCCCAGGGACAGCAGGATGTGGCCGAGTTCCTATCTCCTCTGCCAATATGTGAGCCAGTGGACTACAATGTGATTACAATTTATTGTTGTGGGCGGAGTGTTAGGTACGCTATCCCCAACCGTGTGTCAAGGTCCTGATTCCCAGAACGGCTGCATTTTCAGGGAACTGGAGCTTCCTGAAGACAAGGGGTGAAGCCCTCACCTACCCCTCATTCCCCGTAGCTGAGAAGGCTATGTGCACACACAGAGATGCTGGCCATCTTCGAACCCTCTTCCAAAACTGACTTAACCAGAATCTTCAAACTGGACTTCTAACTTCCAGATTATGGGAAAATAAATTCCTACTGTTTAATCTATCGAATGTGGTATTTTGTTCGGGCAGCCCATGCTTAAGACACATGGCTATCTAGAAGCTAGACCTTTCTGCTATCCTAATCCCAAATTGTAATGGAAACACCTTGAGAGAGCTGGGTATGGCATGTTAAAAAAAGGAAACACCATGTCATGGCTGTTTGTGCTCCCCTGCTCAGACAGCCACTGGGAGCAAAAGCATTATCAAGAAGATATTCTGACAGGGTGAGAAGGGGTGAGGGTATGGGGGTTGCAGATAATGGGAACAGGAGAGACGACAATAGGGAGCCAGCTGGAGATCTGAGTTTGATCACACACTCTATACCCGGATCACATCTGTGCACCTACCTAAGTGGGATTTTCAACACAGACATTTCAGGTCAAGTGATCAGCTCATGTTGGAGATGTGGGAAGTGCTTGAGTGTGCGCTATTGTTGTGGTTAGTTGGGATGCTGACTCCAGTACTTACAGCAGGACAGACTGCTTTCCATGAGAGACTTGCTGTCTTCTCACCCACATGGGACACGGGTAGATAGAGGGTCTGCACTTCCAGCAGGTCTGCCTAAGTCAGAGTTGGCTGAGCCTCATCTACTCTCGGGGTTTTCCGTGCTCCTCAGAAGACCCTCCCCTCCACAGCTGTGCTGCTCTGCACCCCAGCTGGGCATCTTACAGAAAAACCCAGCAAGTGTAAGACCCATCACCTTCCTATCTCAGGGTAAGGGTTGTTCAGGAGACTCAATCTCCGTTTTAACCCCCCAAGGTTAATATAAAAAAGCAGGGTAGTCATTTCACTTGCTAGCATGCTCATGCTATCTGCTAAACACTCTTCTACCCCATCATATCCTTCACCTCCACTCTTGCCCCTCAACCTCAAAGCCCTACAGCCTTTTCATCTACCTCCAATCACACGCACCTGATTGCAACATTTGCTCCCAGGCCCTGCTTGTACTCTAATGGCATCTCCTTTCTCTTGAAAGACTTGGCCTGCACCCTTCTGGCCCACAACCAGCCTCACTTCCCCATATTCTTCTTGAATCTGAAACCCTTTAATCCCTAGGAACCTTCTTCATTACGCTTTCTCTTCCCTCTGGCTAATGTCTTCTCGTCCTGATGTCTAATCTTTGACAAAAAGGACGTGCCTGAGCTCCCCAAACGGATCAGTTCTATTCTCGGCGAGCCCAGTCATCGGGAAGATGACTTACAAGGATATTAACGCAGCTGAATACAACAGTCACTCATGAAAGCCCATCATTGCCCATTTCCCCACCGTCTGTCTCCCTTTGGCCTTCTTACCTCATTCTACACTCTGGAAGTGGCCATTTCAAACTCAGTGTATTCTGACCTTGACTCCAGACTCAAATGTTTCCTCCTCTCAAGTCCCTAACGAGTTATGACATGACTATAATTAGCCTGTTTCTTCCCCACAATTGCACGCAGTCATCTGAGATCAAGACATCTGTCTTGCTCACCACTTCTAGATGCCTAGCATTCAAGGCACAGAAGAGGCACTTGGTGGGCATTTGTTAATTACACCGCGAAACAAAAGGCAAGTTATTTTTTTTTCAGAAGGCAAGTTTCACTGGTGCATTTATCTTTTGATTCCTCACTTGAAACAAAACCTGTATCTGACAAAACAGTTGAACTCTCCCTTGCCAACTCATCTTCCAAGCAGCCCGTTTCCCAAGGTGGCAATCTGGTGTTAGCAACTAGCATTTCCTGTCTTCTTGTGCGTAACCCTTGAGTTATTATCTCCTGTGTAACACTTGAGTTATTATATTATTATCTCCTGTGTACGTAACCCTTGAGTTATTATTATTATCGTCTGTGGAGACGGAGCACGGAACTTACATGTTAGTACATGTCCTATTTTTGCTTACAACGCTCCACTTCCTGCAGGAAAGGACAGATCTTAGCAACATTGCTCCCATGCTTTCTCAACTGCCTGAAACAAAAATGTTCAGTCTATGTCACATACTGACTTCCTCACTCCTTCCTCACTTTAACCCAAAATGAGCTTTTCACTGAGCTCTTTCCTGGCTGCCATACTCACAGTTTGAAGTCCTTCCTCCCCACCCTCCCTTCCCAGCATGTCTCCTTAGAACTTGCCAGTAAACATACATTTTAATTACTTTGTCTGGTGTCTCCATCAAGGAGAATGAGAATGTGCAAGGAAGAATTTTTTTCTCTGTATACCCACATAAGAGTTTTTAAATATTAGTTGAATCATGTTCATCTAGGTCAGAAAATAGGCAGGCTGGGCAAAGGGAACACAGGTGTGTGAAGGAGGGAGGTGACAGCCTGCATGCAGCATGTTAAGCAGACCATGTGGGACCATTTCTCTGAAGCCTCTCTGCAGCCGAGTTCACGTCAGTGTTTGCATTTTCTCCACATTCGCTGGCATCCCTCAGCTGACCTAACCCATTCTAAGCTAATGAAAGGCACATTTTGCAGAAGTGTGAGATTAATCGTGGACTGCTGTTACACTTCTGAACTAACGCTGACACACCTGTAAGGTACTCAACAGCTGTCCAAGTCTTGGGCCTCCGTCACCCACATAACCTCCACCAACTATAACCTAATCCGGCTCTCAGAGGCCTTCCCTCCATGCAACAGATGGGTTGGGGAGAACCTTCCTGGCCTAAGCCAGAGTACAAAGATCAGCGTGCATTCACCTCCAGGCTCTAAAATAGGAGCATACGTGTCTCTTCTGGTTTCTTGTCCTTTTTACTTTCTCGGAGAGAACACCAAATACCAAAAGGTGAAAATACCAGCTCAACTGCTATTTTTTTTTTTTTTTTAAGGTCAGATAAGCAACAGTTCCAGGTACCTGATTACATCAGGGCAAAGGCACAAGAGTTCAAAGAGGAAGAACAGATTAAGAGCTATGCTTTCTTAGCTAAATTTCCCACTGAGATATGGTGAAGAGCTCTAATGATGCTGACTAGAATCAATTTAACTCAAAACTGCCTTACTACATTACACACGTTACCTCTAGCATTAAATCACACCTGGCTTTAGTATTGTCAACAAGTCCCACAGCAGACTCCACACTGGGGAACTGCTCCAGCAGAGGATGCAGGTCTGCCTTCACAAGCGCTGACACAGCTAAGTGGTCACAGCAATAGCCTGTAATGCTTCGGGAGTCTCCTGAACAATCCTGACTACAACTCAAGAAAAGCCTCCTGTGCCTGGTGTTCGGGTGACCTTTGGCTCTTGGAGGGAACATTGTCAGCCCAGATGAGAAATTTTCATTTCAGTTATATATACTTAGACTGTGCGGTGAGTGTACATCTGCATACACACAGTGTCACCAATGATTAGCTATGAATCTGTCAAAGGAAGCAGAGAACCAATGGTGAGTGACTACCTGAGCAGGTAAGAAGGGTGTATGCCTAAGTGTTCAGTGGTTAGCTACTAGTCTGGGAGTTTTACCATGTGCTTTTCTGGGCTGTTAAAATTCTCTGAATTCACCTTGGGCAAATAAAAAATAAAATCCTTGCCGGGCAGTGGTGGCACATGCCTTTAATCCCAGCATTTGGGAGGCAGAGGCAGGCGGATCTCTGTGAGTTCAAGGCCAGCCTGGTCTACAAGAGCTATTTCCAGGACAGCCACCAAAAACTACAGAGAAACTCTGTCTTGAAAATCCAAAATATAAATAAAATCCTTAAAATGAGGTGAGTAAAGTTTATGGAATGAGAAAGGGGTGAGAGATTAAGGCAAAGTAAAAGGAACTCTGCAAAATCAATCTGAGGCAGCCGAGGCAGCATCTGCCTAACACGCACAATGTCCCGAGTTTGATGCCTGTAAGCCCAGCACTCAGGAACTAGAGGCAAGAGATACAGATCTCAGGGTCACCCTTGGCTACATGATTATATTAGACTTTGGTTCAAACAAAAATAAACAAACAAACAAAACCCATCTCTACACATGAACCAACTAACTTGCTCCTGGACATTCCTCCCCCAGGAGCCACACATTACTTCCCTCTCAATACAGCATGGAGAGGCCTAAACACCAGCCAAAATCCTCTCACCCTTTCCCATCTAAATACCTTTAAGTCCAGGGGAGATCAAGACGCCTACAGTTTGTTTTCAAAGTTTCCTACTACCCTACTCCCTTAATCTCTAAGGCAGCAAAATGGAAAAGGAAAGACTTGCTGAAAGAATGCTGTGTCCTCTAAGTTCATTCTATTGGGGTAAAGAATCTAATGTTTTCTCCTTCTGGCCATGGTTTTCTCCTTCATGTCAGGGGAAGCACACACCAGAGGAAGGATCATAAAAGCTAGTCTGCCTTCAGTTACCAAAGAAAAGGAGAAAAATTAAAAAAAAAAAAAAAAAAAAAAAAAAAAAAAAAACCCAAAGCTGGGCCAAAGGGCTAGGGCACAGGCTGCACTTAAGTGTGACCCCTAGGATCTACATGGTGGGAGAGAATCCTGGTTCTTCTCTGACTTCAATTAGCACACTATGACATGACTGCTCACACTTGTATATGCACACAATAAATAACTTTTAAAAGGTTTTTTTTTTAAGCTTAGTTAGTTCATTATATAGACCACTGACCAAGTTTATCAACCAGGGTCAAGGTTCAAACAGTATTAGAAATAGTTGCTTGAAATCAACGTAACAAGACTTAACTGGTAATTTTAATGAATTATTTTATCCCAAGCAGTAACCTAAATACTTTGATTTGTATTGCTTCACTTACTTTTTCTATGAAGTAGAACTCTGTTTTCGAGCTGCAGAATCGGAGGCACAGAGTAACTAAGCATCCTGCTGAGGAGTGCAGAGCCATGGGCCCAGGGCTGAAATACAGCCAGGTACACTACATAGCCAACTCTGCTAGGCAAGCCCGTCACTTAGAGGACAGATCTAGAACACACTGACTAAACTAAAACACCCCAGAATAGGCCTCAATCGTTCTTCAAAGCAAAGCACAAAAAGGAACAAGACAGCAACTCCCATACAAACGAAATGGACAACCTTCCAAGCCCAGTTCACTGTGTGGTTAGAGGTCATGTGTGGTCTATGCACCTCCTGTCCACAGCACTGAGAATTCTGCATCAACGAATACCTCGCCCTCCTTAGAACACTACTATATGAATCATGAATTAGGGCAGAGAACCAGGAAATAAACAAAAACAGACACCACAAGCACATTTTGAGGTTTATTAAAATAAAGTATTAGCAAACAATATGCAAAACAAATTGCTTAATAGTTATGGCTTTGAGAAGCACAATATAGTAAAACCTAATACATTTTTGTAAGTATCAAAAAGGAGCGGAGTTGAAGCATGCTGCTAGTTTCGTCTCCTATGACATGAAGAGAAGCAGGACCAATGCAGGCAAGCAGACCACAGTGCAGCCGTCGGTTCTTGCTCTCCACCATTCCACACGGGAGATGTCTTCCTCGGAAAAGGCAGGAACACACAAGCTATTCATTTCCATGACTATATTCCTACCTAAATTTAAGTAAGTAAACTCAGATTGCAACTTTAACCAGGCATGCTAAAGTGCCACGGCCCAACAATCATTACTTACGATCCCCATACTTTAGCTCCATAGAATGCCAAAGCAGCAGCATTGCCAATGACATCAGAAGAGGACAGCCGACTCTAAAAAACCTTCTTTCAAAAGAACTTAGGACTGACTCTTTGGCCTAACTGGAGTGCGGTTATGGCTAACACCAGTTCACAGTAACAAACAGGACCCACAGCGGGGCGGGAGCCAGCAGGTGTCCCACCTGCACACAAAATTCGGGGATTTTTAAGAAAAGCAACTTCAAACAAATCCTTAAATGGTAACTGCTTATGCTGATTTTCACTTGGACAAGGACACAAACTCCTCTTCTGAGGTCCAGTGCTCCAGCACTGAATCCTGGCAGGGGACGAGGTCATCACTGAGCAGCAACAGTCACCAGCTAAGTGTTTTAACACGGATTCTCACTTTTTAGGATGTCACTAAGACTCTGTTGTCCTTGGTTCTGACACTATCCAGTTGTGGGTGGTCACTTCAGTTACAGTACTGGTGCATCTGAGAGCTGTTTGGTTTGGTTGATGCAGTGCTGGGAAGTGCTCCACCACCGAGACCAACACTGCTAACCACTGCTGGCCATTATTAGCACACACTCCACTGCAGCCCAACAGTCTACAGAACTGTTCAAGTGTCCATCCAGCAGACAGAAAACTGTTAGTGTAGAACAAATGCCTTCAATGCTCACTTCCTATACATGCATCTCATTAAACAAAATTTCTAAGAACTGGCACATTCCAAAGGAGAAACCCCTACTGCTGTGAGGAAACAGCCACGCACTGGAGATTACCTTCAAGAGGTTATTCTCCTTAGCATTGGGGCCCCTACAAACCACCACTTAGGAAAATCCCCTCCCCTAAGATCATGAAACGCTTCTAAAACCACAGGTCACCTACATTAAAAGCTGCCTGCTTATTTAGCTGTGTGTATACTGAGAAAATACATTTTTACTGAGACCCCAGACAGCAGAGGATTTACCTGGTAGACAAAGAAGGGGTTCAGAGCACTTTAAAGATAATAGGTCTAAATGCGCACCATCACCAGAGGCTGAACTCTAAAAACCATCAGAGGTCACTGTACCGGGTCATGTGCCTGTAACCCCAGAACTGCAGAGGCAAGAGAATTACTTCAAGTTTGAGGCTAGCCTACACAGTAATTTCCATGTTAGCCAGGGCTATATAGAGAGGCTATGTCTCAAAACAACAAAAACCCAAAGAAATAAATTTTTAAAAACCAGTAATTTTTAAGAATATTTCATCTTCAGGAATCAAAAGGAGACAAAACTTGAAGTGAGAAGAGGAAGACAATCCAGTGCTCCAGGGAAATGACTGGGAAAGGCCTGAGCCACCGCGGTGCTCTCAGCAACACACACACCACACCCCCGACTCGGTTTCAGGAGCTGTCTCTCCTCACGAGGGCACTACTGGCCAGGATCGGAAACGTTCCGCAGGTCCTCGCAGGCAGTCCCAGTGTTCACTTCGACAGTACATCTCTTATCACAATGTCACTGCCATTTACACCCAAGGGTGCCCACACGTTATCAACACGGGCACATTCCCTATCTGCATTTTAGTGTAGCCGGCTGAACTGTGTCTCTAGCAATATTAATACTGGTCTCACACTAGCAGTCCAGATACTTCTATGACCACTTTTTATATGCCAACAACCATGAAACAACACAGAAAAAGATTTATATTCTGTTCTATTTGTTTGTGATTTTAAAACTGACTTCTTCCTACAATTTTCTCTAAATCAGAGTAGTCATTCTGGACGGCCAACAGCATGCCTACTACCTATAGGCCATAAGTTTAGTTTGGTAACAACTACCAGGCCATCATGTTACCCTGAGACAGACCAGTCAAATGGCCTCCTCAGGCCATGCTTTTTTCTAGATGCATCTTGTTGCTGTATTCCATGACTGAAAATTTGATTCTACCATTTGCAGAATTCACCAAACTGATGGCAATTTTCATTATTTGCAAATCTATCACTTTATCTGGCATATATTAATATATTTTGCACACTAAAAATGTGGTCACTGAACTCAAGATGTCACTCAGTTGGTAGAGCACTCGCCTGAGCATGCATGAAGTCCTGAGTCTGATCCTCAACTCCACAGAGACGGGTACAAAAAGGCTATCTGTCATCCCAGCATTTGGGAGGTAGATGCAGAAGGATCAGAAGCTCAAGGCCACCCTCAGCAAGTTAGCACGGTCAATGCCAGTCCGGGCTGCAGGAGACTCATCACAGAGAGACGTACTGCTGCTGCTCTGGGTCTGACGGCAAGCATTCCTCACAAATGCCAAGCAGCCACACCCTTCTGAACGGCTTCTTTACAAGAACTGCTTCTTTCAGGCCAGAGTTGTGCACTTGCTTTGCACACTTTTTTTCCTACCCACAGACGTAAGTATGTCCTTCGACATTACAGGAGCAGGCAGACAGACTGCACTTTTCATTTACAGACACAGGTGTGATGTTGACAACTTTTAGGAAACAGGTTTGGACTTCTCCATGAAACTCTGGACAGCTAAGAGCTTCAGTCCTACCATTCACACAGAACCCTGCAACCCGGAGGGCTGTGACATGACTGTGGAGAAACAACATAACCAACTCACTGTCGACAAAGCAACTAAAGGCACTTGCTTCCAGACTTCAGCAGGGCTCACTGACGGGTACCTGTCATTCAACTTGAGACCTGCAAACTTGCTCTGAAGACTGCGCCATGGAGGCTCAAGCTACTAAAGGCCCAGCAAAGTACTTCTTGGAAGGAATGAAGCCACCCAATGGCTACACTCTGAAAGGCAATAAATAATGACACAGAAAACAAGGGGACTCATGCCTCCCCCACCCCCACCCCCCACAAAGCTGGTTTCCCCGTAATGGCAGGAAGGGCATTATAAAAAGTCAAACCAAAATAACATTTTCAGCAGCAGAATAAAGTGGCACCAGGAAATCAAGCTTCTCGCTCTGATAGGGAAATTAGGTCATTTTTTTTCTTTATCAAAGTAGTGTCTTCATTCTCAGGCCGAAACTGTCCATCTGACTGTTCCCTAAGGCCAAAGGCACAGTGAACTAAATGGGTGTCTTAGAGCATTGACATCCAAGATGGTGTTCTGGAGACTAGCATCAAGGTAGGTTCTAAAAGAAGAAAAAGGCAGAGCATTGATGCTGAGAGAGACAAGTCTACATTCTTTGTTACATGACGTTACAAATGCGCTATCCCAACCCCCACTGATGACTTGGTCACCAGCACACCAGCAGCCTCATCCTCAGGACCCACCCAAAGAGCCTGATGGTCGCACTGCATAGGTCCTTGTATGGAAAGTCTGGTGTAAGAGCAATAGTATTAAGTATATGATCTTTCAACATTAATAACACCCATAAAATTGTAGGGAATTAACAGGCACCTTAGTTGGAGCTATAGAATAACAACTTCATACATTAGATTAAAAGATAAAAGCTAGGAAAAGCATCATGTCGCACAACTGGAATCTCTAAATGGCAGTGCTGATACAAAGGAGTGCCAAGGAAGTCAAGGGAAGAGCTAAGATCAGGTCACCTGACTGTTCTAGCGGAGGTTACACTAAAACTGTCACCCATAAAAGTGCAAAATGAAAAGGTTAATGCACATTAAAATTAGAGTTCTTGAAACATTGGCCCAAAGCAGCAAATACAGCTGAACAAGGCCATGTACACACTGAACTGTTCAATAAAACTTATGACAAACTTGAGTAAAATGACAGATAATAGACATTTTTAAAAAGGAAATGTTTTACAAATGATATATAGCATAGAGTCACATTACACTGACAAACACCAGCTATACTACATGTCAATTATGACATCTAGAGATCCACCACCCTGCTCTCACCAAACACATCAGGAGTGCACAGTATCCTTCAAATAGAGATTCAATAGTTTCCTTTAAGCTCCTACCATGTCTTTGCAAAACAATGTACTATGCTTTTTCAAAGGTGGCAGGACAAAGACCTGACTAGAAACTCATCGCCTAGGACTTTCCACATTCTATGCCCTCTTCCAGGAAAATCTTCATTATGTGGTGCACTGCTTTGTAAAAACTGGTTGGGACAATAAACAAAAGCATGTTCCAGTTTAACATCAATGCCAAACTTCTCAACGGGGGCAAAATACTCTACATTGTTTACAATACTTTTGAAAGTTACAATGAACATGAATACAAACAAATGTAAATTCATCACAAAATACAAATGTGTTGGTCACAATTATGTAGAAAAAATAAGCAATAATATCTGTTTTTCCATGTCAGCTCACAGCATCTGTACTGGAAATTCTTCTAAAATTAAAACAAGTCCAGTAAAAATATAGTTGAAAAGAATATTTCTGCACTATGAAACAGAAGAAATGGGGTTCAGAGGAGAGCCCATCTGAGTAAGGACTTTATCCAGCCACTGAAGAGGCCCATGGAGGTGAATCTCAATCCAGCATGGAGTACTAGTAACATCCTGTCGATGGTACTCTGCTCCCCAGCCCTGAAAAGGAACAGACAGCAAAGCAAATCCCTCTTGAACAGTCAACAGTCTATACCAACTTTAACAATAAAAGTTTAACTATAAACAGTATACTTAAACTGAACATCTACAGAAAACCAATCAGCATTCATGTGACATGATATTAAAAGAAAATAGCTGCATTATTCAAAGCTATAAACTTTTAATAAAAAATAGAAATTCTGATATAGACCCATGGGGACAAATATATTTCGGAATGTTTTTAATTTTACAAAGGCCATAGACTATGATCTCTCACAGAAAAAGGTCTTTAGGGCTTGGGGGCTTTTGCTGTTGTCTGTTTTTTATTTCCTCTAATAATCATATTAAGCCATTATTCTTAAAGGTGAGAAATTAAGATAAACTTTCAGATAAAAACATATATATATATATATATATATATATATATATATAAATTTTTACTTTTATTTTCTTGATTTATCAAGTTCTGTCTTTCTGTTTATAGTGATCCTTGTCCCAGGGAAGTAGGGGAAATAAAGAGAGACAGGAGAATAAAGACAAAACCATATTTCAAAAAGGGAAGAGAAAGTAAATTCATATGACTGACAAACAGCAAGGAAACAGTAGACTGGGATTAAATGCCAAAAAATGAAACACCCAACAACAACACAAGCAAGCACACAGACTGCACACACTGTGCTGCTGCTCTCCCTGGGCTAACTCCAGCACCAGGACGGAGCAGAGCCAACTATGGAACTTCCTCAACATTTTGCTAATGAGACACAATCTTTGGAATGTTCAGTAACAGCAGGCCACAAGAGTAAATGACAGTGTCATTCTTGCCAGGTGAGCGTGGCACACACCTTTAATCCCAGCACTTGGGAGGCACAGACAGGCAGATCTCTGAGTTCAAGGCCAGTCTGGTCTAAGAGTGAGTTCCATAACAGCTACACAGAAAAACCCTGTCTTGAAAATGACTAAAAACAAAACAAACAACAACAAAAAAGTAAATGATAGGTTTTATAAATCCTTTGTAACAGGATTGAGCCACAGTAAAGTAAGTTAGCACTATAATTCAATCTCACGAGTCACTTCCATGGAATCTGAGGCATTCAAAATGCAATTTTAATATTAAATGCTTTCCAAAAATTTAGTCTGCTAACTGAAATATTTTATAAACTTAATCCTTACCCAATATCAAAATTATCAAGGATTTTATGTATATTATAAAATGAAATAACCTGTCAGATGGTTAAAATGTTAAATTTGAGAATTCACTTGCAATGTATCAAACTGAGTCAAAAGTAGTGATTAGTTTCATGTTGCGGGAGCTCCTTCTGCTCCTTCAGCCAATAGCCGCTGAGATACCAGCCCATTGGGGCGTGGTCTCTCTTTTTAAAAATGCGGCCACTTCCCTCCGCTCGCTCTCTGGCTTCCGGCTCCCCTTCGGACGACTAGGCTCCCTTCCTGATTGCGCAGAGGGCTGTTGTCTGGGACGGTGATCTGTAAGTTTTTTCCCCTTTAAATAAATAACCATTCTATTAATCATAATTCCAAACTGGTGTGGGATTGTTTGTGATTTACGCCATCAGTTTCATCTAGTAATTTTTAATAATGTGTACATGTTTACAATGACTAAAGTCATAGTAGAGATCAAACCACTCACCTTGACAAAACTCATTCGAATGGTGCACATCTTTGTGAGCTCATACACGGCCTCAAACCCATGGTTGACAGACTGAGCCAGAAGCTGGGCAAATTCCTGATTGTTAAAAATCTTGAGGCTGCAGCTGCTGGGAATCTTACAGACAGTGGTGGGGTGGAAGCCATGGTGGAAGTTGCAATTTCTACTCTGAACAAAGATGCTGCTGTCACTAAGACACTCGGCATACACCTCCCCACCAACGTAGTACAGATGAACACCTGAAAGAGAAGTAACCAGAGAGAGGCTGAGCAAAGCACCGCAGAGAGCCAGACAAGTAAGTGTGGAGGAACCACAGCATCTAGAAAGGCACAACAAATGCCAACAACCACCACTAGATGGCCTTCAGTAGCCAAAAATAATCAGCCTAACTAAAAGATCCTTGGGACTGCAATTGGCAGGGTAATTAAGATGTCTGCCCCACGTTTGTTTTTCCAACCATTATTTGTTTCTCTACCAAAGAAAAGATGCTATTTAAAAATTCATTCTATGAGTACTTCGAAAGAAACGCCTGGTACGTCAATCATCATAAACGTTAGTGAAGTTTTCCATCATTTGCTGACAAACAGGACCACAGCATTTCAACCATCACCCACAGAAATCCAAACATACGATGTGACTTCAGATTACAGAAAGAGCTTTGAAATGGCAGACTCATTTCCCTTTCTTTTAAAAAGCCATTTAACTCCCCCCGCAACCACCCTTCATGAAACTGAAGCAAGGGCTCAGCAGTTCAGAGTACTGGCTGCGACCCATGTTGGATTCCCAGCACCTGCAAAGAGGCTCAAAACCACCTTTAACTCCACTCCCAGGAGACCCTCCTCTCTGGCCTCTGAGGGCACCATATGCATATGGTGCACAGACATACCTATAGTAAAATACATACACACAAAATAATAAAATACAACTTATTAAAGTTTTCTACAAATATACTTAAAAATACTATGAGAAAGAAGTTCTAATAGTAAAATTTAACCTATATTGCTAAAAAGCTAACTTACCAAATACTTCTCCAATATATCTAGGAATTAGCTCAAGTTTTTCTTAGCCATAAGTAGACACTGCTCTGACTTTGGTGTATAACCTTTTAAACCTTATTTTATGCAGTAGATTAAGTTACACATATGTTCCTATGCAGTCTGTTTGTGTGCTTCTGTGGAGGCTTGTAGGCGGAGACCGCTCATTCGTTTCCCAGCCACTCAGACCCAAAGAATCACACAGAAACTGTAATTACAAAATTGTTTGGCCAATGGTTTGTGCATATTTCTAGCTAGCTCTTACATCTTAATCTAACTCATTTCTATTAATCTGTGTATCGCCACAAGGCTGTGGCTTACCGGAAAGATTCCGACAGGTCCTTCTCCTTCTTCAGCAGCTACACGGCTCCTTGACTCTGGCTACTCGCTATCATCTATCTATCTATCTATCTATCTATCTATCTATCTATCTATCTATCTATCTATCTATCTATCTATCTCTGTTCAAATTTTCCACCTGGCTAAGCCATTGACTGAGACAGCTTTATTTGTTAACCAATTATAATAAAACATATTTACAGCATACAGAAGGGAATCAGAGACTTTGCTTTATTTTTAAATAAAATTCGTGTCACAGTCTGTTGTTCAGAAGCACATGCTCTTGTCTTACTGATAGGACAGCATGCTGGCAACTGTCATATTCTAGGTGATAAGAGAACACTGACCCCTCAGTGGACAAGTCTCCATTACTGTCCATGACCACACACAGTGCCTTTTAGCTCGATCTCCATAGATGCAAATCTCTGCCCAAATATAAGTAACAGTATTATATCAACATATGGTATTGAAAACTATGGTTTGCTTCTGAGTAAACAGAAATGAAGCAGATCAAAGACTCCAGAAGGGGAATATTGGCAAATAAGGAAAAACCGATCCTAGTATTGGCCAAAGAGATGCCCCTTAAATTGTCAACAACACTCAAGAGAGACACCTTCCACAAAAAGGTCAGGACAAGTTGACACTGAAATCAAGAGAAACTGTTCAGTTTTATTTTTTGTTTTGTACAGTTTTTTGTTTTGTTTTTCTAAAGACAGTTTTGCTATGCAGTCTGGGTTGGCCTTCAATTTGGCTTAGTGTCCCAAGTATTGGGATTACAGGTGTGAGCCACTTCACCTGGCTTCAACTTATTTTCTGAATCTTTTCTCTAAGAAAGACTATCAAAGTTATGATTCCCTGCCATCGTTACCATCTTTGACTAACACTCATGTTAAAGAAGCAGAGTAGCAGGGATGTAAAAGCAAAGCTGCTCAAGAGACATGCAAAGCACTCTACTGAAGAGGCTTCCTGACATGAGACACTGGCATCCCTGCCGTGTGCACACTTCTGTGCTTCCAAAGCCTCCTGACATGAGACAATGGCACTCCTGCAGCATGCACACTTCTGTGCTTTCATGGCAACTACATCCCATGGCATATTATATACATGAACTCCACTGCATCAGGTTTACTGATAGTCTCCCTCTATTTTCCATCTCAAACTCCACTTCCCCAATACTGTGCAATAGAAAACACTCCAAATGCAAAAAAATTTAAATTTCTAATCTTTCACAACATGTACATATTCTGCAAAGATTTTTTTGTAATTTATGAGCCAAGCATTGGTCTAGCTGAGGGCACTGTTCTGAACAAGGTAAATTCCTATGTCTCTTACTTTCTATTTAGGCCCTGACTTAACTGACCCTAACTAACTGTTAGGGAAATTTGACGAAGCAGACAACAGGACTTCAGGTCTCTAGTACTACAAACAGAAACTGAGCAGGACCACTCTTACCATCATTTTATTTGATAACATTCTTTAAACCTGCAACTTGAGGCAAAAGCCATGCCTTAAGATTTTTTGGATGTTTCCAGTACCTTCTGCAATGAATCGTACCCAGACTGTACAAAAATATAAAAAAAGGACTTCCTTCAACGGCATGGAAAGAAATACAAGATTACCTTTTCCAATATGCCGCCTTGTGTTTTCAATGGTTGAATTACGGTTCACATTTGACAGCAATCCCAAGCAGAATCGACTTTTGTTATTCGAAGGGTCTGTGAATCCATCTACTAACACACTAGTAGAAGATGCATGGAAAGCTTCCCCTACACGGTTGTTCAGTTCATAGTAGACAATTGAACACCAGTGTTTGGGCTCTTCATAGGCAACAGGCTGAACATCTGAAAACAGAAAAGAAGTTTAATAACTGATTAGCTAAACCACCAGGTTCTATGAATATTTATTTACCCTTAGGCCTAACCAAGCATTATATGACAAAGAAAATAGATACTTCATTTAAATTTCACTGAGATTTCTATCTTAGAGTCCAAGGCAACTTACCTTGGTCTGCTCAGACAGCCCTAACAACACACCACAGATTGAACAGCTTAAATTCAAAGCAAAACAACAATAACAAAACCACAATTATTTCTCACAGTTTGTTCAGAGGCCAAAGTGTCAACAGATATGCTGTCTAGTAGAGACTCACTTCCTGTTACATAAACAGAGAGCTGCCTGTCCTCTTGCTTTGTGTTTATAAGGTCTTCAGGGCATACTGTGTGTGTGTGTGTGTGTGTGTGTGTGTGTGTGTCAGGGTCTCCTTGTCTCTGCTTTGTTACATACTCCAGGCTGCATCCACTTCCTGTCTCACTGCAGAAAGGCTGAGATCACAGAGACACCTATCATTCTTTGTACAGTGTTTCAGGGATCTCAAGTCTAGTCACTAGGCTTGCCCAGGCAAGCATGTTTACCCATGGAGCCATCACCCTGGCCTCCATGTCTAATACGTAAGGAAAAGTAACTATTTTGAAGGCCCTAATTTCAGGAATTTATTTAAACCTAACTGCCTCTTAAAAGGCCCTATCTCTAAACAGCATTTACTGAGAGTTAGGGTTTCAACACATCAGAAGGACTAAAAATTACTATTTCACCTCTGTCTCACATGTAAAACATATACGAATTTTGTCTCCCAAGTTCCCAGTGACTTAATTTACACCAGGAAAAACTGTAAGCTAAAGAAAATTTCTCAAGGAAAAAAATGCCTCTTCAGCTGTAATACAGCTAAACTGTGCATTGTAGAGAGCTGAACTTTAAGCATCTTCATCCATTGGTCCATGCAACCTGATGAAACAATCACCCGCCGGGCCAGTTCTTTTTAGCTTACAACCAAAGAGCTTAAAAGTCCTGCCTTATAAAGTCTAACAGTCTTCCTTACCCCTAACCCACCTATCTTCAAGTCAAATTAACTCTGTTCCTGATGGAGGAGGAGTATAGTAGCATTTTCTTCTTCTTCTTCTTCTTCTTCTTCTTCTTCTTCTTCTTCTTCTTCTTCTTCTTCTTCTTCTTCTTCTTCTTCTTCTTCTTTTCTTCTTCTTCTTCTTCTTCTTTTTCTTTTTCTCTCTCTCTCTCTCTCTCTCTCTCTCTCTCTCTCTCTTTCTCTCTCTCTCTCCCTCCCTCCCTCCTTCCCTCTGTCCCTCCCTCCCTCCCTCTCTCCCCCCTCTCCCCCCACTTGGTTTTTCAAAACAAGGTTTCTTTGTGTTGCTTTGGAGCCTGTCCTGGAACTAGCTCTTATAGACCTGGCTGGTCTCAAACTCACAGAGATTTACCTGCCTCTGTCTCCTGAGTGCTGGGATTAAAGGCAAAGACTGCCTGAAGATCTGAGAGTAGAACAGTCCCACTGGTTAGCCTTACAGACCAGATAATGGTAACACACACCTTTAATCTCAGTAGCCATAATGGCATACACCTTTAATCCCAGCCCTAGAGAGAATTATAAAATGGGAGAAAACAACTCTCAGAGACACAGTCTCCTTCTGAGATTCCAGGAGGCAGGATAGCCATGTTAGACTGAGGTTGAGGTAAGAATCAGTGAGTGGCTGTTTTGCTTTTCAGATCTTCAGGTTGAAACCCAATTTCTTCTGATCCTGAGTTTTTATTAATTGAGCTTTTATTAATCGTGGTTCAGAGGGACCTGATCAGGTCCATATTCCACACCCATAGTAATACCACTATCAAATGTAAAGAAAATCCTTAGTTCTTCTCCAAACACACATTCTTATTTACAATGTGTACAGCATGAAAAATCTCTTAAGTTATTTTTTAAGTTAAGAGTTTTCTTTTTAATCTTTTCATATTTTATTATTAGCAATCAGGAGAAACCAGTCATATTTTGACTGGTATAAGAATCTCTTCAGTGAAGTAACTGATTTTGCATCTATATAGTTCTTCCCTCCCCAAAACACGTGAACATCAACATAATCCAACCAAGCTGCCACTTCGTTACAAGGAAGGCCTTTTCTCCATCTTCCAGTGTTTTCAATTAGGCCTGAGTACAGAAGCATCAGGCTCAGCCCTATATTCCCACCACATTCAGTGGGAACCACAAAATTAAGGAACCACAAAATCAGTATGTTCTTAAGGAAATGCAAAGATTCTTTACTCCTTTTTATCAGTCACTTCACAAGCCCTTTCTCCAGACTCTACTGGTTCCAAAACCACAGCCATATTCTTAGGGATCTGTACAACAGCACCACATTCTAGGTACCAACTTCTGTATCAGCGGCTTCAGATGCTCCAGGAAACACCATCATGGCAGAGGTGAGCAACAGAACTCTATTTCTCACAGTCCTGGCGGCAAGGAGTCCAGGATCAAGGAGGCAGCAGCTTCCATGTTTAATGAGGGGCTACTTCCTGGTTTGGAGACCGCTACCCTCCTGTTTTTTGCTAGCAGTCTTTCCTTGGCTTGTGCTCAAGGACAGAGAGAAAACAAGGGAGCTCCTCTTCTCATAGGGGCACTAGCCTCACTAGAACGACTCCATCCTTATGATCTCATTCAGACCCAATTACCTCCCGAAAGCCCACATTTCCAAATACAACCAGACTGGGGCTTATGGTTCTATACTTAACTTGGGAAAGATACAATCCCCAAGGCAGCAGTGACAGCACCTCTGAAATGGGTCTACAGTAAACCAATGCAGGCTTAAATTAGTCAAGTAGAATTCTTTTCCAGCAACTTTATGAAAATGCATAAGTACATTAGTATCTGTGACATTATCCTAAACAAACAGATGCACTGAAGACAAAGTGAGGTCTAAACAGACCAGGAGCGCTTGCAGAGGTGCTATCCTGCCGTTGCTGAGTTTAGCGGAAAACCCATATTGCACCATTAGGTACAGAGTTAGCTGTGGGTGAATATCACAGATACAAAACACACACACTGATCTTTTTAAAGTGTAAATAGTATCTTTTTTACTTTATCTCGTTGCATGCAGTAGTGCAATTGTGAATGACAACTCAAGGATTAATCTTTGCCTTCCACCACCTTCTTTGGGGGGCAGGGGCTCTTTACTGTTTGCTACTTGGTTTGGAAGACTACCTGGCTCTCAAACTTACTGGGATTCTTCTGTTTCCACTTCTCTTGCCCTGTAGGAGCACTAGGATTCAAGGTGTGCTATGTGCCTGGATTTTATGTGAATGCTAAGGATGGGAACTCAGGTCCTTATACTTGCACAGCCAGACTTTACTCAGAGATACCTCCGTAGCACCCAAAATGTCAGTAAACCATCTGTAAAACACTTGTAACAACATAAGGCACCAGCACAATGCTAACATCACGGGAAAAACAAACAACCACCACACTATTCCTTACTTGTCAAGTAAAGCACTCTATATACAGCACCACTTCACAGCCATTAGGACAACCATTGTAATAACGAGGAGGGCAAGGACAGTATCACAAACAACAGAAAAGCAAGCTGGCGAGGATGTGGAAAACTCAAAAGCTTGTGCAGTGCCACTGGGAACACAGTGACACAGCTGCTGTGCAGTTTGGGGGTCCCAAAGGTTAAACATCATTAGCACAGAACATAGCAATTCTACTCCAAATGTATGTAACACTCAGACTCAAGCAACAGCCTGCTGTGCAATGGCCACAAAAGTAGAATAAAGCCAAGTGTTCATAAATAGACAAATGGTGAACAACTATACAGATGTCATTCAGCCCTAATAAGGAATGAGATTTAAACATACACTGTGACATGGCTAACCCTTGGACATGCCATGCAGGACACAAAAGGACATGCAAGCAGTAGATGAGTCCACCTAGAGCAGACACTCAGAACAGAAAAACTCAGATAGGAAGTAGACTGCTACTGACCAAGGGGTTAGAGCAAGGAAAATGGGGGTATTTATAATGGGCACAGGGTTTATTCAGGAGGAAAACAAGCTCTGGAAACAGACAGTGATGACAGCTGCACAGTGCTGAATGTATTTAATATTCCTGAATTGTACATTTTGACAGGAGTCCCCAAATACATGAAGCAATCATCAAAAGAATTGAAGGTAGAAATAGGTAAGTCTATCCTAATTGTTCGAGACTTCAATCTTTCACTCTCAATTTTAGAAAGAACAATTAGAAAGGAAATAAAACATTTGAGCGCTGTAACCAACCAGCCCACCATAACAAGAGAGCATCTACAGCACAGCACGCAGCACTGCAGCAGCCTCCAGGTGGTGCTTCTGTAGCTGACAGAGCAGAGCTGTGGGGACAGCACAGCAGCTCCTCTGTGGAGAGCGGGTGAACAAACAGGGCACACACAAGAGAGGATTGTTCACCTAAGGAATGAAATTCTGACAAATACAACAATGTACGTAGGCCTCAAGGGTGCTGTGCTAAGAGAAATAAGCTAGTCATAATAAACAAGTATTGTATGGCTCTACTTAATGTTAATTAAGTAGAAAAAACTGATCTAGAACAGTATTTCTTCATGCAAACAATCTACTGCCACTCACTGTGACCTGAGTTAGATCTCACCAAAAAGAGTGGGGTGGTCCACTTCCAGAATCTACAAAGAACACTACACCTCAATAAAGACCGCAATATCAGTACCCTATAGGGCGTACAAATGAAATCCAGTGAGTGTTTCACACCCATGAAGTACAATAACCCGTCAAAAGCTAGGCGGTAACAGTACTGGGAAGGTATGGAGAAGCTAGGCCTTAGATAGGAAGCAGACAGATACTGGCAGTCACACAGGAAAAGTCTAGCTATTCTTCTCAAATAGTTAAGCTTACCTTCTGATCAGAAATTCTGCTCATAGGCATCTACCCAAGATAAAAAAAAAAAAAAAAAAAGCAGTACCTACACAAAGCCCTGTACACAGTGCTCTAAGGGTGCAGCTACTCAGAACACTAATCCAACTGCAAACCACTCAAAGGTCTGCTGAACAACGCTACACCACAGGCGACCTTGACAAACTGTGCTAAGTGAATGAAATACAATCTAAAGGATTATATTTGGAAGCTGTAGGGATGGCTCAGTGGTTTAGACCACTTACTGTTTGAGGAGCACCCAGATTCAGTTCCCAACACCCAAACACACATGCAGGCAAAGCACATACAGAGAACAAAAATAAATAAATCTTTAAATATATTATCTACAAGTGCACTTTTATTACATTATCTAGGAGGGGATTCCTCTCCTACCATGTGCGTCGTGGTAAACAACCTCAGGTTCCTGGCATGGTCATCAGGGTTGGCAGAGCGTGCACCTACCCACTAATCCATCTCACTGCCCCCATGACGCTATGTATGTATATATTTGGTTTTTTGAGACAGGGTTTCTCTGTAGCTTTGGGGCCCGTCCTGAAACTTCCTCTGTAGACCAGGCTGGCCTCAAACTCACAGAGATCCACCTGCCTCTGCCTCCCGAGTGTTGGAATTAAAGGTATGCAATACCACCGCCTGACCTTTTTTTCCCCCCATGACTCTATTTTATGAAATATTCAGAAAAATATCTGTATAGAGAACAGAGGTTTGTTGAGCCCAGGGTAAGGTGGAAATCTCTTTGGAAAGGTTATGGCAATGTTTGTAAACTACATTTTGAACCAAAATTTCATATACTTGCCAAAACCACTGAACTGCACACTCAGTTGATTTTACAGCCATACTCCATTCACACTGTTTGCTCAAGTGACCAAGATTGGGAAATTAACTCAGTGGGAGATTATTTACCTAGAGTAGGAGGGCCCTGGATTGGATTCCTAGCACTGTAAAGAAAAGTGGCCAAGCAGTTAAAGGAAGCAGGAATAGCACCAACAAAAGGAAACAGGAGTGCTCTTCTCACCTCTGCTGGATATGCTGGGCATGATCTGAGGAATGACAGCACTGCTTGTGTCCATGGGCTGGGAGTTATCTTGTCCCATCTGATCCTCGGGGGGCATATACGCAGGAGGAGGTGTATCAGCTAAGAGAAAGAGAATGAGACATCCATTTCTCAAAGAAGATAGTCTTCATTCTGCTTAAAGCTATTACTCTAAAAGCATTTTTAAATTGACAAGGTTATCAGCAAGATTCATTAAAGAACACTGCACACACAGATGTAGGACACTGTACAAGAGCAGAAAAGAGCACACACAACCTCTCCAGCACACCTACTACAAGCCTACATTAACTTGAACCCTCGGTAATCCAGGATACCAGGAACAACACTAAAGTGGAACCCAAGGTCAAAAATTTTCTCTTTCTTTTAAAGCTATCTATGTTCAAAGAAACTGCAGCTAAGACAGCAATCTGCGGCCACAGACCACCTTGGACACATACGACTGGCACATTTTAATTGCCATCATCATCACATGCTGCAGTGTCATCTAAAACTGTGTCCCTTCAAAATGTACTTTAACGGTCACAGAGGTTATCTCATTCTTTTGTAATGCCCCCAAATAACTAACACACCCCATCAAAAGAGAGCAATTAGCTTCGGAAACAACATTAACAAAACCTTTGGCCTTCCAACACTCAGAGTTGTGAATTTTTACGAAAGCTACAGCTAGATCTTTTTGTTTTAGTAAATATAAAACTGAATAGAAGTTGTCTTTTGCCTCAAGGTTTATACAGGATATATTAAGACAGAGCTACATATAGCACTGAATATAAGATGAAAGTATTCATTTGAGACAACACCTAACAGCAAATTAAACACTTATACTTAATACCCTTATTTCCAGATTTTTGAACATAATGGAACTTGAAAAATAAACTCTACTTCTTGTGGAAATAAATTCCTAAAGAAAATGTCACCCACAGCAATCTCACTCAGAAAAGCAGAACTTCAAACAATTCCCGCTCTCTGAGGTCAGTCTTACCTGGGAGCTGAAACGGGCTTCCTGGTGCAGAGCTTGCTGGGGAGCTAGGGTATGTGCTGCTGGCGGGGGAAGGGGGGTAGGGGCTGTTAGGAGACAAGGGGAAAGGGGTGCTGTTGGGCTGCTGGAAGGAATCCGGAAACGTGGCGTTGTGTGGCATGTGCGGTTCATTGTGGCTCAGGTTCCTAAACTGAACCAGAAGGCTATGCTGCGGATTGAATTCGTTGTGGCGAGGCACTAACACTGGAGGTAAGACTGAAAGAAAAACAACAGTCAGTCAGGAACACTTAAGGAGCTGGAGGAGAAAAGAGAAGCAAGCTGTAATTAAAGTTTACTGATGGGGGGGCGCTGTTCTGTAGAATCTGAACCTGTGTTTACATCGAACCAAACCAAAAGCCCTCTGGCATTTACCCTGTATGAGGGACTCTAGAAGCAGAAATTCAGAAAGGATGCCATTCTCCATGTAAGCCATTTCAAAAGCAGTTAGAATAAGAAACATTTAATGCAATTAATAAGAACTCAAGAAGTGAGCATATCTAGCCAGCAGGAAACCAAATACATGGAAAGAGTAACACCTGACGGGTCAAGAGGATTTCCCATGAGAAAGCTAGGAGAGAAGAGAGGCGGTGAGAAGGGAGGAAACAGCGAGCTGGTCTAGCACCAAACTAGGCAGAGGTTAAGACTAGGGAGGGAAGTGGAGGTCAGCGTGCCGTGCCTTGAGAACGGAGCATTTCCAGTTGGTCAGAGAGCTCACGTTCAGCATTCAGCAAACTGGTAAGGCTCTCCTCATCCATCCAACAACAACCCTCCAGAGTGAGAGCCTGCTCACAGTCAGTCCTCTAAATACAATCATGAGGACACACGTAACAACCTCTCAGAATGTAGAGTAGTTTCCTTTATCCAAGTGTCCATCTCTAAAGACCCCTACTATAATGACGAGCAGCTGATTATCTTCTGCAGGAAAGTAAACGTACCAATTATCTCTTTCACAATGTTCTTTTAGTTGTCAATGTTAACGCCATTTCAGGGAGAAGAAAAAGAATTTAATTTGACTCTGGACTATGCAGCAGCAACAAAATCAAATATATATGCTAACCAGGTCATCCTTCACCTCTCAGAAGTAAAGACACACATAGGAACCCAGAGGATCCTGCAGCCGGTGCTCTGCTCTCTTATGTAGTAACAACAGCTATCGCTAGAGAAAGGTGAGACAGCTGCCTGCAGAGAGTAGAGCAGAAATTAGGAAGGATTTATACTTAGCTATCCAGCAATCTGAATAACAGTAAAATAACTAAAGAATTCAGTTCAGTCAAGGTATTTTTGTAGGCATAGTTAAAATCCCTGTTTTGCCTCTCATTTGTATACTATCTATGCAAGATTTTATTTTTTTTATTTTCACATAAAATGTGGAGAGTAAGAGACAAGTCTGTACTCAATATATTTAGTAAGAGACGACAGCATGCAAGGAATTTTGAGCGCTTTCTGTTGTAATTCCTCCACAGACCTTGTTTACGCTGGGCACTGCGATGCATCTATATGCATACTATGATAAACTGTTATTATAGATTCTATGACATTATTTATAAACTTCTCTTATGGCAAATGAAGCAACTGTTTTTGTTGGTGGGGAAGAGAAACTCAAACAGTCTTGCTGCACAGACTAGCCTCAAACACAGCAATCCTACTGCCTTGGCCTCCCAAGAACTATGACTACTAGCTGAGGCATCTTTCTTATAGTAGTCTAGCCCTTTCTATTTCCCTAATTAAAAATTGGGTTAAGAGATGGCTTATGGAGATGGCTCAGCAGTTAAGAGTACACTGGATGTTCATAAGAGGACCTAGGTTTGAGCCGGGCGGTGGTGGCGCATGCCTTTAAACCCAGCACTCGGGAGGCAGAGGCAGGCAGATGTCTATGAGTTCAAGGCCAGCCTGGGCTACAGAGTATGTTCCAGGACAGGCTCCAAAGCTACAGAGAAATCCTGTCTCGAAAAACCAAAAAAAAAAAAAAAAAGAGAGAGAGAGAGAGAGAACCTAGGTTTGATTCCTATCAACCACACGGCAGATCATAACAGTCTCTAATTCCACTTTTACAGGATCTGATGCTATCTTCTGGCTTCCTCAGGCACACAAGATGCAGGCAAAACGCCCATACACATAAAACCTATTTTTTAAAATGTGGGCTCAGTTGGTATGTAGTGTTACTACATATGCATGTCCTATACAGTCTCATACATACATATGTGCATATATATTTACATATATATATATACATACATACATACACACACACACACACACAAAAAAAAAAAATCAATTGAGGGGTCAAGTATATTGTGCATTTTCCTCCTGAGCAGTGTTTATTGTTAAAGTTAACAATTTCCTTAATTTTAAGTACACACCACTAACATTTCCAGTATCCTAACCCACTTGTCAGAGCCTGTCAATAGTACCTTTTTCAGATGTTATAAATCAAATGATTATGGACTTCCTGTGTTGTGTCCCTCTGGATTGTTCAGTCCTTTGCTTGCTCTAATCTGTCCTAGTTGCTGCTTAGGACTGTTTCTCTGGCTGCTTCCCCTTCCCTGACTTTGCCCTCTACTTGCTTCCTAAGAGCGAAATGGGAAACATGTATGAAGTTATTCTCCCTTTCATGTCTCTATATACAGAAATCCAGGCCATAGTTTCCTTCTGGATTTTGAAGATAAATGCTTCATTTTCTTCTAGGATCCAGAATTGGATTAAGAAATTCAATAATTTAGATTTCTAGCTTTTGTTTGTTTTATTTTTATGTGCCCTAAATTTTCTTTCTAGAAGCTTTCAAAATATCCATATATATGATTAACTAGAACTCTATCAGTAGGTATTTTTCAGTCCTTTTGCTAATTACTTGGCTTTTGCATTTTCAGTTCGAAGTAGCTGCAATAGTGTTTACTAGAAAATTTTCTCCTCCCACTCCCCATATGCTCTATTTCCAGAATGGATCCCTCTGGAGAAATGATCTTGATTTGAAACTAACTGGGGCTACATAATGTTTAAGCACTTAGATCCACAATAACTCAACCAATCTCCAAAAAAAAAAAAAAAAAAAAAACAAACTGTTAGGTTGTTAGTATTAGTACTGTCTCCATCAAAGAGATTTTGTATCCTGCCTGAGGACAGGTAATCATTATATAGTAAAACCATAACTCTAGAAACCAACCTCTCAGCCACCAGATAATACTTTCTAGTCAAAAAAATTCTGGACCATTTAGGTTGGCCTTACTTTTCTGTGCTTATTATACCTCCCACCTTTTTCTCACGCATTCACTGTGTGCTCTGTGTAAGTTAAGACTTAGCTCCTTTGTCTACATAGTTAATAGACTTCAATGCCATGAAAAGCCATGGCTTTCTGTCTACCTCTACAACAAAAGAAGCCCAGAATTAGGAGAGCACTTATGTTCATGAGTGCTCAAAACTATTCACTGTCACCATAATCAGCAACACCCTTTTTTACTAGCACACAGCAGGAGGAGAGACATCTACTGTCCTGCCTGCTTGGTCAAGGAGGAACACCAACCACTCCTGAACAAGGCTGCCCCTTCCCGAGACGTGTGGGCGGGGGTCCAACATGAGGTTTCTATAGTCTTTTTCCAGCAACTTAACTAGCGAGCTTTCTGAAGTTATTGTAAAGTATCATAATTGCTCCTGTCCTTTCTACGGAACAATAAAGTGGATTAAAAGAAAGACAATTCTACTGGCCACTGTCGATTATACTTTGACTATGAGAAGGAACAGACAAAATCCTTAGATGGATTGTTAGTAAATACCTAGTTTGAGAATTTTTCAATTTTCAGACAATATTCTTCCTTTAAATCTGCCTTGTTCTTTCTTCCTCAGTTCCCTCACACCATGGCTCTCCTTGGGCTCCAGAAGAAACTGAGACCCTTCTCAAATATGAACCGCAACTCACGGTTGAACTGTAACACAAGTCTCTGCATCCAACCACACAGGCTTGCAATTCCTCTGGTACGGAACACAGGCTCTGGGTATTCATGAGCTTGGACAGTCATCTCTCTCCAGCATATGACCGAGGACTTGCTTCCATCCAACAGAATTATTGCAAAGTAATGGTGCAAGGTCACACTGCCTAAGAACTCAATGTCCTCTTGTAGGAAAATGCTCTTCCTGGCTCTAAAGAAAACACAACAAAATAACATGCATGCATGCTCTGAGAAATCCTCTGTAGAGAGCAACTGTGGCACTGCGAAAGGGAACGACAGTGTAGAACACACAGAAGGGTGAACTCCTGACAGTCTCCAGCCTACAGTCAGCCAGAGTTCAGGGGCCTCCACAGGAACTAAATCTCATTAGCACAGGAGCCCCTTACCCGTCTGAACTTCCGAGAAAACCAAGCCCTGACAGACACCTTGATTAGAAACTCACAAAAGATGCTGTTAAGCATAGTCACCTGTTAAGGGTAGTTCAGATGCCTGAACCCCAGAAACTGTAAGGTAATAAATGTGTGTTGTGCTTAAACTACCACAGGTGTGGTTATTTATTGTTTATCAACAGATAAAGATCCCAACTAGTATCTCAGCTGCTATGGAAAATCTTGCGAAGTTCATGTGCCAGAAACTTAATTCACAACATGACAGTGCTGGGAGGTGGGGCCTAACAGGAAGCAACGAGGTAGTACCCGTGGAGGTGGACTCCTTGGTACAGCAACAGGTGACTTGGTCTGGGGTGCAGCCCATGACAGGGCACGCGCCTACCATGCACAAGACTGGTCTGGATCCCCAGCACCACAGTTTCCTTACGGACGCTCTAGCTTCACGCGGTCTTCTCTGTCTCACTCACACTTGAGTGCTGCTCGTAGCACAGTCGATTATGAGGCCCACACCTGGCAGTCTCCTAATCCTGGACTTTCTACCCCCAGGATTTCTACTGTTAATCTTTAACAAAGGCTCATGTAAACTTTTAGCTAATAAACTTAGGTATGTGCAAATTAGAGAGACATGTTGGCTTTGTTTTGGAGTCTTCTCAGTAGAGTGAACTTTTCCAGTCTGTGGTATTCTGCTATAGCATCAATAAAAGGACTAATATATAATTCACTGATTACAAAAAAAAAAAAAAAAAAAAAAAAAAAAACCACAAAAAACAAAAGCAAATACTGGCCAGTACCTACTAACAACTAGTAAAGGGAACTATCCTAAGCAATGAAAAATGAGTAACAAGATCCAGGAAGACCTCCTGAAAATAGTCCGCTGATCTCCACATGTGTCATCTCGTATGCAAGCACGCAAGCACACAACGCACACAGTAAATGTAACAATAAAGACTCTTGTAAGATGTAAAGCCAGAAAAACAGTTGCTGCACGACAGCCCAGTTCCCAAACAAACAAGGAGCAGGATCTAGTGTGAACACGGGACATGGGTTTAGCATTCAGAGATGGCAGCCACAGAAAAGAAGCTGGTGTTATTAGAGACAGTGAGTTCTAGCAGCCAATCAAGAGCTTAATGTTCAAAAAAGCTAAATTTAAAACCTAGTATTCCTCCTAAGACGAAATCTTTAACAAAGGCTAATGTAATAAGCCTAGTTATATGCAAATCGGTAAGAGCCATGTTGTGTTTTTGTTGATTTATTCTTAATTCTTCTCAGTGAAGTGAAACTTACCCGGACTTTCCACTCTCTTATAGTGGTATGGATTGATACAGACTTCCTTTTGCTTAGATCCAAAAGGAAATTCACAAATATCCAATGGCTTTAGCTCATGATGACTCTGCAAATCTGGCCAGCGCCAAACACGGCAATATATAACATGGGGTAAGCCTTTTCTGTGAGAAACTTGCAGGCGTCCATCCAAGGACCTGGGGATAGTGACACATTTGCTTGGCTGTCCTGGGCTACTCAAGGCTTTCTCCAACTCCTCCATGGCACCCTTCTTCTTCTTCAGCTTTTTCACTAAAGCATCGACTGCCTTTTCTGCCCATTTTTCTTCCTCATCACCTTGTTTCCAGCCCAACAATCGCTTCACGGCTGGACTAGTGAAAGAAAACAAGCTGGCCATTGACGTCATTTGATACGAATCTTCAGAGACTTTTCTGTAATCAAAGTCAGTAGATATGAGAAGCCAGAATCACAGGTGGAAAGTCACATGCAGGTCTCAAGCAGAAGGTCCAAGTGGCGACAAGGAGTGACATTTAACTTTACAGGTGCCATATGCTTCTTTTAAGTCCTGAAAGAGAGGGGAAAAGGAGACTAATTAAATCTAAGAACACTAATCAGCATAACTGAAAAGTATATTTGCTGTCATAAATAAAAACAGAAAAGCATCCAAAGCCAGAAAACAAAAATGTCTGTAAAACTCCTGTAGCCATTCGCTCCTGTCTCCAGAACACAAGCAGTTCAGCTGCAAAGCAAAGGTCGAAGAAGTCACGGCAGGCAGAGGCAGGTGCATCTCTTGAGTTCGAGGCCAGCCTGAGCTACATAGTAAGGGTAAGTTTCAGGACAGCCAGCTCCCCCCAACCCCCCACCCCCGCCAAAAAGTGGTAAGATTCACCAAACTGTCAAACACAGCCTGACATTACCAGGAAAGTGTCAACTATCTATTTTTAGAATGAAGAACGCTAAAGAGATTTAGAAAATAAATATTATTCAACTCCTCAAATGTCAGTTTGTACTTTATAATGACTATTGGCTTCTATATTTAAGCACATTAGTTAAGGAAGATGCTTTATCAAGAAGCCGTTGGAAATAACAAGAGAAGTTCTGTGCCATGGTGCTCTGTAGTGACATTTCGTTTTATTTTAGTAAAGAAAGCTTGCCTGAAGTGCAGAGAGTAAAACAGCTCCACTGGTCAGTCTTACAGACCAGGCAGTGGTGACACACACCTCTAATCCCAATAGCCACACTAGTTTGCCATAGAAACCAGGCGGTAGTGGTGCACGCCTTTAATCCCAGCACTAGAGAGGAATATAAGATGGGAGGAGACAGCTCTCAGTCTCAAGTCTCATTCTGAGATTCCTGCAGGCAGGATCACCATTTTGTACTGAGGTAGAGGTAAGAGCCAGTGGTTGGCTGTTTTGTTTTTCTGACCTTCAGGTTGAGCCCCATTTGTGTCTCTGGGTTTTTATTAATCATTCTACAGTGCTCTAGTGCTAAGACTGGGTAAAATTACCTGTACAACACTAGTGCCAACTACAAACAGTAACACTGTGAAATAACAGGACAATGTTTAGAAAAGAACACCAACTTTAAAAAAATGATTCTTCACGTGCTGTTTAACAAAGACAGGAAAGGAACACTATAAACTCATTATATGAGGCCTTATCCGAAACTAAAACCAGGTAAGAGCCTAACCAAAAAAAAAAAAGAAAAAGAAAAAGAAAAAGAAAATCATATAAAACCAGTATCCCTAAACATTACACAAAAATTTTCAATTAAATTCTTGCAAACCTAATTCAAAAATACATTAAGAATTCATGTAGTATCATTGCAGGAAGCCCAGAAGCATGATTCAATAACATACACAAAGCATTAAGTGTTAAATGTAACACAGCATTCAAACAGACTTAAAGACAAAAATCACAGTCATCTCAAGAGATGAAGAACAGGCCTCTGACAATGCAAAGTAAAACGCCTTTGCACACTCCACCCTGACAAAGACTAGCTGGGCCGACTCTATGGATGTGGACATTTTGAGAGCATTTCCTCTGAGACTGAGAGTAAGACAAGAAGGTATTCTCTCCACATTCCTAGTCCATGTCAGTGTCTTAGATAGAGGAGCAAGACAAGAGAGGGAAATGAAAAGGATACAGATAAAAAAAAAAAAAAAGAGGTCAAATTGTCCCAATTTCCAGACAACAGTTCCTATACTTAAGACATTATAAATGTTTCATCAGAAAAATTCTTATATCTCTAAACCATCAGTAAAGAGGCAGGATCCAAAGTCAACATGCAAACAGTAGCTATTTTTTGTATCAACGGCAAACTTGCTGAGAAAGAAATCATTCACAATAGCTTTTAAAAAAATGACGAATAAATCTAGTAAAGAGGTGAACGATCTCTAAAAATACAACTCTAAAGACACTGAAGAAATTGAATACATGGATATATTCTCAGGATACTGCAAAAATGGCCCCATTGTTCAAAGAGATCTACAGATACAACACAATCCCCATAAAAATCTAATGAAACACTTCACAGAAATAGAAAAAAAATATCCTAAAATTCACATTGAAGTGCCAAAGATTCCAAATAACCCCTAAGTAGAAAAATAGCCACTCTGGAAGTCAATCTCAAATTATACTACAGAGCCAGAAATCTCTATGATACTAGCAGGAAACAGATGTATAGGCCAATGGAGTAGAACACAGGACCCATAAATAAATCTACACAGGTACAACCAATGATATACTCAAAAATAGAAGGGTTTTTCATCAAATAGCAAAGAAATTTACACACAAACATGCAGAAGAATCTATTCAGAATGGGTCCAAGATCTCAATGCAAGACTGAAACTCTGACCGCTAGAGGAAACGGTAGATTAAAGACGTCAGACACAGACACAGCCGGAGACTTTCTTAAAATGACGTCAGCAGCACAGGAAACATTCCCAAGGATTGACAAATAGGATGACAGGAACGTAACAATCAACTGACGACAGGACAGGAGGTCAACCCTTCAGCAAGCACACAGCAGGCAAGGGCTGATACATAGAATAAAGAACTACAAATACTAACACTAAAAGATCTCCCAATCAAAAGGCGGGCTGATAAAATAGTTTTCAAAAGAAGAAATACAAATGGCCAATAAATGTTTGATTATGTGTTCAACATCCTTACCCATCAGGGAAATACAAATGAAAACTACATGGAGATTCTCTTACTCAGACAGAATGGCATCACCAGCAAATGCTGGGGAGGGAGAACCCTTGCTTGCTGCAGATGGGACTGTCAACCAGCACAGTCCCTTGTAAATCACTATGGAGGCTCCTGAAGAATTAAACATCAAACTACTATTTGACTCAGCTGCACCACTACAAGCCCTGTGCTCAAAGGGCTCTTGATATTCCAAAAGAGGGAGAGAGGAGCGAAACATTTATGATAATACAGACCACATGGAACTCTTACATATTGCAGCTCAGTCACTTTGGAAAATGTTTCCAAACATTATGCTAAACAATGACCCTTGTAGTCCAACAATTCTATTTCCAGGTATATGTCCAACAGAATGAATGCTGTGAATGAAAGCAACAAGCGTATGACCACAGTATGTAAAAGCCCCAAATCATGGAAATTTCAAGTGATATATCACTCCTGACACAAAATATAACTGAACTTCCGATAGATAAATGAATTTATATTATATATAAATATAATTATATATAAATATATGTTATTATATATAAATATCATTGCATTTATATTGACATTCAAAAACTAGGCAAAACTAACGGTGAGCTTTAGTGACTTCCACTGGTCCTAAGAGGAGCACCCAAAGCCCTCTGTGGAAAATGAAATTGTATCTTAATCTGGGCAGTATGAGATTGAGGTTACAGATACCTGTAAATTCTGTATGCTTCATCACATGGCACACTGTCAGTTAGGTTAGTCCAAGTTACCCTTTGCATGCTGACAAGGGACCTAAGTTCTCCCAGATCAGAAACAAAAGATGTGCTATCATTCACAACACAGCAAAGCATCATAAACGTAAACAGGATTCGAGGTTTCCTTTGTCTCTAAGATGCTCAAAAGAAATGCCGAAGGTTCCAACAGATGGTTTTGACTCCATGGGTCTATCTACAAATACTGAACTTTTTGAGTCTCCTACTTTTATGGTCAGAAGCCAGCAAGCACCATATTCTTTACAAAAGACTCAAGAGTAATTTGATTATGAAAAGATTAATAGAAGCCCTTGGGGGAATATATACCACACACACACCCCACACACAAATACACACATACACATAGAGATGACAGAAAGATATAAGATATAAATATTCAGGATGTTTTTATGCAGGATCTCACTCTGTGGCCAGTTTGGTTCCCAGACCGGCCCTAAAGTCTTGATTCTTCTGCTTCTTCCCTGAGCACTAGGATTACAGGCATGAACCAGCACATATGACTCTTTACACATATTTTTGAAGCTTAATGCTGATGCTGTAAATGCCATACACAAGGATGATTTGCTAACTATTCTGTGAGGAAAATTCAATCTATTCATTCACTGCTTATCATAATAATTCATATTTATAATGTAATGTTTCCTTCTAATTGAGAATTTTCTTTTCACAATAAAATCCAAGAAGTGGCCAGGCATGGTGGCAAACCCCTTTAATCCTACCCAGCATTCAGGAGACAGAGGCAGGCAGATCTCTGTGAGTTCCAGGCCAGCCTGGTCTACAAAGAGAGTTCCAAGACAGCCAGGGCTCTGTTACAGAGAAACCCTGTCTCAAAAAAATCAGAAGAAAAAAAAATATCCAAGAAGTAGGGGACTGAAAAAACAGTTCAGTGGCTAAGAGTACTAACTACTCTTCCAGAGCAGCTGGGTTCAATTCCTAGCACCCACATGGCAGCTCACAGCTGTCTGTAATTCCAGTTCCATGGGACCCAACACCCTCACAGACACGTGCAGGCAAAACACCAGTACACATAAAATAAAAAATAATAAAATTTACAAATGCTCTACTGAAGGAATATTTCCTGATTCTTAAAAAAACATAAAATATTCAAGAAGAGCTTTTAAATACGCACTTTCCTGACCAGCTATCACTGTCACGGAGCAGTCAACACACAGGGCAGAGCCTCTCTTCGTGGCTGTCACTGTTACAATCTGTGAGAGGCATGGAGCATGGCACTGCTGGCAACCAATGGGATCTTGGTTACTCGTAGAGGTTAAGTTTTGTTTTGTTTTTTTTTTTTGTTTGTTTTGTTTTTTGTTTTTTTTTTTTTTGGTTTTTTTTTTTTGGTTTTTTGAGACAGGGTTTCCCTGTAGTTTCTAGAGCCTGTCCTGGAGCTAGCTCTTGTAGACCAGGCTGGCCTCAAACTCAGAGATCCGCCTGCCTCTGCCTCCCGAGTGCTGGGATTAAAGGCGTGAGCCACCACCGCCCAGCGAGGTTAAGTTTTTGCACTTTCAAAAAGAACACAGCTATTTCAAGAATCTCAGTATCTTCTTTTCTAAAAATGTAATTGCTAGGGCTGGCAAGATAGATAGCTCAATGAAAAGCACCCGCTGCTCTTGCAGAGGACCCCAATTTGGTTCCCAGCACATCTAGAGATTCACAACTGCCTATAACTTGATGGGCACAATGACTCAGGCTTGGTCAAGCCTGACCATAATCACCACCGCTATGGAAGGAGCAAAGCTGACAGAGCCACCACTGCAGTGGACTCGGAACTGTGAGTTTTGAGTGGGAATTTCTGTGGCAGCAAAGTTCTCACCTAACAGCGTCACCACAGTGCACGAGGTACCAGCGCACACCCGCTTCTCTACCCTTGCCAGAGGCAGGGCTGGATAGGAGACAGCTTGCTTTACCGACATTCACTGCGCATGCTAATGGGGACACCACTGACTGCATTCGTACTTAGTTATACACATCAGTCTAACGGGGGTGGTGTAGAAGATCCTTCTATGTGTTGTTTTTATTGGTTAATGAATAAAGAACTGTCTTGGCCTATAGTATGGGAGGAAGAAGACGGAGTTAGACACTATGGGGCCGCTGCCAGAGTCAGACATGCCAAAACTTTGCCAGTAAGCCACTAACACGTGGCAATACACAGATTTATGGAGATGAGTTAAATTAATATGTAAGAGTTAGCCAATAAGAAGCTAGAGCTAATGGGCCAAGCAGTGATTTAATTAATATAGTTTCTATGTGATTATTTCAGGTCTAAGCTAGCCAGGTGGCTGGGACAAACAAGCGGGCCCTCTTCCTATAAATTGGCACCCATGTGGCCAACTAAAATCCACTTAAAAACCTGAGAGAGCTTAATTCTAGACACAAAAATATAGAGCTTAACACAGCTTCTTGCCATTTATTGGCAGCATGCTACAGATCCCTTAAGAGAGGTTTCCCTGATTCAGCTGTGACCGTTTTAAAATGCCGGCTTTCTGAGCCATCCTGCCAGGCAGGAGGTCCGGCTATAGAGCATTGGATGGGGATGGGGTTTGTGAGCAGACGCTGTAGCTTGCTTAATTGAGACATGGACTGGCTGTGTGCCTCAGAATGGGGCTGTGTGCATGGTTCTCAGAGGCACAAGTGCCTTCACCAAGCTGGACTGGGCAGGTAAGCAGGGAGTACCATAGATATCATAGTAATGGTGCAGTTAAGTTTTAGACTGGGCAGGCAAGCAGGGAGTACCATATATACCATAATAATGGCGCATCTTAAGTTTTAAGAAGCACTTACCATTTTAAAAAGCGCTCCTGGACAGTAAAGAATTACAGATGTGCAATAAAGACAAATCCAGATGAGTCACAGTGTTGGACAAATGTACGTAGGCTTGGAAGAGAGAAGAAACAGAGTATAGAGAGTTATAAAATAAAGTTAATGCTTAAAAAAAGTGGGGGGGGTAAAGTCTTTAAAGAGACAGAGTACAGATAGTCATAGATTAAAAGGAGAAAAGAAAAATAAGCCACACAAAAATAGATAATTCAATGCTGGGCAGCGGTGGCGCATGCCTTTAATCCCAGCACTCGGGAGGCAGAGGCAGGCGGATCTCTGTGAGTTCGAGACCAGCCTGGTCTACAAGAGCTAGTTCCAGACAGGCTCCAAAGCTACAGAAAAACCCTGTCTCAAAAAACCAAAAAAAAAAAATAATAATAATTCAGAGAGAGTCTGGATTATGTATATTGTGTTTTCTTTAAATTTTCTGATTGTGAATGAGCTAAGTACAGAGAGACATTTCATTGTATGGGCTGCTAAGCTAAAACAGAATGTATATTATAAAGGTAACACGACTTCCAAATTTGGGTCTAAGGATATGTTGCTTTGAAAAAGAGGTTCTTCTCTTGTTTCCACAGAAGATGAGAACCTGTGGATTGCTTTCAGACTGGTGTGGTTTGATGGAATAAGAACCCCTGAAAGGTCGCCTTGAATACCCCTCAAAAAATTACCTCACCCAACTGCTGACTGAGATGAATCTAGTACACAGGATACACCATAAAAAAAACCTGACTAACAGCGCTTCCAATCAGCAGGAAGATGTATGGACAAAACTATGCCCATATTCCCAAATATTGTTTATAAATGTTTCTATAAAGGGGGATATGATATAGATAGGAATAACCTGCACTGGTGTAGATCTTGGCTTATTGATACAAATTTAAGGTCAATTTTGTTACATGTATTTCTGATCTTGATTAAGGTATTGTATTTGTATAGCTCATTTTAAAATGTATAATTAAGAAATATAGGTTAATAGTTAATCATCTATTATAGTCAAGCTTGTAGTCATGTTAGGTTTTCTAGATATACAGAGATATATTTCAGTTAGGTATTCTTCAAGTCTTTCAGAGACCTTCAGAACATGGCATTTAAATATTTTAAGAACTTAGGACTTTTCATAACAGTGAGATACATCTGCTCCTGGCAGCACCAATCTACTTCAAGAGGAAGATGGGCATCGAGGAGGCTCCTTAAGGAGTTTTTTAGATGAACTGGACATGCAGAATCCTCAGAGAAATGACTACTGAACTTGCCTAAAGGTGAAATGGTCCTTTGGGGTTCGTGCTACATGAAAGAGTCTGTAAGACATTATGCAGGACACAAAAGAAAGTGACTGGCAAACTGTCAATATAGGCAGACCTGTCATTGAAATTTCCTGCTTCATGGAAAAGTCTGCTGGATACTATGGGCCTGTAGGCTGAAGATGGATGCCCCAACGGTACAGAAAAACTTTGGGTGATCAGGCAGCGAGATGCCTCTGTCAATTCTAGAGTTTTGGAAGTTGCTTATAATGTACTTCCTGCTGATTTTAGGTAATGTTATATCCTTCTGGAGTCTTTGATGGAGTTGAAGAATAGATAATTACAGTTATCTTTAGTTATGATAAAAGATAGATATAAATATTATAACTGTAATTATTACTTAATACCTGTTTTATGTAATTTTACTAAGATAAAGTTAAAGCCTTACTTTTTGTTTAAATAGAAAAGGGGAAATGGTATGGGAGGTTCTTCTATCTACATGTTGCTTTTATTGGTTAATGAATAAAGAACTGGCTTGGCCTATAGCATGGGAGGAAGAAGGAGGAGTTAGAGAGCCGCTGCCAGAGTCAGACCTGCTCAAACTTTGCTGCTAAGCCACTGCCACATGGCAATATACAGATTAATGGAGATGGGTTAAATATGTAAGAGTTAGCCAATAAGAAGCTAGAGCCAAACAGTGATTTAATTAATACAGTTTCTGTGTGATTATTTCAGTTCTAAGCAAGCTAGGTGGCCAAGACAAACAAGCAGGCCCTCCTCCTACAGGGTGGAATTTAGGTTTATCTTTTGGAGTGGAATATAGGTATGAAAAAAGTTAAATGAATCATTTTAAAAAGTTCTATGCCAGGAGTAACTTTGAAACATAATGCTAAATGAAAGAAGCCAGTCATAAAAGGCTACTTCTATGAAACAAATGGGTAAATTCAGAGACACCATGGAGATCAGGAGTCACCAAAGCCTGGAGAAAGCGGCAGCTAAGATTGATTGACTGCTAATGTACAGTGTCTTTGCAAGAGACTAAAATGTCCTAAAATTATTACTGGCTATTCTAAAATTCCTTTTAATAATTACTAATTAACATTTTTCATTAACTGTACTTTATAAGTGGGTAAAATGTATGGCATATAAATTATACTTTAATAAATTATTTAGATCTTTAAAATTGTTCATGTCATGGCACACTCAAATGCCAGGTACTTCTACTTCAGTGGATTTTCTTTAAGTAATGTTTTATGTTAAAAATAGAACTCTATTCTTTTTATATTCCTTTGACTTCTCCAAAATATTTTATTACTTTAAAATAAGATTATATAGTTTGAGAGACTAAGAATTATATAGTTCCATACATTTCCTTTTAAACTGGGTGTGACAACACTTAGCACACTATATCTCATTCTCTTATCACTTCAGCCCAGTCTTCCCTCATCTGAGCTCAGTCTGCAGGAAATGAAGGCTCTCCCTGTATGCAGGGAGAAGCCATCGAGTTTCTCTGTACACCCCACAACCCAGAGCGCTGGGGTCACCAAGCATGGGACAGGGTTTTCACAATCCAAACAGGCAGTGCTGCAGAAGTTACAACAGTGACTGTATCCTGTAAGACAGCCAGATGGCACAGGCTGAAAGATCAGAACCACGAGATTTCCCTTTCTCTCATCTAAGGAGAACTCGATTCTTAGAAGGATTAACTTCCATCATGTTGCTGACATGTGACTAATTTTGAGACCAACTCACGAAACTCAAAACACATATGCAAATTTATTACATATAACAGGCCTAAAAAGGAAAGGACAGAAGTTTCTGGATTCTCTGGGATGCTTCCCCAAGGCAGATGTGCTCCTTCTATCTTCCTGAAACACTGTGTGTTTGGCTGTCTAAAAGCTTAGACAACAATTACGTCTGCAACCACAATTGCGTTGCTGGCCGTCAGCCTCTGCTCCCTGACAGCAATCTAGGAAGCGGGGTTGAAAGTCCTATTCCCAAGACCATGTGACTGAACGTGCAGTGAGCTATCTTATCTAGCCTCAGGTACATCTGGAGAGGGTTGCTGTATTCATCTGTATCTGAGATTGTTTCATCAATTACCACATAATGTTTTTTCATACTTAAGAAATTTGTTAGCAGTATGTCCTTCCATCAAGACTATATAAGTGCCTTAGCCACTGTTATATTGTTAAAAGATGTCATGACCAAGGCAACTATTTTAAGAGACTCATTTAACTGGTGCTTGCTTATAGTTTAGTCCATTATCATCATGGTAGAGAGCATGGTGGGGAGCATGGCAGCTGAGAGTTAGATCCTCCCAATCTATAGGCAGAGAGTGAGTTTCTAGTCTTGAATGAGCTTTTGAAACTTCAAATCCACCCACAGAAACATACTTCTTCCAATAAGACCACACCTCCTAATTCTTTTAATTCTTTTTTTAATATTTATTTATTTATTATATATACAACATTCTGCCTCAATGTATGCCCGCATGCCAGAGGAGGGCGCCAGATCTCAGTACAGATGGCTGTGAGCCACCATGTGGTTGCTGGGAATTGAACTCAGGACCTTCGGAAAAACAGCCAGTGCTCTTAACCTCTGAGCCATTCTTTTAAAAAGTGACACTCCCTGATGACTAGGCATTCAAATATATGAAAATATGGGGGCCATTGTTATTCAGACCACCACAATCTACTCCCTGGCCCCCATAGGCTTATAGCTGTTTCATAATGCAAAAGTGCATTCTGGCCAACTTCAGAAGTCTCCAGTCTATCAGTCTCAACACTGTTTAAAAGTTCAAAGTCTCTTCTGAGACTCGTGGCAATCTCTTTACTGCAAACTCCTGTAAAATCAAAATCAAAAATAAATCATATACTTCCAATATACAACAGCACAAAACACACATTCCCATTCCAAAAGGAAGGAAAGAGGCTGTAGTGAGGAAACACTGGACCAAAGCAAGAAAAACCAGCTAGGCACACTCCAAACTGCATCTCCATGTCTGATGTCAAAGCGCTCTTACAACTCCAACTCCTTTCAGCTTTGTTGACTGCAACACACTTCTTTCTCTTGGGTTGGTTCCACTCCCTGTCAGCAGATCTCTTCCGCAGGTATACCACGACTCTGGAATCTCCAACATCTTGGGGTCTCCAATACAACTCAGGTTTCACCTTCACAGCTTCACACAATGGCCTCTCTAGGCTTTCAGGCAGGGACACCCTTAATACACACCCGGCCTCAGCAGCCTTCCTTAGCAGTGAAGGGAGACTCCATAACCCCTTTCTTGTAACCTTGACTCTAAAGCCAGAAGCACGTGGCTGAAGCTGCCAAGTTCTGCTGCTTACTAGGGCTGGAACATGGCCCCTAGTTTAAGCACATTTTTGTCAGCTTTCTGTTTTCAGTTTCCTTCACTGATAAAGCTTTTCTTTAACTCCTTTTCACAGGCTGGAACTCAGCTGAGTGGGGTCTTGCCCTGAGGGCACCACTCCTTTATTCATTAGCATCAGGATTTTCTATAAACTTTTGATCTCTATGAGCACTGAACGCAGCTCCATTATACTTTCTGGTGCTCCTTTTCTCCTCAAACGGTACGTTTTGTACTTCTCTGATGTCCAGCTTCACCTTTTCATTATAGATCTCCATAAGGAAATTACTAATAACCAAAGGACAGCGCCAATGCTAGGTTATCTTGAAATCTCTTCTGCCAAAGCCATTAATCTAAAATTCAATTTAGCCTCAGGCATTTTATTAGGACAGAAGGAAAAAGCAGCAACATCCTTTGCCAAATACCACAAGAATGGGCTCTAGGCAACTTAACTAATATTCTTCCTCTTTGAAACCCCTCGAGCCTGCCTGTAATTAATGATCTACATTGCTCCCAGCACCACTGTCTTCCGTGCTCCCACTAGCATGGCCCATTAAGCCCCACTTAAAGTGTTCAACTGCTTTCCTAACCCATAGTCCCAAAGTCCACATCCTGCCAACAAGCAGCATGGTCAGATTTGTCACAGCAATAGCCCACCCCTGGTACCAACCAGGGTGTCTTAGTGCCTGTTCTACTGTTGTGAAGACATACTATGACCAAGGCAATTACTGTAGGAGAAAGCATTTAATTGGGGCTTGCTTACAGTTTCAGAGATTTAGTTCATTACCATCATGGTGGGCAGTGTGGCAGCCTACAAGCAGACATGGTGCTAGAGCAAGAGCTGAGAGTTAGATCATCCTGATCCAGAGAAACAGAGGAAGTCTCTGGGGTTGGCAAGGGCTTTTGAAACCTCAAAGCCTACCCTCAGTGACAAACTTTCTCCAAAACCACATTTTCTAATCCTAACCCTTTTAAACAGTGCCACCCCTATAACTAAGCATTCAAATATGTGATCCTATATGGACCATTCTTATTCGAACCACCACAAGAGGTCTCAGGAGTATTTCAGCATTATCCCAGCAAACAGAAAACTGGTGACGTGGACACACAGAAACATGTGCTGCTCCAATTAGAAACCCATGACCTGCTATGGGCATTGCGTACCTTATCTCTGACTTATGAAAATACACACCACGCATATATTGATAATACAGCTTGACTGAAGTCTTCTGTCCTTTCTTCCTTCCTTCCTTCCTTCCTTCTTTCTTTCTTTATCGTTTTTCAAGATAGGGTTTATCTGTGTGTCCCTGGCTGTCCTGGAACTCACTCTATAGATCAGGCAGACCTTGAACTCAAAGATCCATCTGCCTCTGCCTCCCAAGTGCTGGGATTAAAATAAAGGCATGGCTTTTCTGTCATTTCTTAGAAAACGGAGCACAAAACTAGATGGTAAGATACAGAAACTTCTGGGTGTGTTAAATTCCTTGAAATTTCTCTGGACTGCTCCTACTACTGACTAAATCACTGAGAAATCCAGAGAAGCACACTGGACCCTTAACCAAAAGTGAAAGCCTTCTAAAACTAAGAGCCACCGCAGGGATAGGGTCTAGGACAGTGGTAGAACATGAAGCCCTGGGTTTGATCTCTAGTACAAGAAAAAAAATGGGGACAGAGAGAAACCATGTATCTGTGCATTACAAAAAAAAATCACTACAGTACATACACATTACAAAAGTTCCCACATATATCTCTCTGCATTAAAACACCTCTTCTCCAGGAAGTCTCCAAGCCACCCGGCCTAAGGAATCCCCCTAATGGACTTAAGGTATCCCACGTCTCACTTACAGTGCTTCCATTCCTGTATTTACATCTATCTACCCAATCTGCCCCAAGAGAATGAACATTCCAGAGGAAAAATAGCATCTGTCTTCATTCAGGACTACACAGCCAATAATAAATGTGCACTTGCACACACATGTACACACACATACCTGCAAGCACCTGTACATACATACACATTGCAATACAAGTGTGCATGTGCACACATGCACATTTTTTTCAAAAAAGAAAAGAAACATTTCTGGGCTGGAGAAATAGCTGAGCATTTGTACAAGGCACTGGGATCAATCCTAAGCAACATAAAAAGTAAGCAAATAATTAAATTAAAATGTGTTTGTTTGGTCAAAAGTGAGCCCCCCCAGCCCTCTAACACCCCATATCCAAAGAGTCTGGAATGTAATATTGCATTGGACTCCAATTCCCAGCCTGCCAAGTGCTTGGACTCAACTCCCAGCCTGCCAAGCGCTGACCCCTCCCCAGGGAGGGTCAGGACCACTCCCACAGTGTATTTAGGCTCCACCAGAAAAAGGAACACATGGTCTTGGGGTTTTCATGGGCTCTTCTCCTCACCATGCTGTCTTGGTCCACCCGAGAGTGCCGCATTTATTAAACACAGGTATTTTAATTCGGTCTAATCTGTCTGATTGGTGTTCTTTGCATTGTCAGAGTGGCTTTTCTTAAGATTAAAATCAAACAAATGGAGGTCCCACCAAAAAAGAGTATTTTTTCCCACAGGCCCAGGGCCTAGGGTCCAGGGCTGCCTGCTGGAAAACGCCCTTCCTGTGTGCCCTCCGCCAGGCAAGATCAGCTTCACTCAATGAGTCCCCCTTTTAAACTGCATTGCCAGTATGGTCTTGGGGTGACCCATTTGCTTTTTGGGTTTTCCGCTGAAGCCACAGGCCCACGCCGGAATCCTGATCCACTTGGCAAAAGCCAGGGACTTTTGCTGAGATGGGATTTGGGTGTGGGGAAACGTCCCCACCCATTTCTCATGTACCCTCATTTTCACAGAGGCATGAGCTTCTAATGGGTTACTTGTGATTCCAAGCCAATTAATCAAATGCCCTTAGACAGCCTTTTACACAAAGTCCTTTTAAATTGGGGCTATCTAACGTAAATTAACAATACACCAAAAGCCCATGGTTTCTAAATGCACACTCTCATCCCACCCCCACTTCCCTGTGTGTCTCTCTCACTATTCCCAGCCAGTGCTCTCGCCTCTCCCCACCCCCTTATTCACAGCCAGCGGTTTGTCCTTCCATCAGGCAGTGAGGACCCCTGTTCCGGATTCGGGGATCTAAACCCGACTCCCTGAGGACAGCAAAGGCCATTGCCCATCATTCAGAACAGGCACTCGTCCATCAGTTATTTCCCTGGCCTTTGCCTTCTACGCTGGGATCACTCTAGCCCCTCCCTGCTGTTTGCCACTTGGGCAGCCTTTTACAAAAAAAATCCTTTTAAACTGGGACTAACACCTAACTCAAACAAGGCTCCAAAAGCCCGCAATTTCTGCCATGCGCTCCTGCCCTGCTACCCACCTTCCCTGCTTCTCTAAGCTGTTTGTTGTTTGTCTCACTCTAAAATTTTTTAAAAATAAATCTGTTTTCCCTGTCCTTCCACCCTCCTGGCTTCTGTCACCTAACTACGCCAAAATTTTAAGTTGGTCAGCTAACACAGGTTTCTAAAAATGTTTTGTTTGTCTGTCTGTCAAAGTGATGTGGCCACAGTATGTCTGTGTAATTTTATAAATGTTTCTGTGTACCTGTGTGCTCGTTTTAAGGTTCTTTGACTTATTAAAATATTCCTTTTAATCTTCTTACATGTACTAGCATTGATAAACTGTAACTAACTGGATAAAATACACGCCTAAATTTAGCTTATATGCCCAGTTTAAATAACTGGTAATGGTACCTAGTTCTCAGTGCCTTTACACATCTAAGGGCATGGCATATTAACAAGAGCTTCTAACACAGACAAGCAGCTTCTGCAGAATCCTTTAGCTCCTCCAAGAAGACAGAAGACCTTCCGCCTTCAGGCCTTGCCTCTGGGTTTGGTAAAACCACGACACAGCAAAAAGAGGCCTCTCACCTCTTCAGCTTCCTGGATGCTTCTTCACCCAGGGAATCATCCAAGACAGGTAGACTAAAATCTTCCCCTCACTGGAAAACTCTTTGGGCCTCTTGTGCTCAGCAGCTAACAGCAAGCACTGCTTCTAAGACTACTGTTCTCCAAGGACTAAGAAGAGGATTTGGGATTGCCTGTGTAGCTAAAACGGTGTCTCACGTTTGCTGATTTATCCCTCCCAGATCTGTCTAATGGCATTTGACAACTTAAGGTACTGTTAATTCATTACTTCATTTATGGCATTTACTGAAGTGTCCTGCTAAAATACAGACAGTGTGCCTCCTTCACAGGCCTCACAGTCCAGGACTAACAGGTTTCAGGTGTGTCTTGGAAGGTCCAGAGTTCCCAGTTTCCTTTACCTCTTAACCTAAAGCAGTAGCCTTTTGCTATGACACTAAGATGTAAGAACTGTTCCAGTTCTCTTACAGGTTCCTGGGAAGCTTCTATTGCAGTATCAAAATCAGGTCTGGTAAAAAAAAAAAAAAAAAAAAAAAAAAAAGTACCCCAAAAATCTCCAGAGCCTTTTGCTAACCCCAGCCAGTTTCAAGCATATTTTACAGGTCACTCCTACTGCCTGGGCCAAGAGCAACCTAAAAACCACTCTCCAGACAATGCCAAAAGTTCTGTACCAGCTCCTGGGACTTCACCATTGCTACCAACTCTCCTGGATTAAGGACACCTGTCAACTAAAATCTGGTTTTAAAAAATCCAGGGTGATCTGCTATTGTGTCCCATCCCACGGCTAGCCCCATTTCACAGGGCCAATAATTACACTATTCCTTTTCTCCTAGCCACCTGCCTTCTCATACTCCAGATGACAGCAAACCGGATGCCGCTCCAGCCACACCTCTCACTGGGCGTGAGCACACCAACTCCCAGCTCTCTCCTCGCCCACTTCACCCCATGCCCACAGAAAGTAGCCAGACTTGAGCCGACGCCCCTATATCCAAGGACTCTGGGATGTTTGCTCAAAAGTGAAACCCCAGCCCTCTAACACCCCTATATCCAAAGAGTCTGGAATGTAATATTGAGTTATACTCCAATTCCCAGCATGTTAAGCTTTTAGACTGCAATTCCCAGCCTGCCAAATGCTTGGACTCCAATTCCCAGCCTGCCAAGCGCTGACTCCTCCCCAGGGAGGGTCAGAACCACTCCCACAGGGTATTAGGCTCACACAAGAAAAAGGAACACTTGGTCTCTGGGGTTTGCGTGGGCTCCTCTCCTCGCCTTGCTGTCTTGGTCCACCCAAGAGTGCCACATTTATTAAACATGGGCATTTTAATTTGGTCTAATCTAGTCTGATTGGAGTTCTTTGCGTCAGCAGAGAGAAATTTCTTAAGATTAAACCAAACAGTATTTCTGAGAAGAAAGGAAAACAAAACTAACTTTTTAAACCTAAATACAGACATGCCTCAGCCATATTAAAATCCTCACTAGTAATACTTATATTATCAAAAGACATTCCTATTTCAAAATAATTTCCTCTAATTTATTTAGGGATACATAAACTTCTAGACTAAAATTAACTTTAAGAAACATCAATCAGAATAGACTGAAAATATTTCTATAGATTCTGCACTCTAAATCAACAGGAAATAGAAATCATGCACACAGTCCTGCTTCTGAAGATATCAGGGGTCGGTTTAAGCCTTTACTGAGTCTCTATCTACAAGCCACCACTCAACATCCAAGGAATGACCAGGACTGTGAGCAGGGTTACACGGCTGTTCATTATACAAGGCTGAAGGAGAAAATGAGGTGCCCTTTTCTGTGTCATTTGCAAAGGTGCTATAAAAGCGAAAGGTGCAGAGGTGGTCCAAAATCTCTTTCCAGAATAATTTAGCAGAACAGACACCAGTTTATATATAAACTACATAATTTTTTCTGTAATTATGAGATACATGTGAGAGATCAAGAAACAAAGAGGAACTAAGAAAAAGAACCCAGTCTAATCACACAGCACGTCCCAGAGTGCCCTTACTACAAAGGAGGCGCTACATCTTAAGACAGCACAACTCCAGAAGCAATGTTCCTGATCCCCATTCCTGAAAAGCCTCTTTCTTCCCACCTTTTGTTACCTGATTTTCAAATGCACCTTTTTTTTTTTTTTGGCCTGTAATACTTTGCTCAAGCATCAACCACTAAATTCCATCTCCTATCTCAGATTTCAGCTTTAGCTGTCATCCCAAGGAAGATAATTAAAAATGAAATTAATGTTTAAAAATAAATTCTTTAACTCACTCATTTCACAGTTACTATTTACTAGATACAGTTTATTCAAACTAAGAATAAAACATTAATTAACTCACTACTTATTAAGGCATTATTATGAGCTGAGAATATAACAAGGAAAGAGGTATGGAGGCACAACCTTTAATTCCAGCACTCAGGAGGCAGAGGCAAGTGAATCTCTGAGTTTGTGGCCAGTTTGATCTACAGAGTGAGTTCCAGTACAGTCAGGAATACAGGGAGAAACCTCGGGGCAGGGAGGAATCAAAACCTCTTGTCTTCTAGTAACGTATATTCTAGTGGTGGGAAGCACACAATGTAGTTAGTAACATTTTTGTTAGGCAACATCTGGCAGAATATGGTGGAAAGCTTATATTCCTAGCAGGACTGCCCACAAATTCAAAGTTGGGTAGATCTACATAGTGAGTTCCAGGCTAACCAGGGCTGCATAACAAGATCCTAAATCAAAAATTCAAAACTGTTAAGAAGGGGGAAAAAAATCAGATGGTGAGGGAGGAGAGACAGAGATGGGTTAACAGGGAGTATGAAGAGAGGCAGTTTCCAATAAAATAACGGGGATGGGCCTCGCTGAGAAGGCACCAAATGAACCAAAATTATAAGGAAACAAGGGGAAACCATTAAAATGCAATACAAAGACCCTAAAGGGGGTGCACGCAAGGAACGCAGTGTTTCCTGGGAATAAAGTGAATAGACAAGAAGGTAAGGATTGGGACCAAAGAGGGAAGCAAGGCAGACCAGCCACAGTGGCAGGAAGAGAGTCAGTCTCTACTGTCGGTCAAATATGGACTGGCTCAGAGAGCTGAGGAGGCACAATAACTGATTTATATTGTTGAGAATTATCCTGCGACCAGGCATGTTGGCCCACACCCATGAACCCAGTACTTAGGAGGCAGAGGCAGGTGGATCTCTTTGTGTGAAAAGCCAGCCAGGTCTACATAACAAATTCCAGACCAGCTAGATATAAACAGACACTATCTTAAAAACAAAACAAAACAAGAGGCTGTGGCTAGTGTGCTGAGAGTTGAAGTAATCTAAGTAAGAGGAACTGGCAACTACCACCAGGGTGATAGCACTGGTATGGTGAGAAGCTGACAGAGACAGCAGGGTCCCTGATGGAAAGATATGAGTTGTGTGAGAACAGAAGTCAATAAAGATTCCAAGGTGTCAGTCTGACTTGGAAAAGGCTGATAAGCAGTCTAAACAAAGATCAGAACTTTAATAGCATACATATTAAATGTAGGAATAAAATGTTGCTAAGCTTCAAGATTTCAGTATCATCTCCAACACCCTCCCCCAGACACAGAGTTCATGCTCAGACTGGAAAGAGCAGCTCCTTCACTCTCTGCTCCAACATCCCTTACTGCTTCAACTCAAACTAAAATGCAAAGCAAACTCTTGACAACACCATCCCATGCAAACCGACATTCCATAATGACCCACAATTCCCCATCACAAACGCACACATAGCAGACAAGTCTCACAAGCACAAAGCCAGTGAACCACATCCCAAGACCAACTCTTAACAGCTGGGTTCTCACTTCCATAGTGATTTGATGCCTGCTGAGTGGGAGTGTGGCTGGATGCCGTCTCCATAATCCATGCATTTCCAGGGCATCTGGGTTTCCTGACAGGCTATTATGCTGACAGGCTAGCCTTCAACCCATCTCAGAGAACTCGTATTACCAAGGGCTGGAATGGGTTGGGAAAGAAAGCATGTGTTACTCTACCTGGCTAACACATGAGCTGTACCCGGTCTCACATGTCCTGTATACTTCCAATGCAGAGGAAGGCCTGACTTCTATTTCAAGGTCTTTTGCACAACTCTTTCACAGACTCCTTTAGTTGTGTCTTACGGATGTGAACTGATGGTTCATCATGACAAAACTTTCCTGCATTCTTCATACTGAAAGTGAGTCACCTACACGGATATTCAGAAATAAGATTTAGCAAAGTTTCCCTACATTCCTTAAATACACAGGCATTTTCCACATGTATTAATTCTCTTATTAGAGGCAGCAACACAATACCATTTTTCCTCCAAAATTCTTCATAGGCATCTTGGGGTAGGAGAGATGTCTCAGAGGTTAGAGAAGCATACTGTTCTTGCCAAAGATCCTAACCCCCACCTCAGGTGGCTCACAAACACCTGTAAACTACTCCAGCTCCAGAAGATGACAGCTTCTGTCTCCTCCACAGACACGTACAGTCATGCACTCAGACACACACATACACAAGAGAAAGACACACAGAGAGAGTAGAGATAGAGAGGGAGGGAAGGAAACAGAGAGGGAGAGAGTTAAAAATAAATCTTTAAAAAAACAGCCAGGTGTGGTAGCCCACACTTTTAATCCCACTCTCAGAAAGCAGAATGGTCTCTGTGAGCTTGAGCCAGCATGGTCTACACAGTGACTTCCATGCCAGCCAGCGCCAAACAGTGAGACCCTGTCTCAAAAACAAAACAAAACCTTCCCACATTTCTAATAGGAATCCCAGGTTAGTTTGAGAACCAAGAAGTTGAGAAACAAACAAGTAGAAGCAAGCCACCTGCAAATATACAGAGTTAACTTTCCAGGTTAACCAGGATGAAGCTTTAGAAAATCTCTTTCCCTCTGGTTCTAACATAAACAGCAGCCACCAAGGATCACAGGGACAGACCCCAGCACCACTGCCTAGGCTTTAGTTCTAATGCTTTAGAACTTGCAGGCTGCAGCTGTGACTGCTGCAGAAGAGCTGAAAGAGAACGCGAGTACACACAGCTCCTCCAGACTCAGAAACGCACCAGCTCTACAGGAAGATCTAAAGGGAAGGAAGCACTCAAACTGCTTTCCTAGAGAAAGGCTAAAAATCACTGTTTTCCTCAACCAGCTGACTCCCAATTTCAAAAGCATTGGAGAGACAGCTCAGCTGCTGCTGCTCATGCAGAGGACCCAGGTTCAATCCCCAGAACCCACACAGTAGCTCACAACCAACTGTAACTCCAGTTCCAGCATCCTCTGGACTCCTTGGACACCAGGCACATACACTCAGGTAGAACACATAAAGATTACATTTAAAAAAAGACATCCAAAGCTCTAAACAGCTCTCAAAGCCCTCTGGATGATGAACATGGGTCCCGACACTTCTCAAAGCACAGTCCTGCTCATTCTTTTGTGCCCCCAGGTGTCCCTCCTTTGAATCGCCCACATCCAGACTTCTGTTTCCCAGCTTTTAATCACTCTTTAGGCTTCAGCTGCTTCTCTGAGTCCTCTAATTAAGCAGAGCCTGATCTAGATGTATCGCTCACCCTCACAGAGCCTGCAAGACTCCTTGCCTTGCCACCAGAAGTAGACTGCTTGTACAGGCTTGCAGGCACAAGGCCAGAAACAGAGCTGGTCAGTCTCCTTCACAGTGCTCTCCTTTCAATTACAACAAAATCACTGCTGCTCTTCATGCGCCTCTGAAGCACAGAAAGCCGAAGTCTACAGCATCCACTCCAATGCCACTGCTGTCCTCCAGCACCGCATGTGTACCCGAGAGTACAAGTACCCCCCCTTAGTAGGAAAGAAGAAAACAAAACAAAAACCAGTGCTGGCTAGCTCCTCTGTTCTGTCACAATCTGCACTCAAGCCTGAAAAGTGCAGTCAGTGAGTTAACTAGACTGTCACCTAAGAGAACAGGAAAACCCAAATACAGCAAGACAACAGACAGCTCAGAAGTATTTCTGCAGTGTCCCTTCTTCCCAGGAACATACACTAGGATAACTAGACCTGCAGTTAGGCAGTCCACCACCTAGGAAAAAAGGCAAGACCCTAGTACTTCAGGGAGAACAGAACCCCTGTGATCACACACATACTCAGAGAGCAAAGTTAAATTTGCAGTGCCAGCCTCTTCCTGAAGCACATTCTGAGAAGGCAGAAAGGACACTTGACATTTGAGGCTGCTACCGTTTCCATTCCGTCCAACATAACAAAGTAACATGCAGGAAATCAGAAGGAAATGCTCCAGTTAGAAACCTCACAAAAGATCAAGATATTTCCAAATTCCCATGGAATGCCAAACTAGAAAATACAGATACACTACAGGTAAAGACTGTGCTCACAAAGGATTTAGCACAAAACCTATTTACAAAACACACATTAACAATAACAACTAATGAAGTAAAATTATAGGCTCATGTAAGAGAACTGTCCTAATAATTCTTTCTTCCAAAAAAAATAATAATCTCAACAAAATTAAGACACAGTAAATAAAGGCAGTAAGAAAAGCTACTGAAAATACTTCTGGTAAAACTAAAGCACAACCTCTAACCTGGTTGGGGGAAAAGTGTGTGCCTGTGTATGTGTGTGGGCATATTCACACATCTATCAAAGCTACACAGAGCCCAGAACTAGTGATTAATTATGAAAAGCCTTAATGTTCTATAATTACATCATCCCAAGTTATGAAACAATAAAGATTTAAAATATGTGACCTATGAGATTTGGAAATTAGTCTGTAATGCATGCCTTTAATTCCAGCACCCAGGAGGCAGATAGATCTATGTGAGTTCAAGGCCAGTCTGGCCTACATAGTGAGTTCCCGGACAGAACTACATAGTGAGACCCAGCCAGAGCTACATGAGACCTTGCCTCAAAAAATAAATAAATAAAAGATTGAAAAATTCTAATAATTAGTTTTAAACAATTCTTCTGAAACACTTCTAAATGCTGATGGTTCCATTTAGTAAACATCCACACTACATTCAAGTTTTGGTTGGAGGTAAAGGATGTATAGTAATGGCAATAAGCTAGATGACCTTGCCCTGAAAATTCCAACTGCTAATATTCCACTAAGTTCAGAAGTAGAAAAACAAGGTGTAAGAAGGCACAGGTCAAACGGGGGGGGGGGGGGGGGGGGGGGCTGCACCATCTTTTCTGGCTAGAGAGGACCTTGAGTCTGTAACAGGCTTTCCACATCCCACTTTCTCAGTTTCCTTCCAGACTGACACCTAGTAAAGATAAGAATCATTCCTCAGGCTACTACTGTCCATTACAAGATGGGAATCTTCTCCAATATCCGACCTCTTCAAGATATGCTGGCAAATGATAGAACCCAAGGTGCCTACAACCATGTTCTTAATACAAAGCACTTACAGGTAGGAACATACAATAGGAATAAATGTAATGTGGAGATGGATAAACCAGGGGAATGAAGGCCCTGAAATTAGCTCTGATGCGGGTCTCCCTGCCCAAAGCAACACAAACACCTGGCAATAAAAAACATTTGTTAAGTTATAAACAACAAAAAAAGAGCTTTCTTGATTCACACTACACAAGTATTGGTAAATTAAAACTTACACAACAGAATATGCATATGAAAGTGATTTTATATTAAATTTTGATACAAGCTACTAAGAAGTAAAACACTATAATTTTACTGCCTTATCTTCAAAACACTAAAATGGAATTTGTTCAACCAAGCCGCCAATCTGTTTTGAGCAGAGAGAACACACTGCCTCTGTTTAACACAAAGGACAAGAGCTCATCACTGCAAACCATGCTGTTTGGGTCCACCATGAAAACAGGAAATAGGCAGCCCAGGTATAATTACAGCTGTAGCCTAATGTGCCTTCAGGTTCAGCCAGGAATGAAAGCCCAAGAGAGTAAGCAGAATTGACTTGCCTCTCTCCTTGCTACAGAAGGCAACTTTTAATAACACTCTCACAACATGTTACATAACCAGCACACAACAATCTGATTCAAACCTCATTAGCAACATTCTGCCACTGTCTCACGCTGCAATTAATGGCTGACTCTGCCAGAGGGAAAAGAAAGGCAACACATCCATCTACCCATTGCCCACCAGAGTGAAGCAGGTAAGCACAGCACTGCACAAACCACAGACACATTTTACTCCCTCCCCCAGTTCACTGACTTCTTCCTTCAACTATCTATCCCATATCCCATGTATGCACGGAAAACTATCTGAGAGGTCGGTGCAGTGAGGTCTGCAGGCTCCAGCCAGCTAAAAGAGCAAGCCAACCAATCCAAACAAACAACCAAGTGTGAGGGTTCCGGCTTGTGATGCCAGCCTTTGAGAGGTAGAAGTAGAAGTTCAGGTCATCCTGGACTACACAGCAAGTTTGAGGCTAACCTTGGCTAGCTATCTGCAGAATGGAGGAGGGAAGTCAACTGAGAAGATTTGTCTATGACCTAAATAAAGTGACCAAACGATGGATGGCATTTTTAACAAAGACACAGTAAAGGCTTCCAAATGCCATCCATGGTAACAGCCATGATCTGAAAAGACTGAGTGGGGGAGCAGCAGAGGAAGGAGAGGTGCCCCAGAGATCATTGTGTAAGCAATCAAACAAAATGAAAGGTTTTTCACACAAGGCCTCACTAGGTAGCGCTGGCTGGCCTGGAACTCAGGCAGATCTACCTGCCTCTGTCTCCCAAGTATTGGGATAAATTTAAGGTTTGAGCCAGCATGCCTGGCAAAACAATAAAAATAAAAAAATAAAAAAATCTGAGCATAATATATAAACGTTATAAAGGTTATATTTTGATAAACTGTTGCTTCTCAGTTGTGTTGGATATTTTTATAACTTCAGGGTTTTTTTTTAGAGGGGGAAAAATGTTACCAAATGGGTACAAGGAAGAATGGAATTTGTTACTACTGACCCACTGACTTTCTCTACAAAATCTGAAACAATCTCAGGACAGGGCCGTTGAGTGTAAAACTGTCTTGTCTTGCGGCATGTGGGCACTGTTTGCATACAACAGGCACTATGGGCTGGCATTTGGCAGAAACATTCAACTAAGTCTACTGGGTTTTCAGCTTCAAGTTAAATGAAAAGCTACCTCGCTAGTGGTAACTCCCATACACTAAGGACATCCAAGCACTCTTTGTTTAAAAAAAGAAAGACTGCCAGACCGTGATGGCTCACCACCACTGCAATCCCAGCACTTGGAAGGCTGAGGCAGGAAGACTGGCTGGAGTTCAAGGTCTGCATTGAAAGACCTTGTCAGAAAGAAAAGAACATCATGTGTACCCTTTTCTCTTAGCTTCTGTAAAGCCAACCAACAAAGTCCACTGATCCCCTTTTCTGTTGCTAGGTAGGAACACACTTGATAGCGCTAGGCAACAGGCATGATGTGACAAAGGCCACCAGACTTCAAAACTTTTTCCAAAGAAAGATAAACAAGATATACTTAGCACCACACCCATTTAGACGCAAACGCGGCCAGGAGTACGCCCCCCACCTCCAGCTGCCCAGGAAACATTGTCTTTACAATCAAGATAAAGATCGAGCCTAGAGTGTTCGGCCAGTTCTGGCTCCCAGGTTGGCCTGGGCTCCATCCGCCGGTGCCATCCAAAAACCGGAGTCGGGACAGACGCTTCGGATAGCTGGCACACCTCCAAATACCTCGACTATCCTCGCCAGCTCTTTCTGCAATCAAAATGTCCAGGCTACTGAGCATGCTCCGACCTCAGACGGGCGCCACGGGGGAGTTTTCAAAGCTCGGCTCGCACCTCGGCGCCACACCAGCCTCGGAAAAGCGAAAAGGAACCGGGCCAGGGGGTGGGGGATGGAGAAGGCGCCTGGGGCACGCAAGCCCTAGGGAACCACCGGGACCGGGCGAAAGACAAAAGCTGCTTCAGTTCCTCACATAAAGTTTGGCGAGGCGCGAGGACCTCGGCGACGTCCCTAGAGCGCTGGGCGAGCGGGTGGAGGGCGGCCCCGGGCGGGCAGGCGACAGCCGGGTGCAGGGGCGGGTCGCCGCGGGCCGGGGTGTAATTCCCACCGATAAGCGCGGATCCTTATCTCGAGCACACAAAGCGGCGGGGCGCGGGCTCGGCCTAGGCCGTCTGCACTGCTTGGTGGAGCGTCGAGGTGGCGGGGGGCCTCGTCGGGACCGTGGAGGGAGCCGGGGCCTCCGCGGCAGCCAGGCCTCCCCCGTCGCGCCGCGCAGCTCGGCACCCCGTCCCGTCCGGTCCCGCGCGGGGACCCGCTAGGCCTCTGCCCGACCCCGGCTTCCGCCGCGTGTGCCCCTCCGCCCCGGGGCCCCTCACTCACCTCCCGGCCGTCCGGGCGCGCTCTCCTCACGCCGTCGCTGCGCCGTGCACGCGCCGTAACTTTATTAGCAGCTCGGCCACGGGACAAGCGCACGGCGCCCGCTCGCCCGCCCGCCCGGGACCCGGATGACGAGGGGGAAGGGGGGGCGGCGGAGGGCCAAGCCGGCCGGCCGGCGCATGCGCGTCGGGAGTGGCCAAGGCCTGGCTCTCCCTGTCGGTGCACGGCAGGCCTGAGCGTGGCACTGGGCTCCAGGCGCTGCACCCACGGAACTGACCCGCCTTCTAGCCAAACAGCGGTCCTCACCGTGGACAACGGGGGACTGCTCTCGCCTATAGAAAGCGTTGAAAGGTGTCTTCAGCTACAACTTCGCCTCTTAGGTTGACGTGTGATATAAATCCTAACTATCATACAGCTTGCTAGATGCAGCCAGACCGTGGCGCCCAAAGGAAAAATGCTCTGCAGATGGAGACCGTGCTAACCCGGAGCTCAGGGGAGATCGTCCATTTCTCAGGACACAATCCCAGCTGTCTAAGGGACACCGCCCCACATCTGGAAGCAGGGAGTGTCTTGGGCGCAAGTGGAGGCGTGAAGGTGCACAAACTGTCCATAGGCTTAAGCCGTAATAATCGGGCCTTCTGGCTCCTCTTTCCCTCCTAATTCCCCAAAGGGTCAGCATTCCCAGAAATATATCTGTACTAGGGCACCCGATTTGCACAACAAGGGGAAGCTTTTAAATAATTCTGTGTTTATTTTTTAAAGTGTTCAAAACTGATTGTACCGTTTTCTTGCTAAATCTGACAATTTCTTGTCGCCTTTACTGCCACCTCTATGGCCTACACCAGGGTCACCTCGCTTGATACACAAATGGGCAGTTTCCGTGTTGTTCCAAGTTTCCGTGGCTTGTTTCCAACGCTGTTGATGCTTGGTCGAAGCAGCCATCTCAAATGGTTAGAGAAGTGAGCTGGGTAACCAGAGAGCATCTATCCACTCCTGCACTAAGGAGAGTAGCTGTTGTTGGCTGTAGCAGGCCATCAGCAGGGAGAAGTGTGGGAATAAGGACCCAGTATTGGCAGATCTTAAGGCTTCACAAAGAAGATTGGAAATTTATCTTTTTTACACAAAAGGAAATTCGCACATTTATCCGATCGGCCTCTTTGTCCCTTTCCACCCCCCCTCCCTTTCCACCCCCTTCTCTTTGACATTGAGAAGACTAACGCCAGCACAAGCCAAACAAAACACACCCATGGTCCGGATTTAGCCTGCTGGCCCTCAGTTTGCAATCTCAGGTCTCCATCTTAAAGTTCTTTACTACATCATAAACTTTGTGAACGAGGACTCCGTGTGCGTTGACTCTCTGTCATGCTTACTGGTTCTTTGTTGTTAAATACGTTTCCAGCCCTTGGAAGGCATGGATTCTGGAGCCTGGCATGGATTTACAACTCTCAGAAGTACCTATAACCGTAGCCAGAGAAATGCCCTTTTTTCAGAATTGATGTTTGCAGAGGACCTTGTTGAATACTGTGAGTGCACCAGCAACACTCTTCCCTTCAAGCCACTAGTAAAAGTCCTTCCACAAACAAACGTGTGCATATTTGTAAGGACAATTGGTGAGGCTTGGAGTCCTTTCCAGAGTCACACAAATAACACTAAAACCAACCATTTTACTTCCTCAACTGTGTATCTGCGTAGTGATCAAATCAACCAGACTCCAGGCTCCCAGGTGGTTTGGGGTACTCAGGCTAGGACTTCAGTTGCAAGAGATAATAACACAGAATGGAGGAATAGAGAGGTCAGCTGCCAGTAGAACTCTTCCAGAGAACAGAGACATGATGTCAACTTCACAGGGTGTAGAAATCAGAGGGCCTACTGGAGGCATAAGGAAGTTGAGCTTTGGGTAATCAGCAGACTCTAAGAACAAAAGTAGGCCAGGGTGATCTGCACAGATAGATATGTGCTGTGGGACATCAGGATTTGTAAAAAAAAAAAAAAAAAATGGTTTTTGAGATCAGATGCTCACCTGATGGAGATCCCCTGACACTCACCTTGGTGTTTGATTTTTCTTTATTGGGAGAGAAATCTATTTCTGAATCACTAAGACCTGCAGCTGCCAACCAGGAATGGCTGTTCTCTAGGAAATACCTAGCAGTTTGAAGACTTTCTCCATTGTCCCAGGCAGGAAGCCCATGGGAACCCAGCAGGAAGAAGCCAGAGATGATATAAGCACCCTAAATGTCTAGAAGGCCCTTCTTCTGCTGAGAACTACCCAGCCTGGGTGTTAAGGTGCAAAGGCAAGAAACCTCAACCTCAACTGGTTTGTATTTGATTAAGTTCATTTTAGGAAAAACTGGGCCTTTTCTTTCCAATTCTTTTCAATAACTGATGAAGTCAGTCATTTGGTAAATGGAATTAGCCTCAAGGGTTTATTAATGTCCTACCCCACCTTCAATTTTTCCAGACCCAAGAAGTAAACAATTTTTAGGAAAATTGGGGGAAACACATGGATCATATTTTCTTAAGTTTTATTTTAAAATATAATATAATTAAAGCAAGATGTGTTTTAGTTGAAAATTATTAATAAATACTTGAAGTCCACAATTTTGCTATAACTCAGAAGTGTGTCACTAAAAACACCTACCTATACACAAGTGTAACTAGAAGAACTAAGTGTTTGGAGGTCTCACCCAACAGAAACATTCCTGAGTGACACCATCAGAGGCATCCTATCCCCCAGAGACGACATCATCAGATGTATCTGTATCTTCATAGCCCCAGAAACGACACCATCACAAGCATCTGTATCTTCATAGCCCCAGAGATGACATCATCAAATATATCCATATCTCCATAGCCCCCAGAGACAACATCATCAAATGTATCCGTATCTCCATAGCCCCCAGAGACGACATCATCAGAAGCATCCATATCTTCATAGCCCCAGAAACGACACCATCAGAAGCAACTGTATCTTCATAGCCCCCAGAGATGACATCATCAAATGTATCCATATCTCCATAGCCCCCAGAGACGACATCATCAGAAGCATTTGTATCTTCATAGCCCCCAGAGATGACATCATTAGATATATCCGTATCTTCATAGCCCCCAGAGACGACACTATCAAATGTATCTGTATCTCCATAGCCCTCAGAGATGACATCATCAGAGGTATCTGTACTTCATAGCCTCCAGAAATGTCTCCCTTCCTCAGACAGTTATGGAAAGTAGGCACTGGAGAAGAAATGTCCAAACTTATATGCATTCTCCAGACAGCATCCTTAGATAGAATAAAACCTCCATTTCAAACTCTGAGAGTTCATTCTCTGCATGTTCTTCCACTGGCCAACTACCCCCAGGCTCTGTCCTACTAGAAAAAGTATAGGAAGCACAGCTAAACCAATCAGAGTTCCCAAACCAACGAGGCTCCAAAGAAATGGCACCTGAAGACACCCCACAGGCCAGAGGGGGGAAAACAAACAGCAATACAAAGCACAGATGGTGAAAAGGAACTTCATGTTTCTCTTTTAAGAGAAACCAGGGCTGGAGAGGTGGTCCAGCTGTCAAGAGCACAAACTGCTCTTCCAGAGGGCCTGAGTGAGATGCCAGAACCCAGTGAGCTCGTTCACAGCCACCTGTAACTGCCACTCCAGAGGAGCCAATGACCTCTTATGGCCTCCATGAGCAATTGCACTAACATACAAACCCATGATAGATGTGCAAATACACACATGATTAAATATAAAAATAAACCTTAAAGAAGGACAGAATAAACCAAAGAATCATGCCAACAGGAGATCACACTGAAGCAATTTTTATAGAAAATTTAAAAGTGTTTTCCAGTAAAATTCTAGTGTTCTTGTGTGGAAGACTTCTACACTCATCAGTAAGCCAGGCGTGGCAGCATACACCTGGACTCCTAGCACTGTACAGGTTGAGATGGGAGGACTGTGAGTTCAAGGCCAGCTTGAACTGCATCATGCGCCCCTGTTTCAAAAATCAAAAAGAACCCATAGGCAAATCTATTTTCATAACTTGGAAGCTGAAGCCATAACACACAGTAAGAGGAGGAGGAAGAAAAGAAAGGATAACAGCTGTGTCCACTCAAAGCCCAGGAAACTATCGACCGCAGACTCTTTGAAGCTCCAGCAACGACTGCAGAGAATCCACGGCCCCTGTGATTATTGAGAACATTTTTTGTGTATACCTGTGTACAAATCTTCTGAAGAAAAAGTCCATGGCTTCCACCAGACTCCCGAACGACTTCCTGACTTCCACATTCTTATAGACACTCAAGACAGCGGCTGCTTTACACATGGTAAACAGCCAGTGTGTCTATGTTAAGTTATAGCTTCTCTCCTTTTTCATTTCAGCATAATTAGGAGACTCCTCTCTTGGGAAGGCAGCTTAATGTAGAATGTAAGAACCTGGCCTGCCTGTCTCCAGCCATCTGCTACATTAAAGAAGACTCTCTATGGCTGGAATCCAAAACACAAAATTAAAAGGGTTGCTTGCACCCAGAGTCGTAAAACAAAGAGGCTTTTGGGGCTTGGAGAGAAGGCTGCCTCTTCCTGCCTGGAGCAGCATCTGCTGTCTCCTGCTGGCAAACACTCCTGAGTTAACTCTGCTAACTCCCATAGTTCTGCTTTCTCGGCTTACGTCCTCAGAGACCCCATCTCTCAGGAGTCAAACAGCATGTGTACCTCACTTCAAACCCAGAACAGCAGGTGAAAACCGGGGAGTGGGATGGAACTGAGGAGAGGGAGGAAGAAGATAAAAGACTCCTGTCTCCAGGACGGCCTTTGACAGTGTAGAATGTTAACCGCAAGAGCCCTGAAGCCAGAATTCTTGATTTGAAAAATGGCCATCCAACTCCTACCTGGGTGACCTTGACAAGATTTCTTAGTCAGTTCTGTCTCTTCACCTACAAAACAGAGATAACAGGAGTAGTGAAGTAATAGACTCATCCTGAAGATTAAACTCACGGCGCCTTCAGGGCACCCAGAATAATGCCCGATACACAGCAAATGCTCACAGTTTTGGTTTTGAAAACATCCATTTCCTGCTGATATGCCAGATGATTCCAGAATATTCTTAGCAAATGCATTAGTTACATGAAATGTATTCACCTTATAGATTAATAAATTGTCTTTTCCCTATACTGTAGTAGGTAATTTTGTTCATTTGAGGGTCTCTGATACCATCTGTTACAAAGAATACACACACACACACCGGAGGAAAGTGTGTATTATATACATGCTAGGCAAGTGTTCTAGCAGTAGATTATACAATTCCTAAACTGATGTGTTCATTTTGAACGTGAGTAACGGACTCCAGATCCATAAACCCACCTTCCCCTGCCAGCTTCCCCACTGCAGGTTTATTTTCCGCTTTCCTTCCTCCGGGTGCTCTTTCTCCTTCCTCCTTCATGACACATTTCTTTCCTACTTTGATCATAGTGGGCATTGCCTACCCGAGAGGTGGGGCACCTGTCCTCTTAGTACCCTAGCAATCTAGGTCATTGTGATTCGCTCACCGATGGACAGTAAGCTAAGGGACACATACCATTGCTTAGGTCCATGAGAGATGTCTGGATGTTGAGAGAAAAAAGTCCCCCCTCTGACTGTGCATGCTGGTTCTGGGACTAACAGGGACCTCCTTGACACCATATGGAGGGCGTCTGTTTGGAAACAAAGCCAACAGAGAGACTCAGAGCTGAAAACAAAACGCTGTAGCAACTCGCCGCCAGATTCTTCTGAGTTTCTGGATCCAGCTTCACTTGAGATGTCTCAAGATCCTCCTTAGACTTTCCAACTACTTCAGCCACTCCAGTCTGCTCCTGTGTGTGTGTGCATGTGCGTGTGCACACGCACGCACATATACACACATACATGTGCATGAGGACAATTCCGGGAAGTCAGTTCTTGCCTTCCACCCTTATTTTGAGGCAGGGTCTCTGGTTTGTTGTTGTTGCCCTGCTCTCTGTAATCTGGGTCTCAGGGTTCGGGTCATCAGCTTTGGGCAGCAAGCACTTTGATCTCCAGAGCCTTCTCCCCAGCCCCTCACCCCCACACAGTGGGCTTTTTTTTCGGTTAGTTACTCTTCAGTTAGTTACCATGGCAACCTCACTGCACTTATTAGGTGCAGATTTGACCTCCTAATATTTGACATCCTGCCTCCCCCCACTGCCTGGTCCCACTCCAGTCTTTTCTTTCTCAGGAGATGGCAGTTACATCAGACAACCAATCACTCAAGTGATAGCTACATGACTAACATACATGTCTTCTCTCTCTCTCTGTGCTATGGATGCCTGTGGCATCTTTCACTAGTGATGATGGGATTTGTTTTCTGGCCTCTTTGGAGTCAAATCTGTCAGGATGACTTTGTCAGGGAACGTGATATAATACAGCTGGTTAATATGTTTGATGCTTCCAAGTGGTCATTTACTACCCATCTGTAGATCAGTCCCAGAGCCAGGCATCATGACACTCACTCAGGAGGCAAAAGCAGGTATGTCTTAAGTTTGAGGTCGCCCCGGGTCCCAGAGTGAGGCCCGTCTTCAAATAAAACAGAGTGGAACTGGATATCAGCAGCTCCAGAGCTGTACAAGCAGATTCAGACCCATGTGTGAGAAAAACAATGTCTTGTTCCTCGACACAGAGACTGGGGTGCTCTTGGTTGTTTTTTTACTCTTTTGGCTTGGTGGGGGGGCTACCATCCAGCTCCCAAATAAATCATACATGGAGGCTTATTCTTAATTATAAATGCCTGGTCTTAGCTTGGCTTATTTCTAGCCAGTTTTTCTTAAATTAACCCTTCTACCTTTTACCCCTGGGCTTTTTCCTTTTCCTACTTCTGTAGATCCCACTTTCACTCTTGCTCCGAAGCTGGCTGGGTAGCCGGCCCCTAGTCCTCCTCTCTTTGTTCTCTTGCTCCTTGATCTCTTTTTCTCCTTCTGTTTATTCTGTCTTCCTGCCAGCCCTGTCTATCCCTTTCCTGCCTGACTATTGGCTGTTCAGCTCTTTATTAGACCAATCAGGTGTTGTAGGCAGGCAAAGTAACACAGCTTCACAGCGTTAAACAAATGCAACATAAAAGAATACAACATGTCTTTGCATCATTAAACAAATGTTCCACAGCATAAATGAACGTAACACATCTTAAAATAATATTCCACAACATTGGGGTTTGCTCTGTGGTGACAGTCAACCAAAACACTCTGTACTTACTCCTAGCTTTTGTCTTTACTTATTTATTTATTCTTAAATTTAACAAGATGGTAAACATTTATGAAACACCTCTCAGGTATCAAGCATGCTTTGAGCATCAGGGATGAGAAATTAGATGAAACAGATAAATATCTAAGTTTATGTTATGCAAATAGGTAATTTTTAAAGATGTAATATTGTTTTTTAAAACTGTTGGCAGGGTGTGAGGATTTGTACACACTAAGTATAGTTGCCCAAGGTGGGCAGATGCATCTGACTCTCCTGGAGCTGGAGTTACAGGGGCTGTGAGCTGCACAGCGTGGGTACTAGGAACTGAACTCAGGTCCTCTGGAAGAGCAGGAAGCGCTCAACCATTAAGCCGTCTCTGAGGGTCACTTTATTTATTTATTTTTAAATAGGGAAGCAGATAACTGCTACCATGCAACAAGGTCATATGGGCCTGGTGGGAAAGCAGAGCCCCTAAGGGAGGCTGAGAAAGTGTTGGGAGGCCGAGCCCCTGAGGCTGCTGTGTGGATGCAGTCTGCATGATTCCAGAGGGTTTCCCTCTGCTCTCAATGCAGCCTCAAGACTTATCTATCCTACTCAGAAATGATCTCAGATTCATCCACTCGTCTCCGTGTCTTTTGTCTCGGACAGTCACCACTGGATCAAAGCCCAGGCCACTATCCTGTACCTCCTGGACTGTCTGCTGCGTCCAGTGTTGAAAATTTAAATACGAATGTCACCCTCGAATGAAAGCCCTGCAAGGCCCTCTCACTGCCTCTCACTGCCCTCCCAGGGGGCACCGTGCCACCATTTCTTAGTCCTCCAGTGGGGTTACAAGCTCGTATGCAAATCAGAGGATTTGTGTATGTGGACCCCTGTCTCTCCACCTTGGAAACTTCTGGAATTCTATGCCTGGTACTAGAGAACTGTATTGTTCCCCCTCAACCAGCATCTCAAATGTGTTTTTCTTACAAAGGCCTTTCCCAGCTGCATCTGAGTTCTTTCCCTCCATCTCTACCACTTCTAGGTTGGGGCTCTCCCTTCCATGCTCGGAGAACAACCAGTTCTTGCCTTGCTGGAATTCACTTCTCACAGGTCAAGACTTGATCAAAGTCTGCATACCCCACTGTAATTAAGCTTCGCAACTAATGCAGGCCCTCAATTACTATGTACTAGGGTGCGACTTCCTTCTTCCTGTGACAGAAACTCAGCCCTTAGATTTGGCATTCATTCATTCATGCATGCATTCATTCATATAAAAGAGTGTAGGCATGGGGCCTAGAGAGATGGCTCAGTCCACAACGTCCTTTCCACACCGATTATCAAGACCCAAGTGCAGACCTGGCACACATGGTAGGGGGGCTGGAGAGATGGCTCAGAGGTTAAGAGCATCGCCTGCTCTTCCAAAGCTCCTGAGTTCAATTCCCAGCAACCACATGGTGGCTCACAACCATCTGTAATGGGGTCTGGTGCCCTCTTCTGGCCTGCAGGCACACACACAGATAGAATATTGTATACATAATAAATAAATAAATAAATATTTTTTTTAAAAAAGAACGAGGGGTAGCAGTTCATTCCTGGAATCCCGGCACAGAGGGACGGAAGACAGAAAAGTCCCGAAGGCTTTCTGTCAAGCAGTCTGACTGAATCAGAACCTCCAATTTAGTAAGAGACTCCACCTCAAACAAATAAGGTGGAGAGTGATTGAGGAAGATAAATACCCAACATCAACTTCCGGCTTCCACACCTTCGAACACATACACATACATCAATATATATGTACACGCACATGCACATAGACACACACACACAAACACACATATACACACAAGCAGTGCCTCCTATGTGCCAGGCATTGTGTTAAGTAATGGAAATTGGGCTGAATGGGGTGTCAAAATCAGGCACACGAAGGTACTTTCCCTGTCCCGGCGACACTCCCGGTCTCCTGGTCTGTCTCCCTGTCCCCTGAGCATGCTTGCTTGTGTTTTGTCTTCAAATTCCTCAACTATTTCATGTGAGCGCTGGAAAGGAGAAAATCAAGCCTGTCATTTCAGAATGCCAACTGTCCACTGTGGAGGTGACGCTTGATTCTGACAAAGAGATCCTTGTTTCCTTTGGACAATTCAGCTGTGAAAATGCAAAGTCACACACTTTTCCTGCGGTGAAGATTTTCACCCTAATTGACAGAACTACTCACTGGAGCCATTTGAAAGCGAAGTATAATTAGACTTGCCATAGACAACTCTTCCTGTTAAAATACGGATTTTAACAAAGGGACTCCAGGACCTTGTGTGATGGTACACATTAGTAATTCCAGAGGCAGAAGTGGGAAGACCGTGAGTCTAAAGCCATTCTGAGTTTATAATGAAACCCTGTTCAGAAAGAAAGAAGAGGAAGGAAGACATCGATCCCCCAAATTTACAGTTTCATTTTTTAAGAGAAATGCATATTTATTGGGAACTTTAAACCCTAGAGAAATGTAAAATTTCTTGAATTCCTATGAACAAAAAATAGCTATAGTTAAGACATAAGGTAACATCTTGCCACATCCCCGTGTGTGTGTGTGTGTGTGTGTGTGTGTGAGTGATATCTCACACTGAGAAAGCACACTCATTTTGCTACCTTGTATACTTTATGAAATACCAATGGAAACTTTTACTAACAATTACCAACATTCTCATCTTTATTTTAATTAAGAAAATATAAGCCAGGCAGTGGTGGTGTTTTCCTTTAATCCCAGCACTTGGGAGGCAGAGGCAGGCAAATCTCTGAGTTCAAGGCCACCCTGGTCTACAGAGTGAGTTCTAGGACAGCCAGGGCTACACAGAAAAGAAACAATGGCACAAACCATTAAGAAACTGCCCATGTCACTACACGTCCTTGACTGTAGGTTCACAGCTCTATGACGTATTTTTGGCCCGACCGTAAAAGGTGTCTTTGGGAGGCTAGAGAGATGGCTCAGCAGTTCAGAGCACTTGCTGCTCTTCCAGAGGACTTGAGTTTAGTTCAGCCTCACAACCACCTGTGACCCGATGACTGCCCCGTCTCTTGACCCATCTCTTTCCAGGTCTTCCGTACGGACGGACTGGTTCTTAGAGATCCTCTCTTAATAGTTGGTGTTCTGGGAAGTGTGTAAAAAGGAAAAACAGCATGCGGTGTAAGCAGACGGGGTCACACAGCCATTGCACAGACAAGAAACTGGAGTCAGTGAAGTCAGGTCTCCAGCATTTCTAGGTAGTCGGCAACGGGAACAGAATTCACATCCATCTGCGTCTAACCACTGCACGACACTGCCTAAGCCCTTGGCTCAAGGAAACCCAGAACCATATTCAGCTTTCCACCCCAGCCACATGGTTTTTATGCATCATAAGGCAAATGCTAGGGAACCACGATACTCTGCAAAGTGAGCTGGGAAAATCATAGGTTGCTAAGCAAAAGGATAAATAAATAAATGTGTTCATGCACATAATTGCAATTTGTAATCAGAATCCATGTCATTTGGTGGTGACAAAGCCATACAGAGCAAGTAGACCATAAAACTTTATTCTAACAGCCCAGCCAGGTCCCTTAGCAAGCTCTAAAGACCCTAAGTGAATGGAGTCCGTGTTCTGACATGTTTATCTCGAGGCCTAGTGAAACCCGTCCATTCCCTTTGCTCAGTGGCCAACGCTGCTGTGGGCGTATTGTTGACAGTATGAGGGTGTTACTATCACACCGCATTAGAGGCACTTTGGACTGATGAATCAAATCAGAGAAACCATTCAAAGTCAGCTCCGGCTTCTTGACTCATGTGGCAGTGGTGTAATGTTGCCATAGCAGAGAGAAGGCACCTGCAGCGGTGCAGCCCGGCTGTGGGATGTGTGGCTTCCGCAAACTTGACTTTGCAGAGTGCTGGTGCACCGCATGCTGAACACAAAATAGTAAGAAGATGCCAAAATGTCTCCACTCCAAGGTGTCCTGACGGAGAAGAAGCCCTGCCAGGTTGTTCTGCCAGACTCAGAGAACCTGTGGGAATTCAGAGGACCAGCGTAGGCCTGGCTGTGATGACCTGATGTCAGAAAAGAAACCAGCTGGGCTCTGCTTCTGGCTTTAGGACCACAGGAAAATAAGTTTTTCACAAAGTATAGAATATTTATTTTACTTGCTTAGGGTTGCTCAATGAGATTCTATTATATGCCAGAATCTATAATGATCACAAACTAGTGTTGCATATTCCTCTTTTATTTATTATTCATAAATACTGGGTGTTAAAACGTGGCCTGCACCTCTGCCCTTGAGCCTCCCTCCCCACGTCTTCCTTCAACCCCTTCTCTATCCTGATCCATGGAACTTCAATCTCCTTCTGCTTCACCATTCCTTCCAAAAACATCTGATTGCCTTTTATGGGCCAGGTCTTAGGCTAGACGCTTGGGAGAGCTTGGAGAACAACCCATTCAGGAGCCCTGCTCTCTCATACTACAACACAAGGCAGACACAAACGGTGCTACTTCTCCCCAACACCGTTTACTCTTAGAATCATCCTTGGCTGTACAAACTTTTCAACTATAGAACTTTCCACTTCTCTGCACTCATCTCGTTATCACCGAGATAGCTGGCATGCAAACTGAAGGAATTAGAAGCGTGCATGCACGTGCACACACTTGTGCACACTCAGATGCACGCGCGCGCGCGCACACACACACACACACACACACACACACACACACACACACACTGACTTCCTAAGTACTTAGGATGTGAGAGAATTGGTATCATTAACAGGCAAGCAAGCCACATATTCATGATGATGTGATGTTTGCAACTTGAGGACCCCAACAGTACTGGATCCACTAGATCATCGTGAACCACTTCATTAGCAAGCTGACACCGCCCAGCTGAACAAAAGGAGGGCAGTTTCTAGATTCAGGCTTGCATGCTGAGTGGTTCCTGCACACTACGTTTAGAGACTCATTAAGAAGACATCAATAACCACCCCTTGTTCTCATCCCAGACTGCCTTTGCTCTTAGAACTGAGAGAGAAGGGTGAGTGGGAACTCCTGGTGGCAAGCAGGGTGCATCACGAGGATATTCAGGGGTTCGGTGTGACAATACATGAGCTTCCTTAGCCATGAAGTTCTTCTGGTCCCTGGGCTGACATTGCTACCAGGCTTCTAGAACAGCAACAACCACCAAAAACGGCCTCCCTGTTCTCTCCATCCCCCTCCTCAGAATTCTTGGTAGTTAGAACTCTAAAGGGAAACCCTGTAGCTCATCACGACCCAAAACAAAGCTCTCTCTTGGGTAAAAGTTCATTCCAAGCCTCTCAAGAAAGCACTGGCTTCTGCCACCTCCTGTCACTCGTAATTTGGCAGGAAGCATACATCAGTCCTCACTTAAGTAGCTGTGGCCAGAACCGTCGGCTGCTTCTGCTTTGATCACATGGCCAAGGCTAAGGATTGATGCAGAAAAGAAGTGTTCAGGTGACTTTCCTGATGAAGCAGTTGTGAGCATAGCAGACACCATGGGCTTTCTGAACCCCACCATTGCCAGATCAGCACCCAAAGTCAGAGCCAGAAGATCTGCTCCATATAGATTGCTTTCCCTAAACAAGACATGCACTGACCTGCAAAATCATTTACACATTGGACACACTTTAATTCATACTCCACCATGTGACCTTGTGATGACAGGTGCCAGACACAATGACAAGTAACACTGGACCTGCTCACATAAACTGGATAACCCAGTTGGAGAAATGGGGCAATGACCAAATAGCCGCACTATACAAAGGAGCATGGGACAATGAAGCTGCAAAGCCAGGGGCTGCTACACTGCTCTGACAAGGGAAGGTAAAATAAGGAAGATGGCTGAGTGGCTTAGGGATGAGCCCTTCTACGCTGAGTGATTCCTGTGGACAAAGACCCCAGCAACATGAGGGAGGCTGGGGGTGACTATGAGAAGCCAACGAAAGGTCCAGGTGTTGGACAGAGGAAGCAGAGCAAGGGGAGCTTGCGGAAGTGGACAGGTAAGTCAGTCAGGCCTCTGAGGCCCTCACAGGCTTTCAAAATTATCCTGACTGAATCCCGTGTCATCAGTGGTCACCAAAGTCTTCTGGGCCTTAGGTAGTTACCCTTATAGTGAGAAGGAGGTCCCAGAGCAAGTGGTTCACAGAGGGGAAGCTGTCAGGAAGATGCAGTTACTTAAAGACAAGCCTTCATCCAAACTTTCAAGGACAGTGCCACTGTCTTACCTGTGACTTCTACTCAGGGGCATCTCAAGACCCTTCTGTCACCTACCAACCACTGAGTGGGCCTTCCTGAAGCCCACGAGGCTCCTCTACTGTGCTGTGGTCCGACTTGGATTCCTGCTATTGTGTGAAACGTGAGTGAGAAGAGAGAGAGGAGCAGGGAAGGCCAGGTAGACGGAGGCCTGGGAGGGCTGACTGAATGGCTGTTTTCATTCTTCTGAGAGCAGGACCTTGAAGGAAAAGTCTAGGGGGAACACCCCCAAAGTTAACAGCAAAACAAGCTCTGTACACAGGGTGGGGGCTTATGAGCTAACTGCAAATGCTGGGGGTAGGCAGACTTGAGCTACTCCCCCCCCCCCACACACACACACTCACCAGCATCACATAGTGATCATTTCCTTGCTTCTGGTTTTGGTCATGGGGCTTTATTTATTGAACTCGGGTGAGCGCTTCAGTAGGACTGGAACCCAGGTATATTTTCACTACGTGACTGTGGCCTGTGAAGGAATCCTCTGGTCACAGTGCCCTAAGGGACATCCGAGTGTGACTTGGAAAGGTTCCTGAGTGAGGAGTCAGCCCGCTTGAGCTGGGACAGGTTTCTCCCTTAGGCAATGTCACAGATAGCACATAACCTGTGACCTGGAGGGAAATCCCTGTGAATCCAACCTCAGCTGAGAAAGGGCTCGTACCTGCTGGGACCGCCTGAGAGAAAGGCAGAAAACGCACTCATTCACACGATCAATCGCTCCCTTGGCCTCTACCTCGGGATGGCACCCTGGATAAGCCAGGATTCCCTCACCTTCTGGCACAGAGAAGGGACTGAGCACCCACCTGCCTGCCGCTGGGTGCCAGTGTCTGGGCACTCCCGCAGTAGAGACCTGACTAGGTACACATCTACAAATGTAAATGTTTCTATTGAGAGGACCCTTTGCCTGTTTCAAGAGTTCCAGACCTTTTAGAAAGGGAATTGTTTCATTCTAGTTTATCTTCCCAAACTCTCCACTGACCCTGACCTCACCCCTGCCTGGTCATCTCAGTGCCTGCACACACAGACCTGTCACACAGCACCATGCACAGCACACTAATCATGGAAGCAACCAGTTAGGAAATGTCCTTGGGAATGAGGAGGCAGCTCTGTCTAGAGACAGCTTGTTGGCTTTGAAGTGGAACTCAGTACAAGAAACTCCCTACTGGCTAAGTCTTCATCTCTGTTCAGCTCCCCAGACCAAACATCTCCCAACTACCGCTGCCACTGGGAGGTCAGAGATAGGAGGACGAGAGGAGAAGGGCCTGGCGGTGGGGGCTCGCTGTTCCCCTTCCTGGAGCCTGCAGCTCTTGAAAATTCTTTCTCACTCCCTTCCCATGTAAGCAGCCTGGGGAGTCTGTCAAGAGAAACCTTGGGTTCCATCCAGGACAAAATAAAATGGTGGCGTGATGGATGCATCAAGCCAAGAATGAAAAGTGAGCTGGTGACGCCCAAGGGCGAGGAGGCACAAGGGAGGACTCTTGGAGTCACTGCCAGGGAATGGCCTGAGGTCTGTGAGGGTGATGGAGGGTCGGGTTGTGTGGCGGAGAGGGGGAGGGAGCGCAATGCTTCCAAGTTCTTTGGGTTGAGGAGGGTAAAGGTGTGGGAGTGTGAGCTTTGGGCAGCGGTTTGCATTTCCTGCGGAAGGAAGGAAGCCAGAGAGGCTGCACGGTATTGACCCAGACAGTCTGGAAGCTCAGGCTCCTGTCCAGTGAGGATGACAAAGACTGAACTAGACGGTCCAGGGGATGCTTTTACTGTGTTTAGTCAGGCTCTTATCAGAATGTTTATTGTTTATTAGCAGGCAAACCCACTGTTTCTCCCTTAGTGAAGGATTGAGTGGTTAATAAAGGAAGGGGCTCAGCCCAGGGAAGAACCCTTTAACCTAGATGGACCCCTCCATCCGTCCCAAGTAAGATGAGTAGAGGCTGTGCGTGTGTGAGCATGCACACGCATGTGTGTATATGTGTGTGCATGTATATGTGTGTGTGGGTGTATGTGTGTGTCCACGCGTGGGTAGTAGTGTTGATGGTTATGTGTGGGTTTGCAGAAAGATTCTTTTCTCTTTGTCACTGTCTCCCCTTCTCATCTCTATCCCCACCTCTCCATCTTCACTGCTGCCCCACCCCCACCCCCAGCATCCACTAAAAGGTCCACAATATCTCCTCCAACCCTCCTTGACCCTTTGAATGTGTCTCCAGTTGATGCTAACCCTATCTTCTCAATCCCACCACCCCCAGATTCACACCCTTAAATGGTCTTCAGCTCCACCCCTTAGTTCTGCTTCCCTCCTCTGCTTTCCAGGCCCCTCAGCATTGGCCTTGCTGGCCTTCAGACTGGGTTCCCACGGAACTTCTGTTCATCTATCTATGCCTGCTCTTACACACTGGAAATGGAGATGACTGGGTGGGAAGTTGCTTCCCTCTTTCTGTATTGCTAGAAGCTATTCTGGGATCTGGCCTCCAGCAGATATTGAAAAACCAAACAAACAACAACAACAAACTTCTGTAAGTATATAAATGAATGGGAGCATCTGGAAACACATCTTGATTCATTCATGTGTCTAACAAAATTTTTATAGAGTGGCTGCCACACTATGCCAGGCTCTGGGCCCAGAGCTGTCTATTCACAGCAGATTTCAGATTCCTGTCTTCAGTGAACTTACAATGTGGTGAAGTACACAGAAGTGTGTATGATGAAGGTAGGTAAGTGGTACATGGCCAGTTTTATGTCAACTTGACCTGAGCTGAGAGGAGGGAACCTCAATTGAAGAAATGCCTCCACAAGATCAGGCTGTAGGGCATTTTCTTCAGTAGTGATCAATGGGGAGGGCTCAGGCCATGGTGGATACTGCCATCCCTGGGCTGGTGGTCCTGGGTTCTATGAGAAAGCAGGCTGAGCAAGCCATGGGAAGTAAGCCAGCAAAGCAGCTCCCCTCCATGGCCTCTGCATCAGCTCCTGCCTCCAGGTTCCAGCCCTGTTTGGGTTCCTGTTCTGTCCTCCCTCAGGGATGGACTATGATCTGGAAGTGTAAGCCTAATAAGCCCTTTCCTCCTGAACTTGTTCTCAGCCGTGGTGCTTTATTGCAAACACAGTAGCTGATCTACGATAGATGATAGGTGTAGAGATAGGTGATGTGACGGGCAGGGAGGTGACAGATCCTCTTTAAAGATGCAGTGTTTGAGGTGACATCCAAAGCCAGAGTAGAAGTTGTCAGGTCAGGAAAGTAGGGAGAATTCTGGGATAATGGTGACGTGTACAGAGGCAATGGAGCTACAGAAACATGGCAAGAGAGAAAAGAAGCAGCAGGAGGAAAGCAGAGACACATCAGGAGGCTCATTCCCCCCTGTCCCTCCCCACTCTTACAGTGACCCTGAGTAAGAGGGAAGCAGAGATTCATGGGGGGCCCCTTCCACCCTGTTTCTTCCCACCCTTACAGTGACGCTGTGGATGGAACTTGGGACATGGCTGTGGAGCTCCTCTGGGTACCAGACACCCTGCCAGGTGTTAGGAGATGGAGAGCTCAGGTCCTCTGAGGAGAGAGAATGTTCAGAACTAAATCGCTTCTTCCTCCAATCCAGTACGTGCCTTGTCCAGCTAAGGCTGCGAGAATGAACTGAGCTCTTTGAAGAGAAACCACAGCACCCGGAAAACCTGATGTGTATATCATGTACAGCTGAATGGGTAGGTAGGGTCATTGCTCACAGCTGAACACAGAAGTGGGGTTATTACATACAGATGAACAAGCAGGCAGGTTAGCTAATGTCTGCCTGGCCATCTCATCAGTGGGGAGAGAAAACTCTAGTAGACATTTTCAACCCACACTGTCAACATCCTCGCACGGGCCAAGGAAGGCTTTGTCATCTCTCCATGCCTCAACTCCCACGGTATGTGTGATGGGGGAGAAGCTTTGGAGTCCTTGACTACGCCCAGGTCAAACAGTACGTCACTCAGAACTTCACAGACTTGGGGACTTCTTCAACTCCCCGCAAGTATCAGCCTTCTATTACCAGGACAGTCACTGCGTCCCCAGTCATCCCTGCCTCCCTGCTTCATCCTTTAAAGTCCACAAGCTACCCAACAGTCAGGAGCATCTGAAAACCCCAACTTGCTTAAGCATGATGTTTTCTGGGTTAAAATCAACCAACAGCTCTCTCTTGGCTGAAGACCGGCTTCAGATACCCTAGCAACACATCAGGAACCTGTCATCAGGAACCAACACATCTCCATAGGGTCCTCTCCCATCGCTGTTTCCTCAGGGTGCTCACACTGCCTTGTCCACACCATTTCTACAGCATTCCAAGCCTTCCTCTGGTGACTATGGGCCACCAATTTTGTCTTGGATGCTCTCTGTGTGGGGAGCATCTCAGAGTCCCCAAAGAGAACCTCTGGAATGGGACTGAGAGCTTCCTGGGACTAGGGCTCAGCTCAGATTTTTCTTAGTTCCAAGTATCCAATGACATCAATGGTCAGTGTGCATAAACTGGGCTTGACCAGCCAATCAATTTGCTGACCAAGTAGATGACTGGGGTTCTCTGCTGCTTATGGTATATCCAAAATCTAGCATCAGGCCTGGTACACAGTGGGTGATCAGTAAACATGTTTGGAATGGAATGAACAAGTCCCCATGCCAGGGCACCCTGAGACATTCAGGAGCCTTTCCTGGGGACAAAGCAAGAGGAAGCTGACAGTGTTAGGCTCTCCATTACTGATCCTGGGCCTGCAACATGGAGTGTGGGCAGAAACTGAAAGCTGAGAACTGTGGCTCAGAGCTCTCTCCTTCCTGGATTCCCTAAGCCTGATAGACCACATTACTGTGCTAGGACATTCTCACTGCCTGATATGCTTATGAAGGCTACAGATGGCCACCTTGGCCCGCTCTACCCTTGTGAAACTGACTCCAAGGATGCTTCCCCATGCCAACAGTCTCTCTGGCCCCTCCCCTCCTAGAGGGACATGTTCCGTTGGCCAGGGTTTATATGAGGTTCTAGACAGACACCCCTTACTCTTAACTAAATGGTCCATAAAGGACTTCTGAACACAGGTAACACTCTTCTACCTCAGTCTCTCTCCTGAAACATTTGTTTGTGGACGACAGCCATAGTCTCTGTACTTACCTCTTGCTTTCTGACAATCCACACTTGGAGCAGACACCAAGCTCTGAGCCCAAGACCAGCAGCTGGGGGCTGGTTGGTAGCATCCAATGAAGCCATGAGACAAGCAGACAGTCTAGAACTTTTAACACTAACTTGAATGTGCTGTCAGTATTTTGTTGTTGTCCCTATTTTAGTGAGATGACTGGGGTTGAGAGCAATAACAATCTGAGGTGACCCTCAAGAGTTTCTGTTTCAGATGGGGTCTCACTGTGTGACCCAGGTTTGCCACACACTTGAGATTCTGCTATCTTCACCTTTGGAGTACTTGAGATTTATAGGTGTATACCCCATGCCCTGATCAGGTCACATTTTAAAGCAATTTTTAAGTCAATTATCAGACTCCAAATCCCAGAATTTTATTGTCTTACTGTGTGGCTATAGGTTCTGAGAATAAGATATTTTTAAATAGTTTATTTATTTTAATTTATGTGCATTGGTGTTTTACCTGCGTGTATGTCTGTATGAGAGTGCCAGATCCCCTGGAACTGGAGTTTTAGACAGTTGTGAGCTGCCATGTGGGTGCTGGGAATTGAACCCAGGTCCTCTGTAAGAGGCGAGTCACCCAACCACTGAGCCATCTCTCCAGCCCCAGATTTGATATTTCCTAAAAGCCTAGTTTAAACATAAATTTGAAGAGTTGTCTTTGAAATTCAAACCGATTTGAATGACTCTGAAATCACAGGGGATTTGGCCTTTTAGATGATAAAAAATGTTCACTTGACTTTATGGAAAAGAAAATAATTCTGAGGGTCCAAGTAGACACCATGTGGAGCATTTCCTCTGCTCTGTAACAGGATGTGTGTTAGGCAAAGACTACACAGAGCTCCAGTTTCCTTCCTTCCTTCATCTTTTTATTATCCTGTTGAAAAAAATATGCAGCAAACATCCTCTGTTTGCTGGCCCAAATTCTGAGTGTGGCCAGTACCCAACGGCTCTCGTGAAGGCCACACACCTGCGTGATGCTGGAAGAGAAATCACTCTGAAAGGCTTGCTGCTACTTCCTTTACTGTTCCTAAGAAAAACAACTCCCTACAATGGGAAAAAATGGCCTCTCTCCCTCATAATGCATGCCCATCTTTGATAAGGTTGTACATGTTTTAGGATCCACAGGTTAGTTGTGAAAGCTTTTTCTGTGAGGTAGCATCTTTCTAAATAGTCAAGAGTGTGTGTCACAAGATACCCTGTGGATTTTCTCTATGTCAGAAAGGAGAGAGAGAGGAAGAGAGAGAGAGAGAGAGAGAGAGAGAGAGAGAGAGAGAGCGAGAGAGAGAGAGAGAGAGAGAGAGAGAGATTGCTCAATTGCTAGAACCTTCCTTTAGAAACTGCATTGCAGTCTGCAGTTGGTGGATGTGGTGGTTTGAATGGAACTGTCCCCCATAATCTCATAGGGAGTGGCACTATTAGGAGGTGAGACTTTGTTGCATGGGTATGGCTTTGTTGGAGGAAGTGTGTCACTGTGGAGGCGGGCTTTGAGGTTTCCTGTGCTCAGGATACCACTCAGTGTGTCAGTCCACTTCCTGTTGCCTGTAAGATATAGGACTTTCAGCTACTCCGGCACCATGTCTGCCTGCACGCTGCCATGCTCTCTGCTATGATGATAATGGACCAAACCTCTGAAACTGTAAGCGAGCCACCCCAATTAAATGTTTTCTTTATAAGAGTTGTTGTGGTCATGGTGTCTCTTCACGGCAATAAAAACCTTAACTGAGACAGTGGTCATTCTCAGTTTGATCAGAATTAAGGAGACCACAGAGTTTTCATACTTCCTATGGGTTCAGGTGATCAAGGAATAAGCATGAGCTGTTTCTGAGGCTCTGGACTTGGTGGCTGTGGAGGAGCATTGTGTGACTCGCTGGAGAAGATTTACCCAACCCACAAATCTGTGAGAGCCAGCTGCTGTGGGGAGGATTTTTGCACCCCTCAAAATTCCCATATTGCCTCCTGCCCCCACCCTAAAGTGATGTGTTATGTTATGAAGAGGGGGGCCTCTGGAGGAGCTTAGGTCATGGGGCTCCACCATCAGGATTAAGCTCTCTGCCCATGAGCGTGGTCCAAGAGTTTTCCTGTTTATGAGCGATGCCTCTCATCAGATCCCAGGTCTGCCGGGCCTCACAGAGCTTTCCAGCATCAACACTGAGATCATTGTCTCTAGACTGCCTGGGCCGAGCTGGTCTGCTTCACAGCTGGGAAGGGAGCAGAGACCAAGGAGCTATGGAGAGTCTGCTTCTCTGAATCACCCATACCTTCAGTTGCTTGAAGAATCAGAAGGTCACAGAGAAAGTACAAAAGCTTCTCCAGGAAGCCAGGGAGGAGGAGGGAAGAATTGAAGACTCAATGTCCGGAGTTCCCAGCCTGGGAGAGAGATGGGCTCCCATGGAAGCCCCTCTTTCTCTGTTGGCCCAGACCCAGATCCATTCACAAAGGGGAGCCAGGCTTGGCCCAGAGATCCATGTAAAGAGAAAGGCAGGAGGCTAGCCCTGCATCCAGATGCCTGGCTCACTGTGCTCTGCTCAGAATTCCCATATCACCGAGCAAGGCAGGACATGCCAGTGCTTGCCTGTTGCAGTCCTCATCAGAATCAGACCTGTTAGCTGAGTCTCGGGTCCTGGCAAACCTTGCCTACTGCCCACCGAAGAGCCCCAGAGAGAGTATAAATCAACCCCTCTCTGTATATCCTGCAGGTTGTACGTGTGCCCCATAGCCCCAGCCCTCAGGGTTATTTTCTCTGTTTCGTTCATGTGTTTGTCATCAACCATTCTTCCTGTTTTTTTAGCTTACAACTCTAGGTTAGTATGTGTTCATCAGAGTCAAGCATCACAGGAACAGGTAACAGAGAGGGCAAGAGCCCTGCTGGCTCCCATCAGCCCTCAAGACGGCAGCAGTGATGTTCCTGTCTATTCATGCAGATCATGTTTCCGCGCATCTGCTACCCCCTAAATTTCACTCCACGCAGCCGCTCGCAGTCTCTTTTCTCTTACCGTAGATCTGCAGCCTTTCTTCTCTACCAAGGCTGTACACTAATCCACTCCAGCGTGACATTAAGCAGCTCCAACCAGGGGCTTTGCTTCATCTTGCTCTTGGTTGCTGTTACAAAGCTGACATACTGAGCGTCTGTGCATCTATGTTATTACAAAGCTGACATACTGAGCATCTGAGCATCTGTGTGGATTTGGATGAGCTCCATAGCTGTTTCCAGTCCTCCCATGCTGCTGGCACAGGGTGAAGAACAGGATTGTACCTGTGTCTCTGTGCACGCATGTGCATGTTCCCACGGGACAGAGTTCATAAGAGGAAGACATGACTTAAAGGATGAGCGCATCTTTCGTTCTGGGAAATCCTGCCAGACACTGTAAAAAGGATTGAGCCAGTTTTCACTTCCACTGGCAGAAGCTGAACCACTCTGTTGTGCTCCAGTGTTGTCTTGGCTTTTACTAAAGGGCAAGTTTAGACACAGAGAAAATGCCATTGCTGGCCTGGCCATAAGATTCCTTCATGGCGTGTGATGGTGGACATCTTCCAATATTGGCTACAATGTCTCACACAAAGCTAGGAGGGGGGATGCAATCAGAGGACATTTTCTGAGAAACACCAAGAGACAGGCAGAGGCATGACCGGGACAGCTAGGGATCCAGTATGCCCAGCATCTCTCCTTTACTAGGGAGCGTAGCATCTTCTTTCTGAGTAGGTAGTCCATATCCCTTCTCCAACACTCTCTGGTTCCCCTTGTCACGGACACCATTAGTTGTGCAAATGAGACTCGCTGGGGGTACCATTTACACTCCTTTGTGGCCCTTTACTGAGCATCCATGTAATGAGCTCCCAATGCAATGTGAGACATAGTATCTTCATAGCTTAGATCTCAGCTGTGTTGCTATGTTTAAAACCCTCACTTCTTTACCTACCCGGTCCATGCCTACTGGCATGATGCAAGACTGTTATGGGCAGAATGTGTGTTTGGGTCTAGGTGGCCAGGCATGATTAGAAGAAAAGTTTAATATGTTAGTTTTTTCGCAAAACATTCCAAGTAAACCATCTGTCTCACCTGACGCTCAAGCAAAGCAACACTGGAAGCCGGAAGCTAGAAGTGATGGGTTGATTCGGTAGATCCATGCTACTTCCTGGCTGGCTGCAGTGGGCCACTGAAAGGGCCCACCTGGCCATCAGAAGGCAGCGGCAGAGACGGCAAGCAGGCCAAGCCACGCCAGTAACCACTCCAGAGAGCCAAGCATGGTTTCCTGAATGGGGCACGTTCTGCCATCCAGCTACAGACCCAGGCAAGTCCTTCCCTTTCCATTAGAGCCTCCTCTGATTGGGAAGCAAAAGAGCTAATGAGTGAGATGCTTTCTGTGGTCTCTTTCTGTTCTAAATATTCTGCTTTGTGTCAGGGAAGCAACCCCCTCATACTCCCCACCCTCCATCCCCACAAGCGCGACCCAACTCCAGACTGCTTGGTTTTTTTTTTCACAAATACTTTGAAGCGACAGCATCTTCTTCTCTCTTCCTCTGTGTGTTCTTGAAGTTGTACATTTGTTTAATTATCTCATCTTTGATCAAAGTCTCTAGTCTGCTTCAGACTTGAATTTAGTGATAGAGTAAAATGCATCTAGGAACGGAACAGCTCTCCTCCCCACACCCACCCTCCCCAAAACCTCAACCGCCCACTGGCTGCTAGGGTACAGAAATCCCCTACGTGTTGGCTATTCCTGCCTGGCTGCATTTTGTTTCTCCTCCAGAGGGTGTTCCTGTGTCTGAGCTGAAGGAGATGGAGCGTGAAGAAGCTGAAAGATCTAACAGAGAAGACGGACAGGAAGTGTATAGGGAAGATGGCTTATTCCTGCCAATGGGGTGAAGAAGTCAGACATCTGGCTGCTGGTTTGTTTCCTGCTGAAATTTAGGGCAAAGGGGTCCCTAGAAGTGTGTGCCTGGGAGGGTGGAGAAGAAAGGGCGTAGGAGTGAGAATCCTTCTCTCTCTCTCTCTCTCTCTCTCTCTCTCTCTCTCTCTCTGTGTGTGTGTGTGTGTGTGTGTGTGTGTGTGTGTGCCACTGTTCTGTCTGCTTTGAGCTGGAAGCTGCTGCTAAAAGTTGGGAGGGAGGCTTGGCACAGCATTCAAAGCCCTCAGCTTCCGGGAGTGGGCTGTATAGTAGAGGCCCTTGCATGTTTGCCCTTGGCCCAAGTCCATGCTTTCAGGAGGAGCCCAGGGCTTTGGTCCAAAGTCCTTCCAGATAACAGAAGCAGGAGTGAACCTAGAATTCTTCATCCATGGTGCAAACTGAACTGAAGGACAAGAAACCACAGCACTGTGTGTGCTCATATCGCCAAGCCTTCCATCTCTTCACGCTTTTTCATGTGGTTTCATGAAGGACAATGAACATTCAATATTGTCAGGGATATTAATTTTCCATTACACAGAAGAAGAAACAGGGACTGAAAAAATAAAAAAACTAACCAACCTATGCTTTAGAGCCTTGTCGGGTCCAATCCAGGCTCAGATTTTTTCCAACACCTGGTATCCCATGACCAGGGAAGAAAGCGAAACCAGGCCAGGCAGTGGTGGTGCACGCCTTTAATTCCAGCAGAGACAGGCAGATCTCGGTGAGTTCAAGGCCAGTCTGGTCTACAAGAACTAGTTCCAGGACAGCCAGGGCTACACTGAGAAACCCTGTCTCAAAAACCAAAAAAATAAATAAAAAATACAGAAAGAAAGAACGAAAGAAAGAAAGAAAGAAAGGAAGGAAGGAAGGAAGGAAGGAAGGAAGGAAGGAAGGAAGAAAGCTAACCCCCTGGCAGCTGTGGCTTTGCACTCAAGGTGCTGCTTATAGGCCAGGTGGGAGAGTCACTTGTCAAACCCTGGGCTTCCTGAGGTGCCTGCTGGTGATCACTGCTCCAGGGCATCCTGTGTCACAACAAGGCAAGTAAACCCAATTTGAGATCATTTCCTCCAAAAGAGCTTCAGTTAAAAGCCTTTATTTTAGATGAATTGATTTTAGATCGACACTACACAATTCTTTCAGCTTTCTATATTTTGTTTTTTTATAATATCTGGGGAGAGGGTTCTTATTTTATGTTTAGAACATCAAACAAAAGTGGTGAGTTGATCTCCCTTCCTCCCCTTCTTCCAAGCACAACTCTGCCAGTATTTGTTGGGAATTGTGTCTGATGTTGGGAGTATGGCAATGAGCCAAGCGAATGGCAACTTTGACTTCAGGTGGGGGCGACTGACTATCCATAAGAAAAGACATTTGACACTGCAGGACTTCCCTTCACAAATGGCGGAGGAAGATGTATTAGCATTTGTCTTACAGAAAAAAAGAGAGGGCAGGAAGACCCACGTTCCTCATAGTCAACAGACCATGAAGGGGACCAAGGACCCCTGGAAGGATGACAGCAAAGACCCTTTGTCAGGTAAGACCATAAAGTGCAGGAAAATGGTACCCACTTCACTGGATATTCAGAGAATTACCCAGGTCTGGCCCAAGCCAGAATATGCAAATATGCCTTCATGCCGGTTTTGCTTCATGGGAGGAGCTAGTGCTTTCTACCAGTGGCAGGCGGGGACACTCTGTGCCACTGAAGGGTGACCCATGCAAGGACACTGCAGAGTGTCAGTCAAAAGTCTTTCTTACTTGCTGGAGCGCTGCAGCTATGTTCCATGAAAGACAAGGCTACCCCTGTGTGCAAAAGCAAAAGCTTGCCTCTCTTCCTCCTGCGGCTGCACTTGGGGAAAGGGACAGGCTGAAGGGTTTTATCAACTGAAGGCGTCATTTGTTCCTGCCGCTGAATGAGCTTCTCCTCCCCACCCCCTCGACACACCTCTTTCTTTTTGAGGTGCATAGAATCTCGAGCAGTTGTTAATACAAACTGTGGCGGCCGCACTTACATTCGCCATTACAAGATGGCGCCGAGGGCTAAAGTAAACAAGTATGTGGCGCGAACTTTTCGCGCCACATCTGCCTGGCAACAGGTTTCCACCAATCCTTTTCTGCCACGTCACCTAATCAGTAGACACGCCCCGTCCTCCTCTATATAAGCCGCCACCCAGCCCGGCTCGGGGCCCCCTGCTTCCAGCTCTCCCTCAACCAAGCAGCGCTTCATTAAAGTGTGATCAGAGAAGAATCCTGTGTCGGTGGTGATCTTTCCCTGCTGGTCAGGGTTCGCTCGCCGCAGCTGGTGCCGAAACCCGGGAACTTCGGCGGACACACACAGGGGGCCGAAAAGGATTCAGAACTCTACACACGAAGCGGTCGGCGCCGGTAAGTATCCTTAGGTATGCTTCTTGGAGGAATTAGTCCTTTGTGGTTTGCACTAGCAGTGGTTGTTTTTGCTGTAGTGGTTTATGCCTTTTGCATTTTTATCCGTTGTCATAGACCAGGAGAGGAGTGTCTCTGCTGTAACATCTAAAGTGAAAGTAAATCCGTAGCAGATAAGGCGATTTTTCTGCCCTTTTGTAAGCCTCTTGTAGAAAAGTGAGCAAAGATGGGCAACGATCAGTCTGTCTCCAGTGTATGCGATTTTGTAGATCCCATACAGCGGTTACTACAGGAGAGAGGATTGAAAATCTCGAAATCCACCATAAAGGTGATTGTCGGGGATATTGATCGCATGGCGCCGTGGTTTGCGGTGTCTGGGGATCTAAATCTGCATTGCTGGAGAAAGCTAGGCAAAGATTTGGAGGCAGCAAAGGAACAGGGGCAATTAAAGAAGGGGACTTATCCTTTTTGGAGATTAGTACACTCCTGTTTGAAAGACGGAAAAAATGTAGAGGAGTTAAGAGAAGGAAGGAAAATGTTGGCAAGACACCAGGACAGCCTTTCAGAAGCAGGTTCAAAGACAGAGGAGGATACAGAAGAAAAGTGCACGGTAATAAGGAACAAAAAAGGAGAAAAGAAAGATATAAAAGAAAAAGAGGATCCTAAGATAAATAAACCTTCAGCACCTCCCCTATATCCGGTGCTGGATGAATTCGCAGCCTTGCGGCTGGCTGAAGAAGAGCTGGTAGAGGCAGAGGAGGAGAGCTTAGAGGAGGAAGATGCACGTTATGAGGAGGAGAGATATGGGCCAGCTCTAAAAGTGCCCACTAGAGAGTTTCCCCCTCCTTACGTGCAGCCCAGGAGTAGCTGCCATTTCATCGACAGGGGCACTCTTGCGCAGTTAGCTGTGCATTATCCACCTTCAGTGGTGGTATTTCCTGTTTTTGAGGATCAAAATCAACAAAGATATCATGAGCCAGTCCCTTATAAAGAGTTAAAAGATTTAGTGGAAGCGGCAAAGACTTATGGAGCTAATGCGCAGTATACCCGCACATTACTGACTCGGTTGACCACCAGAGCTATGACACCAACAGATTGGTGGGAAATTGCTAGAGCATGCCTTTCTACAGGTCAATATCTAGATTATAGATCTATAGTGGTAGAAGCTGCTCACACTCAGGCTCGAGTAAATGCGCAAACGCCAAATCGAGCTCCCTGGAATGCAGACATGTTATTAGGGCAAGGGCAATGGACGGCTAATCAAACAGCCTATCCAGTGGAGGTATATCAACAAATTAATGAAATTTACACAAGAGCATGGAAAATGATACCAAAAAGAGGTGAAGTGACGGGCAACCTTACTAAAATTATTCAAGGCCCTACTGAACCTTTTTCGGAGTTTGTGGCTCGCATGATGGAAGCTGCAGGAAAAGTTTTCGGTGAGGCGGAAGAAGCTATGCCTCTGGTTCAGCAGTTAGTGTTTGAACAGGCTACTAAAGAATGTAAGAGAGCCATCATGCCGTGGAAAAATAAAGGACTGGATGCTTGGCTTAAGGCCTGCCGAGAGATAGGCGGCCCTCTAACTAATGCTGGCCTAGCGGCTGCTATGCTAGCAGTCTCCAGGGGGCAGGGAAGATCAGGTACCTGCTTTAATTGCGGGAAGCCGGGGCATGTACGAAAAAATTGCCCCCAAGGCACACATAAAAAGAGCCAAGGTCAGAGACAGCCGGGCACATGCCCGCGGTGCAAAAAGGGAAAACACTGGGCAAATGAGTGTCGATCCGTAAAGGATATCAATGGACAGCCCATACCTAATGCAACATCAGCCATGTCAAAAAACGGGCAGAAGGGCCCACTACCCCAGGGCCCGAGAATTTATGGGGCAATTCAGGAGCCAAACATGAGACCACCCCAGTCATCAGAAGGGCCACCACAGGCTCCGCAGGGTTGGACCTCCGTGCCACCACCGGATTGGTACTGACTCAGAGTATGGGTGTTCAAGCTATAGACACAGATATGTCAGGACCTCTAGAGGAAGGAACAGTGGGACTAGTTTTAGGAAGATCCTCCAGTACTCTTAGAGGGTTATTAGTGCTACCTGGAGTGATCGACCCTGACTACAAAGGCATTATTAAGGTAATGTGTCATTCTCCGTTTGGCATCATTTCGATTGCACCCGGAGATCGTATTGCACAATTGTTAATTCTTCGATCAGACCATGAAAAATTTCCCTCTTATGAGAAAGAGAGGGGCAAGCGAGGGTTCGGCTCCTCTGGGGTTGAACTAGCATGCTTGTCTATAGGACTTGATGATCGCCCCATGTGTACCCTAGAAATAGAAGGAAAGCTCTTTACGGGCCTATTGGATACCGGAGCGGACAGAAGTGTGATGCGTAAACAGGATTGGCCGAAGAGGTGGCCGTTACAGACGGCTGCACAAACCTTACAGGGTCTAGGATATCAAAATACTCCAGATATGAGTGCTAAGCAATTGCATTGGAGGATGGAACACAGTCAAGGCATTTTTCAGCCTTTTGTCATAGACCTTCCTTTAAATTTATGGGGAAGGGATGTACAACAACAATTAAAATTGATAATTACCAATGATTATTCTCAAGTGAGTAAAGATGTCATGAAGGCACAAGGCTTTGTACCAGGAAAAGGGCTGGGGGCTCGCCTTCAAGGACGAAGTGATCCCGTGTTGCCCACTCCCAAATCTGATCGGAAGGGCTTGGGTTTTTCCTAGGGGCCACTGATGATGCGTTACGCATCCCCTGGGGCACAGATACACCCGTTTGGGTGCCTCAGTGGCCCCTGTCTATGGAAAAGCTCCAGGCCGCACACATATTAGTTAAAGAACAACTTCAGCTTGGTCATATTGAACCTTCTGTGTCTCCTTGGAATTCTCCTATTTTCATCATAAAAAAGAAGTCAGGAAAATGGAGGCTGCTGCATGACCTTAGAGCAGTTAATGCACAAATGCAACTCATGGGATCTGTCCAAAGAGGGTTGCCTCTTTTAAGTGCTTTACCAAGAGATTGGCCTGTTTTTGCCATAGATGTTAAGGATTGCTTCTTTTCTATACCCTTGCATGTTTTAGATAAACATCGTTTTGCATTTACTGTTCCCTCTATAAATCACGAACAGCCTGATGAACGCTATCAATGGAAGGTCTTACCACAGGGTATGGCCAACAGTCCCACCATGTGCCAGCTATACGTGGATCAGGCGTTACAACCAGTGAGACGTAGTTTTCCAAAAGTTAGGCTGATCCATTACATGGATGATATCCTATTGGCAGCAAAACAAGAGCATATGCTAGAACGGGCATTAGTTGCCCTGGAGGCATCCTTAAAACAAAAGGGGCTGATTATTGCCGCCGATAAGATTCAAAAGACAAGTATTATAGAGTTTTTAGGAGCCCATGTTACCCCAAAACAGATTTTTCCACAAAAAATTTGCATTCGCACATCACATTTACGCACTTTAAATGATTTTCAAAAATTGCTCGGAGATATAAATTGGCTGAGAGGATATCTCCCCATTACCCGTGAAGCTTTGCAGCCGTTGTTCTCAATATTAGAAGGAAATCCTGATGTAACGTCACCTAGAGAGCTTACACCCAAGGGAAAAGAAGCATTAAAGATAGTGGAAAAGGCCATAGAACAAGCGCAGGTTCTTCGGTTTGATCCAGAACAACCATTATTGCTTTGCATTCTGCGCACTGTTGGTCATCCTACTGGAGTATTATGGCAGACAGGCCCGATTTGGTGGATACATGGTCATACACTTGGTTCACGCACGTTAAGCTATTATCCTGATTTAGTGGCACAACAGGCATTATTGGGAGTGAAGTTCAGCTTGACCACCTTTGGAAAAATGCCAGAGAAGTTAATATTGCCCTATACCAAAGATCAAATTGAAGTTTTGACAGGGACTACTGATGATTGGGCCGTATTGATTTCCTCATATTCAGGCGTTATTGATAATCATTATCCGTCTGATAAATTGCTGTCCTTTATGGCACAGAATGTTGTATATTTTCCAAAGATTACCAGTGCTTCTCCTTTGAATAATGGCTTGACTATTTTTACTGATGGGTCCAAAACTGGAATTGGAGCCTATATGGTATATGGCTCCCCGCCTGTTACTCTGAAATTTCGCTCTGGAGCACCCCAAGTCGTGGAGTGTCAAGTAGTGTTGGAGGTCTTTAAGGCCTTTCCCCATCAGCCTTTTAATTTGTATTCTGATTCATGCTATGTAGTTAATGCTGTAAAACATCTGGAAGTGGCTGCATATGTTAAACCTAGTAGCATGGTTGCATCTTTGTTATTACAAATTCAGAATTGTATAATTCAACGTGCTAAACCATTTTTTATCGGTCATATTAGAGCTCATTCCGGTCTTCCTGGACCTATGACTGAAGCTAATGATATGGTTGATAGGGCTACCAGGGAAATGGCTTTAGTTGCCCTGGATCCTATGCAATCGGCTGAACAATTTCATAGAAAGTTTCATGTGCCTGCAAATACCCTTCGCCTTAAGTTTAATATTACTCGCGACCAAGCGCGTGAGATAGTTAAACAATGTTCCTCCTGTGTGATCTTTCATCATCCGCCTCATATTGGGGTTAATCCACGTGGGTTAAAGCCACTTACCCTTTGGCAGATGGATGTTACTCATGTTTCAGAATTTGGTAAACAAAAATATTTGCATGTTTCCGTGGACACTTGTTCAGGTGTTATACATGCCACCCCGTTATGTGGTGAAAAGGTCCTTAACGTAAGGACCCATTGCCTAGAAGCCTGGGCTGCTTGGGGCAAGCCTTATTCTTTAAAAACTGATAATGGCCCGGCATATGCCTCTAAAAGTTTTCAACAGTTCTGCTCTATTTTCGAAATTAATCATACTACTGGTTTGCCCTATAATCCACAAGGACAAGGCATCGTGGAAAGGGCTAACCGCACCATTAAGGAATTGCTTCAAAAACAAAAAGGGGGAATAGCCGAGGGCGCATCCCCGCGAGATAGAATATCTCTCGCTCTCTTTACATTTAATTTTTTGACCTTGGATTCCAATGGCTGTTCAGCCGCGGAAAGACATATGGACCACAGACACAGAAATACAGAATTAGTAAAATGGAAGGATGTAATTGATAACAAATGGTATGGACCGGACCCTGTGATACAGAGGTCCAGGGGAGCTGTTTGTGTCTTTCCTCAGAATCGGCCAGATCCGGTGTGGATCCCTACCAGACTGACAAGGATCGTGACAACACTGGAACAGCCTGACGAAGAGCAAGGAGATGTTGCTGCTCCTGATCCTGTTGGTGAACCTGCCGGTTCCAGTTGAATCTGAAGAATCTTATTTCTGGGCTGTGGCCCGTACATGGCCCATTCCAATTCCTGTTCACAATGAGTCCACAATATTGCCACAATTTTTTGTTGATAGTTGCCAATTGAACTTAGTTTGCAAAAAGGTGGATGCTCAGGAACAGAAATTTAATCAAACTGTAGTGCCCCTAGCAGGAACTTTATGTTTTACCACAAATCAGAGCACTTCTATCTCAGACTGCATCTTGCTAGATGCTATGAATCTTACTGTAGCTAGAGATCCATTTTTAGAAGATACCCCTAATTTTTTGAGAAAGGCCATTAGCGTAGCCCTGCCTCAGGTCAGATCTGGAGCTAAATCTGGATCTGGCTCCTATTTCGGTTCCAATGATACTGTTAATGTTACCACTTATGGGATCAGTTGCAACCTTACAACGCCCAATTGGGTACAGGTTAGCAAGGTTAATAATAGTGATTCACAGGTTGGCAATAGTAATCATACTAGTAATAATATTTTTTCTTGGTCTGTCCCTAGATGCTCTGGTAATGATTTGAGCTATCCCCCTGAATTTGTGGATTGCAGAGGACGATATGATAAGTTTTACAATAATTCTGGATGGGTTCTTAGGAATCTTAACCATTTTAAGGTTAAAAGAAAACTTATGATAAAGGTTGGATCACCCTTTACACCATGGATACTTATGAATTCCAGAGGAGCTATAACTGAGTTGTCTCCATTTGCTACATTTGTTCGCTCTGGAATAATTATGTTAAATAATTATACAGGGATTATGAATCACACTTCTAAAGAAATTAATATAACTAGTGTAGAGAAAAAACATAATACTACTCTACGGCAAACCAGAGTTTGCCTGGATCCTCCCTTTGTCTGGCTTTTGTTTAATACTACAGGGAGTTCAAATAATACTGCAGTTGATTGCAAGAAGGATAATTGCTCTCTGTCACAATGTTGGAATTTCTACCATTCAGGTGCGATTGTTATGCGCATCCCTACCTTTGTGTTTTTGCCTGTAAAAGCCAATCCTAAGAACTTCCCATTAGCCACCCTGGTTCGCCGGAAAAGGGATTTTGGCATTACAGCAACTATTGTGACGGCTATTGCAGTGTCTGCTGCTGCAGCTGTTACTGCAGGAGTAGCTATGGCCAATCAAGTTCAGACAGTTACTTTTATCAATTCCGTGGTTCAAAAAACCTCGGACGCTATGTATATACAAGAAAAGATTAACCATCAATTAATGTCAGGTATTTTATTGTTAAATAAGAGAGTTGATTTGGTGGAAAGAAATATGTTAAAAATGTTTGATATAGTTACCTTTGGTTGTGTAGATCGTACTAAGCACTTGTGTGTTACCCCCTATACTGCTACCCTTAATGAATCCCGAGCGATTTCTCAATATCTAAATGGCAATTGGACAAGGGAATTGGAACAATTGCAAGCAAATTTTAGTTTGAAGATTTTGGCTTTGAATCAAACCCAGGCGACGATGGTTTCGCTGGGGGAATTTACAGATTGGCTGGTAGATACCTTTTCATATATTAAGGAATGGGCAGGGGTTGGCGTGCTAGGATTAATATTAACTTCGGGAGTGATATTGGCGTTGTTTCTGATTCTAAGGCTGATTCGGGTAAGGAAACGGGAAAAGGTGGCCATTGCTCGTGCCCTCGCAGCCTTGGAGGCCGGTAACTCCCCCCAAGCTTGGATCAGCATCTTACAGGACTCCTGACCCTAATCCCTGCTTTTGCACCCGAAGGCCATTGAGCCATTGCACTCGGAAAGAGGGATCGATGAGGTTCCCCTGAATCTGGGGATGTGTTGTCCTGGACAGGAGGTTTTGCACCTAAGAGTGCACTGAGTAGATCCACTCAGGAGATCATGACCTTATGCATATGGGTAGTCCCGCTTATTTTTCCCATCCCTGAGAAAAACGGGACATGTCTACATTTTCAGGGTAAGGTCCTCTGACCTCAGCCTTGACTGTCTTTTAAATTTCATAAAATTAAAAGGGGGGAACTGTGGCGGCCGCACTTACATTCGCCATTACAAGATGGCGCCGAGGGCTAAAGTAAACAAGTATGTGGCGCGAACTTTTCGCGCCACATCTGCCTGGCAACAGGTTTCCACCAATCCTTTTCTGCCACGTCACCTAATCAGTAGACACGCCCCGTCCTCCTCTATATAAGCCGCCACCCAGCCCGGCTCGGGGGCCCCCTGCTTCCAGCTCTCCCTCAACCAAGCAGCGCTTCATTAAAGTGTGATCAGAGAAGAATCCTGTGTCGGTGGTGATCTTTCCCTGCTGGTCAGGGTTCGCTCGCCGCAACAAACATTTGGGTACTTCCCGTTTACTAAGAATTAACATATTTTGTGCCATAGCTTACATTTACACCACCTTCTGGTGAAACATTTGCAGGTCTGATAACCCCAGGAGACCGTTGACCTCCCAAACTTCATCACTTTCCCGGTTTGCTGTCCTCACACCTCTTAGCAGATGGCACAATCAGGCATTAACTCCTGTGTGTGCATTTTGTCACCTCTTTCTCCGCTTACAGAGTGAGAGCTTGTCTACCTTGTCTATCACTATAGACTTAGAAAGACCTGGCCTATAGCAGGCAGTCAGTAACTATGAGCGCAACGGATACTGAAACTGAGTTTACAGCTGGGCCCCTGAGGCTTAGCCGGGTTGATTCATCCAGGTATTAAAGAGTTGAGATGCTAAAGGAAACCCTCAGCTTCCCCTGAAGACCGACAGGGATACTTTCCATCTTCGGGTGTCAGGCTAGCCTGATAGTGTACACTTACTAACTCAGAGGTGGTTTCTCAATCAACGGAAACTAGAATGATCTTAAGAGAAGAGAGGTAGGGGAAAAGCAGGCTAATGTCAAGAGAAAAGCAAAGGGACTGGTTGGTGAGGGTGATGGTGGGGTCCAAAAGGACCAATGACCACCTGTGGTGCCTATTACCATACCAAAGCAAGGGGTTGGCCTCCGGGATTTCTCAGTCTCACACTGCCTGGGGCTCTTCTAGGCTCTCTTCTCTCTCTCTCTCTCTCTCTCTCTCTCTCTCTCTCTCTCTCTCTCTCTCTCTCTCTCTCTCTCTCTCTCTCTCCCCCTACCCTAAACTTCTCCACTCACTGCTTTCCCTCCTCCCAGCTGTTCCCAGACAACCCTGCCATTTCAGCCACACTGTCTCCTCTGTGTCCCTCTCCTGGTCTCCTCTCTCTTGGTCCTTTTCCTTCTCTTCTTCTCTCACCCCCCCCACCACCTTCTCATGGCCCAGTCCAGTCTACTGGCCATGTCCTACTTTCTCTCTCTGCTCTGGACTTTTCCAGATATCTCTGGCTGTCCTCTCCCTCGTGTCTACAATAAAAATATTTCCCCTCAACCATACCTTGGAGTGGTCACACATGCATCTGGTGCCCAGACCCTCAGTTTATCCAGTGATGTCCTGAGTGCAGACAACCTGCCCCCAAGGGTCACAGTTCCTTATGCGGAAGTATCTATGACACTTGGCAGACACTTGGGCGAAAACCAAAACCAGGAAGAACATGTCACAAACTGGAAAGTGGGGGGCTGGAGAGACTGCATAGCCTATCTTTGCACAACAAACATTTACATTATATTAATATATATCTAATTTTAATGTTTAATGTAGTATGTTTATATAAATGTTTAATACAGTAAACGTTTTTAAAGCAGAATCCATTTGTTAGGTTCAATCTGTTGTGATCTGAGTCCAGTAAACACACACTTCTGCTTGGAATGTTCCCGTTAAGAATAATTCAGGAATAAAAAAACAATTAAGATATAAACAAAGTGGCTCATTTCTATGGTCAAAGCAAGTCTACGAATATCAGTAGTAAATGCAGATACTGCCAGGCTCTCTACCAAACACTTTTCCTTAAAAATAAAGTTTTTATATTTATTTACTATGTGTGTGTGTGTGTGTGCACATTCGTGAGAGACTAGGAGTTAGACAGACTGCCTGGTAGGCAAATAGATAGGGAGAGGAACCACAGCTAGGTAATAAAGGTGGGAATTTCCCAAATGGCTGGCTTCTTCCTTACCCTCTTGACTTGAGACAAAAGCCTGGCAGCTTCAAACAAAGGCCTTGTGGGCTTCCAGTTTTCACCAGCTGGCACACCGCTGATGGACTAGCTCAAGTTCAGGGACGTGTCACACAACAGTTCTGGGCCAATCAGCCATCCCGGCCTTCTTCAAACTGACCAACTCTGAACTCAGGGAGGAAAACTCTTCAGAGACATTTAAACTGCCAGCCCTCGGGAAGAGACTGGATTTTTTGGCTTTCTGAGTCCCCCTTGCTTTGCAAAGGGTCTTTTTTCTCTGCTGTGTGTTTGTTGTCTCACCCCTGGATAAAAGCCACTCACGACTGCCAATTCTATATGTTGCCCTTCAGATTTTTCCTGCCTTTTAATTCTTTAACTGGCAGGGAGAATGAACCCGACCAAGCCCCCTAGACCATGTCATCTTGGGGGATCATCTCAGATTCCTTCGGAAGACTGTGTCACTAGCATGCGTGTGGAGATTGGAAGGACGTGTGCAGGAATGGGTTCTCTCCCGCTACCACATGGGTACCGGGGACTCGACTCAGCACATCAGACTGTGGCATCAGCCCTTGCCGAGCCATCCACAGGCTTCTAAGCATTTTTCTTACTCATGTCATTAGCCGCAAAGTCGTCCTTTTATTATCATCACAAAGGAAAAATTTTACAGAGGAGAGATGGCTCGGCGGTTAAGAGCACTGCCTGCTCTTCCAAAGGTCCTGAGTTCAATTCCCAGTAACCACATAGTGTGCTTGATAAGACTGGGAACCTTGCTCAAAGGCAACGGGGAGCTATGGAACACACACCTTTCTGATACCAAAGCTCAGGTCTTAAAACAGCTGCCCCAGGAGCTTTGGGTAGGAGTCCTACGGTAGGAGTGCAGATTGCAAGGACACACAAGTATCTGCATTCTACACAGATGCGTGTCCGTCTTCCCCTTGCATCCAACACACACAGCCCTGTCCAGCTCCCAGATGCCCATGTGCACCCCTCTTCCCAAACCTGAAACCTCTCACGCCAGCTTTCTTTTCCTTGGCAACTCCTAGCTGTCCTCTTGGGAGCCCGTGGAGAGACACTGTTTTCACCTGGATATCTTGGGAGCTCATGGGGAGACAACCGTTTTCACCTGGATATCTTGGGAACTCATGGGGAAACACTATGCTCACCTGAGGGTCTTGGGAGCCCGTGGAGAGACACTGTCTTCATCTGGGTCTCTTGGGAGTCCGTGGAGAGACACCGTCTTCACCTGAGTGTCTTGAAAGGTGACTTATGTACTTATTGTACAAGCCAGCCTCAAACTTAAGACTTCCTGCCTCTACCTCCCCAGGGCTGTTGGGATTACAGCTTTAACGAGTTTGGTTTCACTTACAGTCCTTCTAATGTGCTCTGTAACCTCAGTAGGCAGTGCTCCCTGCCAGCGTTATCTATCTGGCTCACACCAAGCAACATGAAATGGAAAAGCAATTTCTTCCAGAAAAACAAGAAAGCATTCCCAGGGACTCCATTTTGCTTTGTGTCTTTTTTGGTGGCATGAAGCATTCTGAGATGCATGAGCCTTCTAAAAAGAAAGGATTTTGAGGTTTTTTTTTTTTCCTAACTGAGCTACTGACATTATACCTTTGAGATATAGCCCTGGTCAGGAGTACATTGCTGTCTGTGACCAGGAAAGAAACAGTATCTTTCAGGATGGAGGGGGCTTTGCTTCTGTTTAGACCAGGATAGGAGAGGGCCAGCCTGCTTCCTGGGAGAGCCGTGACCTCTCTGCATTCCAAAGACCATATTGTGAGCTTGTCAGGAGGGTTAAATGGAATAAAAGCCCTAAGTAAAGATAAATCCTGAATATAAGCTCTATTATTTATCTGTCTCATTGGGATGGCAAATGGAATAAATACAACAGTTGTCATCAGGCAACTGAGGTGGATGCACAAGGTTAAAGCTATAAAAGGGGACCTGGTGGCCTGAGTGGTCAGAACCCCCCACCATGGGACCTGGTGGTCTGAGTGGTCAGAATGCCCCACCCCCCACCCCATGAAGAAGAGATAAAACTGAAAATCTGAACCATACAGGATTAGGGACTCTGTCCAGTGGGAAGGGGGTAGCACCTTTAAACTGCTTTGCAAAATCAGCACAAGCATCGTAAGTACAAAAAACAACCAATATTTATACCTCAGAACAGACTTATTTTGAATTTACTAATGAAGTTAAATATTTTCAAAATTTCATCAGCCATTGATTCTTTTTAAATTTATTTGTGATTCTTGCTCTAGTTCACTATTAGGGATATCTGTCTTTAAACCTTATTTTAAAGGTTATTTATTTTTATTTTGTTTACGGGTATTTTGCCCACATGTATGTTAAGTGCACTATGTATGTGCAGTGCCCATAGAGGCCAGAAGAGGGTGTTGGATGCCCTAGAACTGTAGTTACAGATGGCTGAGAGTTGCCATGTGGGCACTGGAAACTGAACCTGGGTCCTCTGAGAGGCCAGCAATCGCTCTTAGCCACTGAGCCACCCCTCCAGCCCCTCTTCCTTAAGATCTTTGTCTATTGCATAGTTTAGCTCTGTGTTATGTCTATTTCGGGCATTTTTCTGAATTTGTAGTTTACCTAAATGCGGGGGAGGGGGGAGCTTAGACAGGATCTCAGTGTTGCCTATGCCAGCCTAGAGCTTGCTATGCAGCGCTAACTCATCTTGAATTCTCAGCATTGGGCCCACCATCTTCTTCCCAAGGTGACTTACAGGTGTGAGCTACTGTACCAGGCAATATCCTCATCTTGTGAAGCTCTTTGAATTTCAAAAATTAAGCCAGGTTGATGGTGGTACATGCCTTTAATCCCAGCACTTAGAAGATAGAAACAGGTGGATCTGGGAGTACAAGGTCAGCCTGGTCTAAAGAGCAAGTTCCAGGACAGCCAGGGCTACACAAACCCTGCTTCAAAAACCCCAAAAATAAATAAATAAAAATGAATATCGCCAAATCTATCTGCCCTTGCCCCACCCTGCCCTGCCTTGTGTGTGTGTGTGTGTGTGTGTGTGTGTGTGAGAGAGAGAGAGAGAGAGAGAGAGAGAGAGAGAGAGAGAGTATGGGTGTGTGATATGTTTACACCACGATAAACAGTTTTCTGAATTTTTCTTCTGGGCTTTGCTACCACCAGTTTCACTCCTTCTGTCCCTTTGTCCCTTTTCTGGGAGCACAAGGTGTGATGTGTGAGCATGTGTACTTATGGGAAGTATTGTCTTTTCTGTCAGGGATGGGACAGACTGACACCGTGGGCTGCCTGATGTGGGGCATCGGGAGCACCACTCAGCCCCTTAGGGTTTTAACTGTCCCTGTCTCTGCAGAGAGGCTCCTGAGCAGATGTGTGGGTCTCCCAGCCCCACTTCTCAATAATCAGGAGCAGAGCGTTTGGCTGGACGGGTTTGTGACCCAGTTGTCAATAGAAGCAGGAACAGATGTCATGTCCTGAGCAGAGCCTTTTCTGTAGACAAACTGAGCCTCACTGCAAAAAGCTATAACATCGCGTGGGTGTGAGTGAAGGAGAGGAAGGGGGCTGTCATCCTAAAGTGAATTTTCTCCTTCCCCAGATCCTGGCTCTCTGATGCAGTGTGGAGGAGGAAGCATCAGGAAGAGGTGGGAACATACCCTCCCTCTTATCATCAAAGCACTGACCACAGGCCTCTAAAATACCATGCTCACTCGCTGGCCACCTCCTCTCCTGCCTGCCCTTGAACTCTGCCTGCCTCCTTTCTGGGGAGCGCAGTCTTTGAATGGGTGTAGAAACACAAGCTAGCCTTAAGTAGGAAATGACTTTCCTCAGAGCTCATCAAAAACAACAAACAAATCCCAAACAACCTCTGTCCTCAACACCCAAACCCAGCCGCCTTCTAAGGCTCGGAGCCTCTGATGTTCCAGCAGGTCTGGAGCAGCCCCGAGTGCCCACCGTGGAGGTTTGCTGAGGAGTCTTTGATGGGAGCAGGGAAGCCTGTGGCACAGGTAACATGCGATGTCAACTCTTTCCCCAGAGTCTGATGTTCTGTATGGAGACAGTTTTCCCAAACACACTTGATGGCGTTTCTATGCATTTTCAATCTTGGGCCTCTTCTGCACCTTCGGGAATGTTGGCAAGCAATGGGTGTGTGTGTGTGTGTGTGTGTGTGTGTGTGTGTGTGTGGTGTGTGGTGTTTGAAGCTACTCACTCAAACTGCAAGAGCACTCCAGATACAGCCAGAGCCCCTGGGAAGCACAGATATGGCTCCCACTGTGCTGGGGAAAATATTTATTTTTAAATTTCACACCTCACGTTTTACAATTTTACAGTTCAGAAGACCCATTAGGATGAATATTGAGAATATACGCTAAGATCTTTTTACCAATAGGAGTAACCATGACCACAAAAACAGGAATAAAAGGGAGCCCATTGCTCCGTAAGAGTCCCATACTCAGTGTCTGACCCAGGAGGGTTAGTGCCACCAGGTTCCTTCTGCCCCGCTGGGCCCAGGCACACCCTGGGAAGGGGGCACCTAGGGGAGCATCCTTTCAGCTCTAGACCAGTCCAGCCTGGCTCCTTCCCTCCAAGGGCTCAGAGCTAGATGTGAGCATCCATGTTTTTCCTAAGTCACAGTCATGATCTTGTCTTTGGAATATTTTATACAGTTCAGAGTCCCGCAAAATGAGCATTAGCTAAGGCATATCACAATTTTTTTGGGGGGGGGTGTTAAATACCCCATTTTACCTGACCCCTCCAAGGAGGCACATAACTTCCTGAGGTCAGTGTACTCCCAGAAGGAGTTAGGATGACCAATAGCTTTACAAAGAACAGCTCCTCATGCCAGTCATGCCCAGGGTGGGACTGAGGAAAATATGACAGGCTATGGTATTCTCCAACTCAAGTCTTCCAGAGAGAAAACATTCCTAAAGCCTTTATTAAGGTATGCAAGCTTGAACTCAGGATGTTAGACAGTACTCCTCCACAGTCTTCCTCACCTTAGGATGTCTCTGGAAGGCCTGCTGGGGTGAGGACACTGGTAAGAAGAAGAAAGCAGTCACACCAAGCACAGGGCTCAGTGGGGAGCAGGAAGCACCTGGAAGCAAAGAGCAAAACGATGAGCCTTCTAGAGACAAGAAAGCCCTGAAGGGATTCTATTTTGCTCTAGGGAGGAGCTCTCTCCCACTCCCGCCCCACCCTGGTCTCTGTGTGTCTCTCTGTGTGTGTGTGGTTTTATGCCCTAGCATAAGATTTTTTAATTTCACTTTATCTTTGCCTGTGTGTGCGCTGGTCCCTGTGGAGGTCAGAAGAGGGCATCAGATGACCTAGACCTGAAGTTTAGGGATGGCTGTGAGCCACCCTACAGGTCCTGGGAATCAAACCTGGGTCCTTTGCAAGATCAACACGGGCTCTTAGCTGCTGAGTCAGCTCTTCAGCCCAAGTAGACTGTGTTTTCCACTTTAAAAGTTGTTGATCGGGGCTGGAGATGCAGCTCTGTTGGTAGAGAACTTGCCAAGTGGCACAAGGTCCTGACTTTGATCTTGGAACCACATAAATTAACCAGTGATCCAGCACTCGGGAGGTGGGGGCAGGAGGATCGGGAGTTCAAGATCCTGTCTTAAAAAAATATTAAATTACTCTCAAAGTAATAATTGAATCAATAAAGATAGAAATAAGGTCAGGTAGGATCGGGACAGAAAACTACATATATAAATGTATAATCTCAAATTAGTCTTTTTTTGTTAAAAAATGAGGCAAACGCTTCTCCAAGACATTAAAATTTCCATAAGATATTCAAAATTATAAGCAGTTTTCAACAGCTCTTATAAATCTCCCTTCTTTGTCTCTAAAATATGCTTTCAGATGAATGGCTATTTTTCAGGTAAAACACTCTTTTTAAAAAAATATTTATTTATTATGTATACAATATTCTGTCTGCGTGTATGCCTGCAGGCCAGAAGAGGGCACCAGACCTCATTACAGATGGTTGTAAGCCACCATGTGGTTGCTGGGAATTGAACTCAGGACCTTTGGAAGAGCAGGCAATGCTCTTAACCTCTGAGCCATCTCTCCAGCCCCCAGGTAAAACACTCTTAAGGTAACAGAATAGATAAAAAATAAAATCAAAACAACATGAAAGCCAACGGCGTGTGAGAGACCGTCCGCTGGTGCTGGCGCCATCTGTTGGTGAGGCTGAACTGTGCTCTGCCATCTGATGGTTTTTCTATAACCCTGCGCTTCAACTCTTCACTGCCATTTTCTAGAAATTAGTGACGTTTTTGAGCTGCATTTGATAGATCTCTATTGTCCAGATTGGGATTTTGTGTGTTGTGTGTGAGGAGTGTGCGTGTGTGTTGGTTTTTTGTTGTTGTTGTTGCTTTGTGTTTTTTTTTGTTTTTGTTTTTGTTTTGTTTATGGCTATTGTTCTTTTCATTTTTGTTTTGCAACAAAACTCTGTGTTTTCTTCGCCTGAGTATAAAACCTGTCAGATAAGCAGCTGGGAGTGAAAAGCTTGGGCCAAGGGGGATTTCAGGATAGAGCAAGTGTGGAAGAAGCCAGAAGTACTTGGCCCTTGTCCTTTTGTTCAAGCAGTCTTTGCCATCGGGGCTTTACCAGCTGTGATACACACTTTGGTGACCTAGGAAACAGCTTAGGCAGGGGAGTGGGCAGAGGCAAATACAGTAGGTTGCCCCCATGAAAGGAGACTGGAGGTAAGGCAGATCACAAGGGGGTTGTCGAACCTCTTACTCGGTGCAGCTGGAAGACTTGGCAACAGTACGCCTCCCACTGAGAGCCCGGCTGAGTGTGGGAGGTGAGGTATTGGTCCATGTGGTCCTGACCTTGCCTTTGCTGAGACCTGATTCCTGAGTCCTGAGTCCTACAGATCTCCTTCTGTTCTAGCCCAGGGCAGCCATCAGAGGTTCCTGCAGCTGACAAAGAGTCACAGTGCTGGGAAGTAACCAGTGCAAAGCCAACAGGGCCAGGTCGTAGCTGCCTCATCATTTTCGAGAAGTACCACAATTCCTAATGGAAATCCACGTGGCTTACTTAGTGGAAGAAATCAGAAATCTACCAGTGTTTCTTCTCTTAGATGGACGTGTGCTGCTCCCTGGCTACCCAGAAAAGTCTTTCTTTGGGAGAGACAGGCCAGTGGAGTGGGGGAAGAGCAGGGTGGGATGGGGGATGGGGAAAGTGAACCAGTGGTGGTGGCTGGGAGCAAGGTAGGAATGGGAGAGACAGACTAGTGGGGGGGGGGCAGGCTGGGGATGGAAGAAGCTCCAAGTTCTTTATGTGCAAGTGTGAAAATTACTTTATATAACCAGAAAATTCTCAGTGTTTTTTTTTTTTTAGGATTTATTTGTTTAACATTAGAGATAAGCATTCTGCTTCTGTTGGTGATTGATATATACCTAATATAATTAGGGTATTATCATAATGCTAATAAATCATTCAGCCTGGCTGACTTTAAATCTAAAAAAGCAAAAAAGTTAACAGTTTGGAAAATCAAATGAAAGAAATCTCTCTCACACACACTACAAAAGGCAAAGAAATCAATTTCAGACAGGTACACACACATTCATTACACATGCACACACATACACAGACTCCAAAAAACAAACAAACCAATCACACATGTGTATGCACACACACACCACACACTAGAAAACACAAACCAATTACACACATGTATACACACATATGTGTATATGTGCACGCACACACACAAATCAAACGATAATGAGTATTAAATATAAGAAGTATCAATATTTATTGTAACAAATAGCTGCAGGGGTTCTGGTATCTCAGTAACCTAGGCAACTGGCAAAAGAGATAAACCGTTAAGAAGCGAAGGGTGGGGCTGCCTCACTGGATAAAGGTCTTGTCACAGGTGTGAGCACTGACATCTGGATGCCCAGAGCCACGCGAGAAGAAGAGGAGCAAGACAGCTGAAATCCCTGTGTTGAGGTGGAGACCAGAGTTCCCCAAGGCAAGCTGGCTAGCTCAGCCTAGTCAGCAGAGACTCCCTCAATGGCTAACGTGTAAGTCATTGACATCGAACCTCTGGCCTCCACATGCATGCACACAGATGTATACATACTTGCACATACATGTGACCGACCATACACATATCTACCCAGGCAGGCACAACATGCACGTTTAAAAAGAAAAGAAATAACAGAAGTCTAAGCTGTAGAAAACCTGCATTTCGTTGAGCATATTGGCACAGGCTTGTAACCACAGAATTTAAGAAGCTGAGGCAGGAGGATGGAGACTTTCAGGGCAGCCTGGGTTTCACGGCAAGACCCTCTTTGAAAAATAAAGGCAAAGAAAGACAAGCTTTCAGTTTTAGGACAGGGTAATCAAATTCCAAGTAACAAGCAAACAAGCAAAAACCCCAGCCATCTCTCGGGAAGGGTTCTCTAATGTGAGAGTAAGGCAGAACTCTGCTATGTTTGCAGGCACAGGGAAAGGTCACCTACAAAGGAAAATGACTCAGACAGCTGTTTCCTGGGGCAGCGCTGTGCACTCTGACCAGGTTAAATGACAATAGGAAAGTGAAAACCACAAGCTCAAATCAGGGGTGATCAAGTGGGTGTGTGTATGTGTAACATATGGTCACACCTAAAGCTGTGGTAATACGACTGCGGGGGTGGGGGACTCCTGGGGAGGTGGCTCAGCGGATGAAAGCATTTGCTCTGTAAACATGCAGACCTGAGTTCAAGTCCCTGTCACCATGTGTGATGGCTAGTCTCGTTTGCCAACTTAAATATATCTGGAATGAACTGCCGTCCAGAAGTGGAGGGCACACCTGTGATGTGACTCTTGAGGCAAGATGGTATACACACCTTTAACCTGGGCCACACCTTCTATGGGCAATGAAAGAAGGAAGGGTTTATTCTTTGCCTGCTTGCTTTTGCCTTGTCAGCTCACCCTCTCCTTCACTGGCACTGGAGGCTACTTCTTAGGATTCCAGCACATACGGAAGACCAGCTGCGGTACCCAGCCTCATGGGAAGGAGCAGCTACAAGATTCTTGGACTCTTCATTCACAGCTAGCCATTGTTGAACTGCAGCCTGTAGGTCGTTCTAATGAACACACACACACACACACACACACACACACACACACACACACACACAGAGAGAGAGAGAGAGAGAGAGAGAGAGAGAGATTCGTTCCATAAGTTCTGTTCTCTAGAGAACCCTGACTAATACTCCATGTAAAATGCTGGGCACGGCCGCATGTGCCTGCAGCCCCAGCGCTGGGGAGGCTGAGAAAGGTGATCGTAAAGGCTCAGTGTAACTGAAATGGTGAGCACCGGGCCAGTTAGAGACCCTTTCTTAAGGGAATAGGTGACAGAAAGTTGGAGGATGATGCGTGGTGTCCTGCTCAGGCCTTTGCACGTGTGAGCAAAGACTACACCCACACACTCACATGTATGTAGCATATGCATACATACAAATAAAAAAACTAGCACATCTGCACACTCATATGTATGTATCATATGCATACATGCAAATAAACTGGTACACCTACACACTCATATGTATGTACTTTATGCATACATGCAAATAAACTGGTACACCTACACACTCATATGTGTGTACTTTATGCATACATGCAAATAAACTGGTACACCTACACACTCATATGTGTGTACTTTATGCATACATATAAGTAAACCAAGGATGCTGACATCGGTGTTGAGAAGAACGAGAGCGTCAAAGCTGTGAGGTGAGGCAACGAAAGTTCCACCGAGGATGCGACTGAAAGGAAGAATACAGGGTTGCATTTCTTTGGCAACTTAATATTTTGTGTCTTAGTTACTGCTCTAGTCCTGTGAAGAGACACCATGGCCAAGGCAACGTATGGAAGACACCGTTTAACTGGGAGCTTGATTACGGTTCATGGGGAGGAGAGTGACAGCCGGCAGGCATGGTGTGAGGGCAGGAACTGAGAGAGATAGACACGCACACACATACACAGAGACAGACAGAGAAACACACACACACACAGAGAGAGAGAGAAAGAGAGGGAGAGAGAGAGAGAAACAGGGAAACAGACAGACAGACAGACAGAGAAACATACACAAAGAAACAGAGAGAGATAGACACACACACACACACACACACACACACACACACAACTGGACCTGATGTGGGCCTTTGAAACCCATCATGGGTAGCCATGGCTGGCCTTGAACCTGTGTTCTTCCTACCTCTGACTCCTGAGTGCTAGGATTACAGGTATGAAACATGCATGGCTTTTGGAAGGGTGACATTCTCCTTGAAGGAGAGAGGGAAGGAGAAGCACCTCCTCAGGGGGTGAACTCTCACTTTCCATGTTCCTGGAAAGTGAGTCTGACCCAGTAGTTAAGGCAATGCTGGCCCAGAGCCTTTGGATACTTTTGTCCCCTTGGGCAGCTGCCTGAGGATGGGCAGGTAAGTGAGACATTCAGAATTCACATCTCTGTGGGGTTCTTTTGTCTGAAACAGCCTGAGGCTATCTTTGTCGTTGGATGACATCTTCATGTCAGGTAAGTCATCAGCAAAAGAGAAGGGCAGAGAAAAGGATGCAGAGAAATAGGGATCCCTAAAGGACATAGGCCGCTGGAGCTTCTCTACTCCTGCTGGCTCCCCTGGGCCTCCCGTTGTCTGTCTCTAGCCTGAACCACATCAGCTACTTCTGCCTCTGAGGGCTAGAAGCATCCTGGAAGAGGCAGCAGTCTGGACCCCAGAGGTTTAGACACAATGCTGAACCGTGGCCTGTCTGGGCTTACTGTAATGCAGGATGCCTTCCTTGGCTGGGACCGCAGGGGAAAAAGGACATTTATGACTCCTCCCCTTCCCAGTGCCAAGGATGCTGCTGCGGGGTTGTTGCCTGGACTCTTCAGCACTAAGTCCTCACTTGTGCTTCCCAGAACAGTCCCTTCCCAGGGATCTGTCATCCTCATCCCCTGGCTCCAACCCTCTCACTGCTTGCTCTATCTTCTGTGACTTGAAACATACCGAACTTTGACCTCAGCCCAGGGGCCGTGGCCTACACTTTTCCCACTGCCCAGGCAGCTCTTGAGACCTGTCCTTTCTCCCAGCCATTTCATGTGTCAGCCTGGCTGTTAGTCATACTAATTCCTCTTCTTATGTCCTTGACTCTTCCATTTAAGATCTGACATCATTTTGCTCCTTTCTGTAATTATATGTCTAATGTTGTTTTCTTTCCCTCGTCTGCAAATGTCTTGGGCAGGGTCTGGTTTCCGTGGCTCACTTATCCACAGGCTCCGACAATGGTTGCCCTTCCTGAATTGTTGAGCAACGAGGCATACGAAACTGCCCGTCATTAGTCCGTGGAAAGGCTCCTGGACACAGCAGCAGGATGCTGTTTTTAGCAACAGGGTATCTTCAAGGATTCCTGCAAGGAGATGCTGCCGAGAAGGGTGGCCTCACTTTGACTTCAGCATAGCAGAAGAAGCAGAGACAGGAGGTGTCCAGGAAGGGACCACACAGACTGGGGACTGTCACAGGCCTCACATCCTCTATGGAGAGCTTGAGGCCACTGGAACAGAAAATTCTCTCGGAGATGCAAGGCACAATCTAATTGATTTTCACAGCACGAGGGTAGTAGCATCTGTGGAATTCCAGGGCGGTGTCAGGAACATGAAGCAGCAAAGTGGGAGGAATCGCAGAGTAGGGTGCTGTGTGCCCAGCGGATATGTGGATGAGGGAATGAACAGCGGTTTCTGTCCTCATTAGGGATTTTTTGCTGTGAAGAGACACCATGGCCAAGACAACTCTTATAAAGGAAAACGTGTCATTACAGTTCAGATGTGTAGTCCGTTGTCATCATAGTGAGACATGGTGGCATGCAGGCAGACGCGGTGACAGAGAGGTAGCCGAGAGTCCTACATTGGGATCGGCAGGCAGCAGGAAAAGAGAGTGACCCATGTAAGTGGGTCTGCCTTAAGCATTTGTAATCTCAAAGCCTACCCCCAACCACGACAAGGCCACACCTCCTAATCCTTTCCAATAATGTCACTGCTTAGGGGCCTGTGGGGGCCACTTCATTCAAACAGCCACAGTTTCCCAGATAACCCTGCATGCATTTTCAAATTCCCATCAGTGTAGAGGGATTCTAGGGCACAGCTTTGGAGTTACGGGGTCTGTCGCTACCTGCGCTGAGGTTTGGACAATGCAGAAGCTCATGTGTTAGAGAATTGGTCCCCAGTTGATAGGTATAGTCATAGGGAGATGACTGGGTTCTGAAATCTCCAATCTGATCAGTGGATCAATCCCTAGATAGATTCACAGTATGATGGCATGGGGGGGGGCTGGGGGCACGGCCTACTTTGCGGAAGGAGACTCTGAAATGCTTGTCCTGAAAACACACCCGGCTCATTTCCTTCCTGTCTCCACTCCCTGCTCTGCTTCCTGGCTGCTATGAAGTGAGCAGCCTCCTTCTCTACAACCTTTTGCAGCCAAGTTATCTGCCTTCCCCCTCAGCCCAAAACAATGGGTCTAGCCAACCGCGGTCTGAAACTTTGAAATCATGGTACAAAATACCTCTTTCTTCTCTTACATTATTTCTCTCAGGTATTGTCATTGAGACAAAAAAATGACTAGCATATTGAACCTTAGGGGTTTTTTTCTTTTGAGGATGAAGCATCGTCTTAAAAATTGATCAAAGAGGGTTAATGCTGAATGAATGGGTGGGCATTGTATTTCACGGTCAGTACAGAACACGGCACAACAGCCAATGAGCATCCAGTGCTTGTCAGTTTCTTTGCTGATGCAGTGAACCGCCGGCTAGAATGAGGCCTGGTATATAACCAATAACAGAAGGTGGCTGTTACTCTCTTTGAGTGATAGTCCACTATTTCAAACCCTGACAAACAGCCAATCAGAGGAAACTAAGAATTAAATCCCTAGTAGTGGGGTCTGTGGGAGGTAATGGGGTGGGGTCAGAACGAGGCTGTGGGAGTTGTTGGCAGAGAAGGGAATCTGGCATTAACTAGTTACACTTAATTACCAGAGAAGGACATTTCGGCAGTGGCTAGTTACAGTTAACTACCAGAGAAGGGCATTCAGGCAGTGGCTAGTTACAGTTAACTACCAGAGAAGGGAATCTGGCATTTCCTAGTTACAGTTAACTACCAGGATTCAGCTCCAATGAAAAACTACTGACAGGAACCGAGCCACATCCTGTGGGCGTTCTAAACTACCACCTCTGATGCTCGCTCAGTAGCCATCGGGCTCACTGCCCACTGACACGAGTGAAGCTATTATCTGGTCTCTGCCTCCTTTTCTGGATCCTTGTGAGCTCCATTTCTACGTGGGAATCATCAGCTTTCCCCGTGCCCAGTGTTTTGAAGCTCACCCTCCCCAGCTCCCCACCACTATGTGTTTCTACAGCGCCCTCGCTGTTCTCCAAAATCTACCCCTGCACCATCGGCTGGGTGGCCTCGGCCGCGTGGGTCTTCCAAGGCCTGTCCTTGTCACCCACACACCTACCTACCCAACTCGCCTGTCATCTCCGCCCAGCCCGAGACCTCAGGGACCCTGAACATTTGTCCAGTTTCTGTTCTCTGAGGGACTGTGGCAGAGGCTCCAGGGTTGGACACTCTTCCCATCTCCGGCTAACTCCCACTCAGGAAATGGCCAGTCTCTATTTTGAGCAGAGCCAAGTATTACACCTTCCTGAGCCAGGCCACCTCCCAGCCCACACCACACACCAGCTGTGCTCAGACAATGGCCTCTCGGCCTCCTCCAAAGCATCAGGACCACTCTGGCCACCTAGATCCTCTGAACCTTCAAAAAGTAAATCTTGTTTTCTTTCTGACAACCTGCTATATATAGCACTATGCACTATAGTTAACCTAGGAGGGCTGAACACTTGGACAGGCTTGGCCCATTGTCACAACACCCACCACAGGCAGTCAGAGACCTGCAGTCACCCAGCTGGGAGCTGCCTGAAGGGAGGGGCCCTGTCCTAGGGAGAGGAACCAGGTTCGGCCATTTTCAGTCCCACGTATTGAGGCCCCGTCCTTTCCTTGCTGTGAATTTGGACAGCAGACTTGACACTGCTGAGCCTCCTCTGTTAAACGGTATGACAGAAGGGCGAAGAGGGTCACTGTATCTGTTTGTAAGAATCTGATAAAAGCTCTATCAGAAGGACTTGCTGCTCATTACAGTATGAAGAGGGTCACTGTATCTGTTTGTAAGAATCTGATAAAAGCTCTATCAGAAAGACTTGCTGCTCATTACAGTATCTGGTGGCTTTTGAAACCTGTAGGTGTTTGGGTAATTGAGAAAGGTCAGTTTTCTGTCTCTCATGAACACACACACACACATACACGTACATACACAAATGAATACATACATAAGCAAACCCACATCTACATATCTACACACATATACACATTCACACATACATTCAGACATATACACATTCACACACACATTCATACATATACACATTCATACAAACACACACATATACTCATTCACACATGCACACACACACATGAACATACATATACACATTCCCACGCACGTTCATACATATACACATACATCCACACATACATACACATTCACACACATATATACACATGCACACACACATACACATACATATACACATTCACACACATCCATACAAACACACATATACACAGTCACACTCACATATACACACGCACATACATATACACATGCACACATATCCCACACTGGGAATGCCTTTTGTTCCTCATCTCTTTCAGAGAATTCTTCCATTACTTTAAATTATGTGTATATGTCTGTGGGCATACACTCACCTGAGTGCAAACGCCCGTGGAGGTGTTGGATCCCGTGGAGCTGGAGTTACAGGCAGCTGTGGGTCAAGCAAGGTCAGTGCTGGGAACTGAAGCGGGGTCCTCTGGAAGAGCAGTGAGTGCTTTTAGTCTCTAAGGCAGCTCTCTAGCCCCTCTGCTCTGTAGAAGGAGCGGCGGGCTGCATTCCCGCCTGGCTCCCGCACAGCTAGCTTAGCTCCGGAAATAACAACACACAAACTGTATTCATTTAAACACATATCAGATATCCTGCATATGAAATGTCTACATTATGATTCATTATAATTCAGCAGCAAAATTACAGTTATGAAGTAACAATGGAATAATTTGATGGCTGGAGGTCACCACAGCTAAAGAACAGTATTAAAGGGTCACAGGTTAAAAACCACTGTCTAGAGGAATGTCAAAATCCGCCAGGTGCAGTTCATTGTCTGCCCAACTCAATGCAATATTCTTGCAAAGACTTATCATCCACAGGGTTGCTTGTGTAGCCTTGGGTTGCGCAAGGAGTAGGGATGAACTTGGTGGGACTTCAGTTGGGAAAAGCTGAGCTTTAAGACTAGGAGCAGTGATGGAGGAGGGTCATCAGGATATCTGATATGTGAAACCCCCCCCCCCCAAGGAGTTATACCCCAGGTGTTAAGAAGAGCTCATCTAGACCCTTGGAAAGATGGCAACCCAGATGGTGAACATCTATCGCCCCTTTGTAAAACTGTTCTACTTCCAACTCTGCCCCTCTCACTCCCAGGCAGCTCTGTTCTACTCTCTCAGGACAGACCAGTTTCAGAGTATTTTATGTCAGTGGAGCCAGAGAGTAGCACTGTCTTCACTGGGCACCTTCCTCTCCACGTAATTATTTTCAGATTCCTTGGTGCGGATGCAAGTCTCTGTTGCTAAAATTTATCGAAGGCCGTATGGCCCTGGACATGCTCTTTCTTATCTGTTGCTAAAATTCCTCCCCTGGGAGAGACAATGTTTACCCCACCCCTAACAGATCCACGTATGATTTCACCAGAGCTCACCCCGGGGAACCCGGGAATTTATTAAGTTTACTTACAGAGCAGTGGGTGGGCAGCCCCACAGCAGGATGTAGGTGGCCTTAAAGCAGCCACAAGGGAAGGCTTTCACTCAGCAGGGATGATAACTCTCAACTGGTCACATGCATGTAGCCCTCCTTAGCTCTCTCAGCTGTGGTACTTGTAACCTCCCACTCTGAGGTCATGAACAATTAAGGCTGGGGGGGGGGGCGTGGGAGCAGGGAAAGAGACCACATTTCCTTATTACCCACAGCCGCCAGAGGCATTCCCATCTCCAAACAGGGATCTGTAGCTTTGGTGACATATTTTAGGACTTGCCAGTGTGAAGCAGAGTTTGGCATTTATTAAAGAGAGAGGAAGAAAGACACACCCCAAAATGGTCTGGGTTCTCAAACAACAGGGTGTGTGTGTTCCAGAAGTTTCTCTACCACTGTCCCCTTCCTGCTACTCCAGACGCATGTGGGTCGGGGCAGGGAACAGAAACCCTGGAAGATGTGTGGACCCACAGTGCGCTCCACTGCTGAGTGAGCAGTGCTCCACTGCTGAGTCTGTGAGTTATCGCTCTACATTTATTCCTTGTTTTCACACCTGTTAGGGCTGCTCACGCCAAGCAGACCCTGGGAAGGTGTTCTCGGTCCTCGGGACACCTACACTGTACCTGTGATTGGAGCAGAGCAGGGCAGTGGAGAGAGGTCCCTGGGACTGTGGAACAAGCAGGCGGGCACCAGCTCCTGCAGCCAGAGGTGTCTGGATTGGTTTGGGAGACTAACAAGAGAATTTCCGGTTCCCAAAGATGGGCGATTTTTCTTGTGGTCCGGGAATATTTGCCCACCAGGGGGAGCATCTGGGATACAGGGCTGGACTCTGTCTTCCTGCCAGCTAATTCTTATTCCTAAAATACCCAGGCTTTCCCCAACCTCTTCCATCCCCAAAGACAGGAACAGAAGAGACAAGTCGGGGCAGGGGATTGGAGATGGGGGATGGGGAATAACAATGTTTTCCGTAACTGCTGACAACAGCTACAGTGTCTGGCTGCCTGGACTGGGTGGGTTTAGACGCCTCCATTAGCAAATACTGTTAATAGTGCCATCTTCCTGTATCCTTGGGAGAGCAATTATAAGGCCTCCTGAATGCTAGAAATCCCTGGTCAGCTTTCACCTGTTCATTCCATCCTGGGTTTGAGACCTGCTGACATAGTCTGATTGGCTTCCCTGAGCTCTGTATTCTCATTTTGAAGACTAGCTATGCGATCTTCCTTCCTCCCTCCCTCCCTCTCTCCCTCTCTCCCTCCTTCCCTCCCTCCCTCCCTCCCTCCCTCCCTCTTTCCTCCTCCTCCTCCTCCTCCTCCTCCTTTTTTTAAAATTTTTTTAAACTTTATTTAATTTTATGTATGAGTACTCCGCATGTACACCTGCATGTCAGAAGAGGGCATCAGATCCCGTTGTAGATGGTCATGAGCCACCATGTGGGTGCTGGGAATTGAATTCAGGACCTCTGGAAGAGCAGCCGGTGTTCTTAACTGCTAAGCCATCTCTTCAGCCCCCCCTTTTCCTTTTTCTTTTTCTTTTTCTTTTACTTTTTTTCTTCCTCATCCTCCTCCTTCTTCCTCTTCTTCTTTTCCAAGTCAGGGTTGCTCTTTGGAGCCTATCCTGGAACTCACTCTATAGATCAAACTGGCCTTGAACTCACAGAAATCCACCTGTCTCTGCCTCCTAAGTATTGGGATTAAAAGTGTGCGCCACCACCACTTGGCACAATTTGTTTTTTCTTAATTTGCTTAATCCAATGGTTGCTAATATAATTTTGATGACTTGGAGACCTGCTAAGGTCACTGGTCACTTCTCTGCATACAATCTCTCTAGATCCTATAGTGAACAGTCGTTGGTGCCAGTTCCGTATGCCTGGGGACACTGTGAAGACAGAGATACTGGACTTCAAGCTTTGGTGTTGTTTATCTCAGTCAGTGTTCTATTGCTGGGAAGAGATGCCATGACCATGACAACCTGGGGCTTCCTTACATTCAGAGGTTTAGTTCATTATCATCATGGCAGGAAGCATGGAAGCACACAGCACACATAACGCTGGGGAGGTAGCTGAGGGTTCTGCATTCAGATCTACAGGCAGCAGGAAGAAAGAGACGCTGTACCTTGAGCATCTGAAAGCCCAAAACCCAACCCCAGTGACACACTTCCTCCACAAGGCTACACCTACTCCAACAAGGCCACACCTCCTAAGAGTGCCATTCCCTTGTGAGCAAGCATTCAAATATATGAGCCTACGGGGCCATCCCTATACAAACCACACAGTGTTGCTTTATCGAGATTTCACTCCAAGTGCTCCAGGAGGGCCTTGGAACCTTAAAGCAGCCTCCACTTATTATTTTATTTTTAAAGAATTGTGTGTGTGTGTGTGTGTGTGTGTGTGTGTGTGTGTGTGTGTGTGCGTGTGTGTGTGTGTGTGTGTGGTGTATTGCTGATGGCCTTGTCAGAGGAGCAGTAGGTGGCGATTGACTTCCGGAGTTCAGCCCACCAGAATGAAGGCACCGATGGGTGAATCTAGGCTAGGCAAGGCCCGAGGGCTTTGGCTCCAGAATGTCTCTTGCTACTACTGCTGTGCCTTTACATGTTTGCCACTACTTTGTTTTCCTCTCATATCCATTCCAGCATGGTGTGAATGGGGGTGGGGGTATCCCCACTGCCTTTAATGTAGTATGATTATCTCATGCAAATATCTAGTTCTACTGGGCATTTTTACCTGTGGATTATTATGAAGATGATTTCCTCTTAAGCTGTACTACTTAGCAATGATTTATACAATAATAGTATAATTACTTAATTAAAACAATTTAAATAGAATTTTGATGGTTAAGGAATTCTAACGAATGTAGTAAGGGATTGTGGTGATGTTTCAAACTGGGGGAACCAGAACTCTTAAGTCCCTCCTGCCCACCTTGCCTGGTCTTCCTTGGCCTCCTGCCTCAGGAAGTGACAAGATGGCCCACTTGGTTGCTTACGTCAGACCTTTAGGCCCTCTCTGTGATTCTCCTCCTCCATTGTCCCACTCCCAGTCAATATATTAATAAGCCCCGTTGGCTCCATTTTTATAACATGTCCTGAATGAGGTCACTGTTCGTTGCCACTGAACTCTGAGCCACGTGAACCCAGACTCCATCCCCTTTCAGCAGGATCCTGCCAGCCATGTGGCTGGCTCCCTGCTTTCCCATAGCACGAGCCAGCTCACTATGTACCAGGATTGGTCTCTTCTGGTTTTCTGTTACAGAAGAGGCAAGAAATGGTTCAAAGCTCCTGGGGTCATACTAGGATACAGACACTAACTGGCTTGGAGAGATACGGGATGAACTGACCTAATTTGAACCCCTAAATGGGACCTCCACTGTACATACCCTCAGGATGACTGCAAACACACTGCATCTCAATGCACAGGCCTTAGGTGTGTATCTGGTGGGAGGTGGCATAGAGGTGGCTCTCCCTCTGCTCCGGCACAGCTCCGACTGGATACCTTCTGTGGTCATTGGTGTGTGGCTCTTTGTGTTCCCTCCATCTCAGACTTGAAACGGAAGCATAGAATCATTACTGTTGCAAGGAGAGCAACGTGTTCATTCTGGCCACCAGACTAGCTTAGCCCTGAAATAACCACACAGAAACTATATTAATTAAATCACTGCTTGGCCCATTAGTTCCAGTTTCTTATTGGCTAATTCTTACATCTTAATTTAACCCATTTTTATTAATCTGCATGTTGCCATATGGCAGTGGCTTACTGGGTAAAATTCGGTATGTCTTACTCTGGCGTTGGCTCCATAGTGGCTCTCCCTGACTCCACCCTTCTTCCTCCCAGCATTCAGTTCTGTCTTTCCTGCCTACCTAAGTTCTGCCCTATCAAGAGGCCAAGGCAGTTTATTCATTAACCAAGACAGAAGGGCCTCCCACACCACATTACTCCACTGCTCTGTGCAGAAGTCACTCTTCCCTTAGGGACCTGTGAGCTGCTTCATATCGGCTCCTCATGCAGGAGTCCTGCTTTGCAAAGGCTTCCACCATCACTAGGCAGAGCAGTGTGACTTTAAAGCTCTTAGATCTAGATCTTAGATCTCTTAGATCTCCTGTGACCTCTTAGACCACAGGAGGGAGGAAGCTGGAGGGTGGGGATGCACTCCAGGAAAACACAAGAGGCCAAGTCTTGCTGCCTCCACCCCTATGGCCCAGGGCCCTTGTTTCCTCTTCAGCATTTTCCACTGTAAGGAGGCCCTGAATTCAGGGCAGAGGTCCAGCTCAGAGAGGCATGGATTTTCTGAGGCTTGCATTTTAAAGATCTTTTGGGGGCGGGGCAGAAAACTGGCTCAGTAGTTAAGAGCACTTGTTGCTTTGGCATAGGACCTGAGTTCTAGTCCCAGCATCACATAGTGGCTCATAGCTATCTGTAACTCCAGTTGCCTTCTTCTGATGCCTGTGGGCATCAGGCAAACATGTGGTGCACATACATACATACGTGCATATATACATGCCAGCAAAACACTTATATATAGGCTAAAATGAAATGTTTTTAAAAGGAGAATTTTGAGAACTGTAAATCACCCCCTTCCCAGGTCATAACTGATGACTTGGACAGGTTGGGATTCTGACCTATGACCTCTGGGGTGGGTGTGGTTGGTGGAATGAGGTCTCTTGAGAAGCCACTAATCTTGAAGTCTAGGCTGGAAGTCAAAGTCACCTTCTCCATCATTCTGTTTGTCTCGCCTGCACTGTGTGCCCAGTGACAAGAACCGTGCCTATGGTAGCAGGGCCAGTGAGAAGACCACAGCCATGAAATAAATGAAGAACAGATGCTGTACCAAGTTCTCCTAGGTATAAGGCAGGATGGAAAGATGGAAAATGAAAGAGACGTGGGGAGGGGAGGGGAGTCTTGCTATGGAGTCTGGTAGAAGACTCTTTGCTAGCTTGAAGTCAAGAATTTCAGCATAATTAACACTAATTGCTGTAAAGCCCATCTGCACAGAGACATATCATTTTTACAGAGCTATTTCAAATAAGAATGTTAAAATAGCAAGGAACCCTGCTGAGGGCCCAAGGATGTATGACATTCGAGTTTAACCTCATTCCTTCTCCAGCTGTCAGTTTGCAAATGCCTTCCGAGAACCTCACAAACAAGATTATGAACTTTGCTCGGAGTCAAACCACATCTTCAGTCCCCTTCAGGCAGCGACAGTAAGCCTCCCTTCAGCCCTGTGACCCTGGCTTTCACCTTCTCAGCGAAATATGAACTAGCAGTGACTGGTGTGCAAAGGAAGCTGACACAGACTGCCGCTTCAGAGAGGAGGTTCAGAGAGGAGGAGGAGGTTCGTAATGATGCTCGGCCATTGTAATCTCATCATTATGACTGCCGTGATGAGAAAGCGGTGATTGGACCTTGAGGAGAAAGAGAGAACGGGAGAAAGAAGCAAAACACACACAGAGATCTCAAAACACAATGGGGCCTCAAAGGAAAGAGAGACTTAATTTTAAGACTGAAGGGGAGCTTAATTAATAATGAGGAAGGATGTGTGTGTGTGTGTGTGTGTGTGTGTGTGTGAGAGAGAGAGAGAGAGAGAGAGAGAGAGAGAGAGAGAATGAGAGGGAGATAAAAGGAAGGGGGTGTTATGTGTGTGTGTGTGGTTTGATGTGGGGGGGATTGTGTTTGCGGGTGTGTGTTATGACCAGGTAGAGGTCAGAGGAGCCTCTTCAAAGAGCAGCTTTCATTTCTGGAACCAAATCTCTGAGGCATCTCCAAGGATTCGCTGACCATTTCCCTAAACAGAAGCAAAGTCTAACTTACAATCTTTTCAGGACAGAAGGATGTTTCACGGCATCTGATTTAGTGCAGCCTCGGAGCGCGGAGGAGCCAGGTGCTGTGGAAGACTGGGGGCTGCGGCTAGGCCATGATTCGGCAGATGGAATCAGACAAAGCTTCGTGGAGATGTGGCCTGATTTAGGCTATGGGATCAGGCTTAAAGGTATAGGCCATATTCTAACACCTATCCAATGCATCTCGGAGATCAACCTATGACTTCATTTACTGAAAAATAAAAGCTAAGGTCTTTAGACACCGTTTAAACTATGTAAATTCCAAAATCACCAAAACCATGTACGGCTATTATTAGGACACTTATATCATTAGCTCTCTCCAGGGACACCCATGTTCACACTTCTGTCTGTAATACTCTTTCCCTCTGTGCCTACGGCAGCCATGCTTAAATCTGTTCAAAGCTTTTCTTTAGATAAAGAAAAGATTTATTTTATTTATGTATGTGTGTGGGTGTGTGTTTATGTGTTTGTGTGCATTTGTATATATACATGAATGCCGATAGAGGCCAGAAGCGGGCAACAGATTCCTTGGAGTGGAGTTACAGGCATTTGTGAGCTGGGTGCTGGGATTTAAATTTTAATCCTCTGACAAAACTGTATGCACTCCAAACTGTTAAGCCATCTCTCCAGACCCTAAAATATTTTTTAAATAAACTCATGCTCCAGCAGGCCAGGGGTGGCACAGGACTTTAATCCTAGCACTGGGGAGGCAGAGGTAGGTTGGTCCTGAGTTCAAGGCTAGTCTAGTCTACAGAGTGGGTTCCAGGACATTAAGGCTACACAGAGAAACCCTGTCTCTAAAACACACACAAACACACACACAACCCACAAAAATCCCTACTTTGTTTCAGCTTCATACCGACTTGTCTTAAAATTCTTTCCTGTGGTGAAGTTAGGTACACAAATACAGTAATAAAAACTGAATTGGTATAAAGGCAGACAGGTGGATCAATGCAGCTGAAATGGAGACCCAGATATAAGTCCACATACCTATGGATACCATATTGTTGACAAAGAAGCCAAAATTATACAATGGGGGAAAAAGCATCTTCAACAAATGGTGCTGGCCTAACTAGATGTCAGCATGTACAAGAATGCAAATAGATCTGCACCTATCACCCTGCACGAAACTCAAGACTAAGTGGATCAAACACCTTAACAAAAAAGCAGAAACACTGAACCTGATAGAAGATATAGTGGCGATCTTTAATCTCTCTGCCCACCAGTCCTGCCTACCCCTCTCCTGCCTAGCTATTGGCCAGTCAGCTTTTTATTAGACCAATCAGGTGCCTTAGGTAGGCAAGGAAACAAATGTAACACACATTTACACAGTTAAAGTAATATTCCACGGCATAAACAAATGTCACACTCTTTACATAGTTAAATATTCCCTATTTCCCCCTTTTTGTCTAAGTAAAAAGAAAGGTTTTAACTTTAACATAGTAAGACTAGATACAGTAAGAACAGTTATCAAGTAACAATTATGTTTACAATATACAGTCCATTTGTATTTGGCAAAATTAAAGAAAATACTCAGGCCCTATGTAGACATTTGTACCTTACATTAGGCACCAAATATATCAGGCTTCTTCTTAGCCACTCACATTGACATAGTTAAATATCCACAACAGAGGTTGAACATTTCTTTGCATTTTTCTTCCATTTGAGATTTCTCTATTGAGAACTCTTTGTTTTGACCTGTACCTCAATTTTTAATTGTATTATTTATTTGAGTTTTTTCTTTCTATTGTCTGGTTTCTTGAGTGCTTTATATATTTTGGAAATACACCCTCTGTCAGATGTGGGGTTGGTGAAGATCTGATTCTGTAAGGCTGATGTCCTGTCCAGTTGATGGTGTCCTTTGCCTTATGAAGCTTTTCACTTTCATGAGGTTCCATTTATTAATTGTTGATCTTAGTGTCTGTGGTTTTGGGTTCTATCCAGGACTTTTTCCTCCTGTACCAAAGCTAGACTCAAGAGAGAAAAGAAGGAGGAAAGAATGAGGGAGAAAGAGAAGGACATGCCTGGGGCCAGAAGCCAAGCAGCTGCTAGCCAGCCAGACATGGAGACAGCAGGAAAATAAGATATACAAAAGTAAAGAAAGGGGCTGGAGAGGTGGCTCAGCGGTTAAGAGCATTGCCTGCTCTTCCAAAGGTCCTAAGTTCAATTCCCAGCAACCACATGGTGGCTCACAACCATCTGTAGTGAGGTCTGGTGCCCTCTTCTGGCCTTCAGGCATACACACAGACAGAATATTGTATACATCATAAATAAATAAATATTTTTTAAAAAGTAAAGAAAGATAAAAAGTCCTGAGGCAAAATGTCAATGAAGAGAAACATGTTATTAGAGCTAGCAAGAAATTAGCATAAATTCATCATTCATAACTAATATTAGGTCTCTGTGTCATGATTTGGGAGCTGGTTGGAGGGTAAAAGCAATCTTGGTCAAGGTGTGGTCCCTTCACTGACCCCACATAGTCCCAGTACCTTCTGCAAGGTGGTGTGATGGGATGTGCGATGCAGCTCATTTTGGAAGACAAGCTTCTCTCCTCTGGTTGCACCAGGCTTCAGTCTCCCTGATTTTTTCTCTGCCAACATGAACTCCCTGGGGGCTTTCCAGTTTCTTGGGGTTCATTGATTCAAACTGAGGAAACAAGTGTCTCTTTAGAGTATTTTCCTTCCTGCCGGGCAAGCTGGTTACAACGAGACAATAATTGTAAAGACACCATTTACTATCAGGATAAACAGCTCCTCCGTCTCGGATTCTTAGCACAGAGGCTGCCATCTGGCAGGCATTCTGCACATTACGGGAAGAACGTGTGCCTGCGAGTTTGGAATGACAAACCTGTCCCTTCCTTTCAGAAAGATGCTTTCCTGTTTCCTCGCAGAGAAATCCCACAGCTTTCCAGAAATGGGTATTTAGACTCTAGAAACTGATACATCACACTGAGAGAAAACAAACAAATCAGATGTGTTTTTATCTCTCGGACAGCTGTTAGTAGAATAGACATCTGGCTTGGCCTGAGCCTCCGCTCATTAAGGCCACAGAGTGAAGGACTCCCCCTCCACCCAAGAATGTTGCTTTTTTCATATTTACATAATGATGCCCACGCAGCTGCCCTTGACCTTATCAGGAAGCAGAAACCCAGCTGCGCTGGCAGATCTTAGTCTGCTTCCTGCCCCAGGGACTCGGCCCCTGGGAACAAAGCTGAAAAGAGCCAGGCATCCCCTCCAACACAGGCCTTGCTGCTGTCCCAGCAAATGTGTTTCCCCAACCCTGGCAGTGCTTCCCAGGCTTCCTGCAACTCTTAGTGGGTTTCCTGACACTATGGGGAATGTCTGATCCAACAGAGCTGAGCAGGGACCCCCAAAGTTGATTTTAACAAGTCCCTAGGGCAATGGTTTTCAGCCTTCCTGATGCTGTAACCTTTTAACACAGTTCCTCGTGTTGTACTGACCCTCCAACCATAAAATTATTTTGTTACTATGTCATAATTGTGCTACTTTTATGAATTGTAATGTAAATATCTGACATGCAGGATATCTGATATGAGACCTCCAAAGGGGTCACGACCCACAAATTGAGAGTCACTGTCCTAGGGGATGCTCTCAGTCCCATGACTAGACTAGATAATGCCTATTTGTTCTAGGGCAGACCTTCTGAACCTGCTGAGACTTTGGCCTTGATTGTGGCTCCTGGGATCAATGGCATCAATGTCACCTTGTATGAGATGCAACAGGCTCTGGCTCCATCCCAAAGTGATGGCATCAGAATCCTTATTTTCATGACTTTTAAGAGACACTGAGCCGGAGAGTTTTAAATATACTGAGCTGGGTGTCATGTCATGAGAAAGAAACTGGTGCGGTAGCTTCAGGGGCAGGGACCTGGTGTGGGAGGTCCTTCTGCGTATGTGTTGCTTTTATTGGTTGATGAATAAAGAAGCTGGCTTGGCCTGTGATAAGGCAGGAGCTGGTGGGGGTGGGACTAGACTGGATACTGAAAGAAAGAGGTGGAGTCAGAGATGCCATGGAGCCAACAGTGGGGAAAGACAGGAGCTGCTAGTTGGAACCTTGCCAGTAGGTAAAATATAAAATAATGGAAATGGGTTAATTCTAGATGTAAGAGCTAGCTAGCAATATGCTTAAGCGATTGGCCAATACGCTTAAGTGATTTAAATAATATAATTTCTGTGTGATTATTTGGGGAGTCTGGGTGGCCGAGAAATGAACAAGCAGCCTCCGCCTGCAGGGACCTCCATTCTTATCCTTGGTCAGAAGCCAGGGAAGTATCGGCGGCTCTGATTCCTTGTTATATTTCTTCTTCTACACGGGTGACTGGAAGCTGAGCATGAAGGTTTGACTGAAACCTGGAATGGGAGAGGTACATAGACTCCCAGATGTAGTTGGACTTTCTTTGGACCACCAGCTCCCAAATAATAGCACGGAGAGTTCTTATTAAATATGAAAGCATGACTAGCTTAGGCTTGTTCCTAACTAGCTCTTATAACTTAAATGAACCCATTTCTATTAATCTACATTCTGCCATGTGGCTTGTTACCTCTCCTCCATACTGTGCTTCCCATTTCCTCCACGTCTCACTGACATATTCCCGTCTTTCTGGTTCCTTTCCAGGGTTCCTATATATGTACAGAAGTCTTACCCTCTCCCACCTAGCTATTAACCATTCAGCTCTTCATTAACCCAATCAGAAGGTGCCTTAGCAGAGACACATTTTCACAATATAAAAAAAGATTATCCCACAACACCCAGAGGTTGGGCCAACTGGACTGACTGGATCCCCCTGTAGGGTAAAAGGGCACACCCTCACCCTGAAACCAGAGTCAGTGAAAAAAATACATACCCTGGCCCTGAAACCCTAGGCAAAAAACACAATCTACCCCTGACCAACTCAGTACAAGAGAACAACCAATCCCTGAGCAGGAAAACCAGCTAATCTATGAGAATGAAATCCAGCCCACCCTCTGAGCTTGTCCAAATTCAGAGACTGAAATCTGACCAATTCCCACCCTGAAAATCTTCACTCTGGAAAAACTCTGCCCTAAGAAGCCCTATATAAACCCTGTATCTGTTCAGTTGGGAGCTCCCTTTACCACTCTCTTGGATTCCTCCCTCCCAATAAATCTCTTGAATGAGTTTTGGGTGAAGACCTTCTTTCTTACGTAGGAGTGGAGCAGGCCAGAGAAGTAACAAGTAACAACTTTTGCCAGAGCAGGAGCAGACTGCTATATTTCTATGGGGGTTCCCCCTTACCAGAGTGAAGCAGAGAAGAAACACTTTCGCCAGAGCAGAGAAGCAAAGAACATCTCTGCCCGAAATCCCCTTAACAGAGTGGAGCAGAGCTGAGTTGTAATCTCTCTCTCTGTGTCTCTCTGTCTATCTCTGTCTCTCTCTGTCTCTCTCTCTGTGTCTCTCTCTCTCTCTATGTCTCTCTGTCTCTCTGGGTCTCTCTGTCTCTCTCTCTCTGTGTCTCTCTCTCTCTCTGGGTCTCTCTGTCTCTCTCTGTCTCTCTCTGTCTCTCTGTCTCTCTCTGTCTCTCTGTCTCTCTCTCTGTCTCTCTCTGTGTCTCTCTCTCTGTCTCTCTCTGTCTCTCTGTCTCTCTCTGTCTCTCTCTGTCTCTCTCTGTCTCTCTCTGTCTCTCTCTGTCTCTCTCTGTTTCTCTGTCTCTCTCTGTCTCTCTCTGTGTGTCTCTCTGTCTCTCTCTCTGTGTCTCTCTCTCTGTCTTTGTCTCTCTGTCTCTCTCTGTCTCTCTCTCTGTGTCTCTCTCTCTGTCTCTCTCTGTCTCTCTGTCTCTCTCTGTCTCTCTCTCTGTGTCTCTCTCTCTGTCTCTCTCTGTCTCTCTGTCTCTCTCTGTCTCTCTCTCTCTGTCTCTCTCTCTCTCTGGAGCAGGATTGCTACGTTCCTGCTGAGAAACCACCGGAATACATCTATAGGCATAGCCTGGCTTCAGGATACCTTTCCCTTCAGAGCTGTAATGCTCACCGCCCCCCCCCCCCGCCCCATGCTTCAGGCTACACAATCCTTATTAACTCCAGACACCTGCCCTCAGCAGCAATCCCTCTTTGGAGCACACTCTGACTCTCCAGCCGTAGCACTCACCTCTGACTACAGTGCACCTTCTGCAAAGCTCACTGCTCTCAGGTGCCTTTCTGTTACTATGAAAAACACCATGGCCAAAAACAACTTGGAGAGGGAAGGGGTTATTTCAGCCTACACAGAATTCTAGGTTATGGTCAGTCACCGAGGGAAATCAGGGCAGAAACCCAAGGCGATAACCTAGAGACAGGAACTGAAGCAGTGCACATGGAGGAACCCTGTTATGGTTTGCTCTCCTGTGATTCACGCTCACCTAGCTTTCTTATACAGCCCAGGGAACTTGTAACTAGGGATGGTACCACCCACTGTGGCTGGGCCCTCTCATATCAATTGTTAGCTTGTCTCATAGATATGGCTACATGCAAAGTGATGGAGGTAACTCTTCAATTGAGAGTTCCTCTTCCAAGGTGGCTCTAGGTTGTGTCAACTCGACAGTAAAAGCCAAAGAGCACATTGATTCTCTGTGAAATTCTTTCTTTGCCTCTCTAGGACTCCAGCGCCTGAGTTACTGCCCAGCTGAGGCAGGAAAGCTTTAGTTTCTTTTTAGGATCTCCTCATCCTTCCCCACTTCTCTCCCTGTATCAGTGGTACATGCCTATAATTCCAGAACTTAGGCAATGGAGGCAGGAGGATCAAGAGGAGTTCAAGGCCAGCTTGGCCTAGCTACAGGAAACATGAGACTCTGGTTCTGTTGTTGTTTGTTTTTGTTTTTTTCCTTTTTTGTTTTTGTTTGTTTGTTTGTTTTAATTCCTAGGCCTTTTCATACAAATGAGACGGGAGTATAATCTGACAAGTTGGAGTCTAGAAATCCGTACTTGTAACAAGACCCCTACGGGCTGCTGGATAGAGAGTCATTGTTCTTCACGGTAAAGCCACCAGGGGAGGGTTGTACTAGTTGCCTCACAGAATGCCTGCTCCTCATCTTACCTCCGTAAAGTGGAAATTCTCCAGGAGGGGGCTGGTTGGAGTCTCTGCTTAAGGTCTGTCTCTTAGACAGGGGCCGTGGCATCAACAGAGCTCTTACTGGATGCTCAGAGAGTGAAGACTTCCTGCCAAGGGTCATTGGCCTTGGTGGTAGAATCTAGTTCCTTGTGGCTTTAGATCAGAGGGGTCAGTGTCCTCAATGGCTGTCAGCTGGGGACTGCTCACTCCCACTCCAGGCTGTCTGTGTCCCTTCTTTCTTGGTCCCCCTTCTATCTGTATTCAAACCAGCAACTTTTCTTGGAGTTCTTTGCAGACTTCATTCTGGTGTCCCACTCTGCCACCAACTGGTGCAAACATCTATCTTGAGTGGGCTGTGATATCCATCCAGCCGGCTGATTCCCCCTGATGCCATCAGGGGAACATCACTAACATCCAAAAATCACCAAAGTTGCCTTGGAGTTCTTCCTACTTTGATGGGTTTTATTTTTATTTTGAAGTGTAATTGAGCACAATAATGGAAGATGACAGCTGGGGACACAGCCTGGTGGTAGAGTGTTGAGTGTTAGTTTGCTGTGCACAGGTCTGCATTTTATTTCTAGCATGGGGGTACAATATGTTTTGGATGGATACATTTTCCTCAGAAGACAAATTGAGAAGGAGATCTACATGACCACCACTGGTAAAATGATAAATATTTTTACTTTTTCTTTCTGCGTCCTACATTTTCTAGAATTTTTACAAGAAGAAAGTGTAAATTTGGGGGAGAAAAGAGAAAAAAAACCCAACTTATCTTCACAAAGAAAGAGCTCTAATGAGATCTAAGTCTATAAGATGCTATTAAAAAGGTATGAAATTAACACCAATTTAAGTGGTGTGCTATAGATGTGTACACAGCTATGCAGATCAAAGGGACAAAGAGACAGCCTGCTGAGAGGGAAGATGGCAGAGGACAGGAAGTCGGAGATGACTTTGTGGTGCAAGGAAAACAGTTTTTATGGATGAAATCAGCTGGGACTGTGCCTCCCATGGCAAAAGAATCAAACTCAGGGGAAAGACAAGAGCAAACAGTGGGCAATTATTTTATTTATTTCCATAACTGAAAGTTTCCTCCCCTCCATATGCTATATGAATGTGTGTGCACACATTCGTGTTTGAATGTGGCACATGAGCATGTGCTGACGAGTTTCAGGGGTTGGTTCTCGCCTTCCGTCTTGTCAGAGACAGGGCTTCTGTGGTTTTTTGTTTGTTTGTTTCCTGCTGTGTGCGCCAGGTTAACTAGCACACAAGCTTTTGCTGTCTTCACGCTCCATCTGCACGTAGGAGAACAGGTGTTACAGACATCTGTGTCTCAGCTTTAGTGTGGGTTCTGGGGGTTCAAACCCCCAGATTGTATAGCAAATGCTTTAACCACTGAGCTATTGTAAAAAAAAAAAAAAAAAAAGGTCCATATCAGTATGAGGGACATTTGGAGCTCAGCAATGAATGACAGATGAGCAGAAGGCACTGGGTTCCTGTCTTCCTTGGCTGGCGGGTCATCTCATGCTTGCTTGCCCGGACACTCTTTAGTTATCTTAGGGCTGAAAAGTTACAGACCATCAACTCCATGACTCAACTCTTGTTTCAGACAAAGGGATGGGAGCTAGAGCTAGGAGGATGGAAAATTTGGGGTGGGGAGTAGGAGTGGAGACTGTAGACAGAAGTTTCTGTCCCACCTGACCTGATCCCACAGCCATACAGTCCCAAAGAAACACACAGATGCTTATATTAATTATAAACTGGTTGGCCTATTCCTCAGGCTTATTACTAACTAGCTCTTATGACTTAAATTAGCCCATAATTCTTGTGGCTTGGTACCTTTTCTCAGTGAGGCATTCTCATCTTGCTTCCTCTGCATCTAGCTGGTGACTGAATATCTCTGCCTCTCCTCTTCCCAGAATTCTCCTAGTTTGGTCACCCCGCCTATACTTCCTGCCTGGCCAATCAGCATTTCGTTAAACCAAAATGAGTGACAAATCTTTACAGTGCACAAAAGCATTATACCACAGCAAGGGACTGTGCTAGATTAGAAGGAATGACTACACCTTCCTGAAGAGCTCAATCAATGAGGAGTTTGAGGGGCAGGAAAATGCAATTAGGAATATATAAAAACCTCACTTTTGCATCAAGTCATGGTAATGATTGTTTTTGCCTCTTGTGCAGGTTGATGTCTATGTCTGACTTCTGTAGAAATGAAGGCATTCTGTCTCACTTCCACTATGCTGAGTCCCCAGCTCGCTCTCTCTCTCTCTCTCTCTCTCTCTCTCTCTCTCTCTCTCTCTCTCTCTCTCTCTCTCTCTCTCTCTCTCCCTCTTGGTTTTTCAGACAGAGTTTCTCTTTGGAGCCTGTCCTGGAACTAGCCTAACTCTTGTAGACCAGGCTGGCCTCGAACTCACAGAGATCCGCCTGCTTCTGCCTCCCAAGTGCTGGGATTAAAGACAGACGAGCACCACCACCGCCCGGCTCCAGCACTCTTATTGTGAAGTGAGGATCATTGTTTTTCAAGCCCCTCTCATAGCACCCAAAGTATTTTTTTTCTGAAGTTAAACATTTAGTTTAAGAAGGCGACAAATGGGATTTTACTTTAAGTCATTCACTGGTATAAACTCTGTGATCTCCATGACAGGCAGTTGGCTATTGATAAATGTACGAGATCTCTGGTGGGAAAATTTTCTTGTGGGTTTAATAGATAAACCACTTACAGCATAACCTCCCATCCCTTAATGGCCCAGAATGCCCCATTGGTGTATCTTCTCCATAGGTGAAATAGTCCTGAGTTTTTAGTCAAGGTTTTCCATGTCGGCACCTGCAGAGTCCTTCAAGTTCCCTTACTAAGATGGATGGACCATGAACTCTGAGGATGAAGGCTCTTTCTCTTTCCTGCTGTAGGCAAAGAAGCTGGCTTGCGACTGTGTTCGTGCACGCCTGCTGTGCACCGCCGCCCAGTAGAAGGTGCTCTCCACTTGACAAGCACACGATCTGCAGAATTCAGGCCAATATAAACTGCATTTAAACCGAGAATGGTGGCCCACGACTGTAATCTCAGCACCAAGGGGTATCCGTCCTTCCCCATCCGGGCAGTAGCTGTGCTCCGCTCAGCTGGCTGGAAACAGCAGGGTTTGTTCTCATCCTGTGTCCCGAGGATCCCCGGAAACTCAAGGGCTCTGTTTCCTTGAACTTCAATTATTGACACATGGCTCTCAAGAAGCTGTCGGGACCGCAGGCGCCATAGACTGAGAGGAAGAGGAGTTTTCCCATCTGTTCATGCAAAAACCTCATTTCTGCCCAAATGAGGGCATTTAATCAGAAGTCCTTCTCTGCTACTTCCAAATCTCAGAACTTCCTGGAAATAAAAAGAGGGCGCGCGGGGGTGGGGGACGGGGGTTGGCGAGGATGGCGGGCAGGGAGGATTCTGGGAATGTGTAAGAGCCACCTACCTCCTCCAAAGGGTTGGAAAGTCAAATGACCCCAGGCCCCAGCAGTGTGGGTGTGAAGAGTGTACAAGAGTGGGCAGACTAACAAACGGTGGTTTCTCCGAGAAGGGTGTCAAGAAGTCCCACCTTCAGCTAACCTTCTACCTCTAATACAAGACAGTACCCCTACAGAGCAGAGCATGCGCTGCAGGAGGTAGGGGCGGTGCTGAATCCCAGGCGAGGGTCTGTGAATTCTCCCAACCCTCTACTAGGGAGTGTTAATAGGCTCATTATCATACACCCAGGATCGGTTTTATTTTGTTTGTTTCTACTCCACAGTGGTCATGGGATGCTTTTACTCCACGGAAGAGGGGTGCAGTTGTTCATGGCTGGCGTTCTGTCTCAGACCTTTTAGGTGCTAGTGTGCTGTGGGTGTGAGAGTAGAGTGTGGATGTGGGGAGGATGGGGGAGCTGGTGTAGGGGATTCCAGGGCCCTGTCTTGGAGTGAGTGACTTTCCATCCTTGCCAGGCATGAACGAATGGCCCCGTTTGACTTCGGTGGGTGGGGCACTGGGCCCACCCTTCATTCCAGGGCTGTCTTTCCTGGCTTCGAAACAGATCTGAGCACAATGTTCCATGCAGTTCTTCAAAAGCCCAGAGTTGAATCGCGGTTCCATCACAGAGGTATATCCCTTTGTCTTTGGCAGCATTGGCGCGCACTGCTGGGGTCCCGCGACTGTGGCTGCTCCCCCACCCCAGTCCCTTGGTGGTATGGTAGCAAATTACAGTCAAGGAAGTGCAACAGAGATTCAGCCTGCTAGGGAAGGGGTGATCCCAGCATGGTTGGGTCCCCTTTGCCTGTGCCCACTTGCTCAGGACTGACTGGGCCATGCTTCACTTGGCTCCCTGAAGACAGCAACAAGAGGCAGAACCCCTTCTCCTTCAACCTCTATCTCCTCCCTGGACTGAAAGGCTCAGGAGCCTAGACTCAGGTGAAGCCTGGGCAACATCTATCCTATTTGGGCTGCTCTTGGCCTTGGATGCACAACCCCAGGGAACAGCTATAGGCCGATTCCTCAGCCTTAGGAGGCCAGCCTCCAGGTGGCAGCACACGTTTAAACTGAGCCTGAACTTTAGAGAAACCAGCACGTGGGTGGAGGGCAGAAAGGACTCAAGTTAAGGTCCCCACAGAGGGCTATGAGCAGCTAGGGCTGTAGCCACAGGAAAACTCTGAAGAGAGAGTTTAGGGAAGAGTGGAATCCTTACTGGAAGGGTTGAGGCAAAGATGTGGAAAAGGCAAATGGAGAAAAGGCTGGGGAAGGATTTAAACCCTGGTTGGCATTTTTAAGGAATCCTGTGGGAGGTTTTATTTTAAATACCGCTTAAAGATTTCTTTTATTATTCTACGTGTATAGTGTTTTTGCCTGCATGTATGGTTGTGCACCATATGTGCCCATGGAGGTCAGAAGACGGCAGAAGAGCCCCAGGGAATGAGAGTAACAGATGGTTGAGAGCCACTGTGTAAGAGCTGGAAACCTCCTATGTCTTCTAAGGGCAGCCAGTGCTCTAAACTGCTGGGCCATCTCTCCAGCATAGAGTTTTATTTAAAATGTAATGGGTTTTAAGAGTTAGGACAGCCATCCCTTTGGGTTCCATTGGAATCTTGGGTATTGTGTGTACTCAAAGTCCACAGCTGCAGGACACCCAGCAAGAGCAAGGTCACCACAGTCCCAGGCCGGGGGACTGCCCAGGAGGCCAGATGAGCAGGCCAGAGCTACAGGGAAGCAATGGGACTGGCAAGGCCCAGGGCTGTGTCTCACCTCTCAGCACACTGTCTCCCCTCTCAGTACCCCCCGACTTCTGGATATAGTGGTTGTTCCAGGCTATCCATTCCTCTCACCCCCACTTCCTCAGGTTCCTTCGTCATCTGTCACAGAGCTAAGGGGCTGTGTTTCTGTGCTTCCTCATGCCACCAGCAGGGCCATTAGCTGAGTAACTATTCTCTTTTCCACCTATAGGGAAGCTTCATGACGACAAAGCTGTACCTGTTACCCAGGACCTAAGATGGATGCTTGTGACTCTCAAAAGCTATCTGTGCACATGAGGAATGAGTCACTTAATTGTGTGCATGTGTGTGTGATTATGTACACATAGGCACAGGTGCCCACAGAGAGCAGAAAAGGGTACTGGACTCTCTGGAGCTGGAGTTATGGGTGTTTGTGAGGTGTAGGACATGGGTGCTGGGGACCCAACTTGGGTTCTCTGCAAGAACAGCATGTACTCCTACCACTGAGCCTTCTGCCCATCCCCCTGGACAGTCAATTTTGATAGACTGGTACAATATCTTTCTTTAGATTCAAAAGTATGTAAGAGAAAGGCATTCCTGCCTCTTCTAACAGTCTAGTCCCAGAATTGACTGGTGTTGTGCTTTAGCTACATTAGTATGTGTGTGTGTGTGTATGTGTGTGTGTGTGTGTGTGTGTGCACGCACACGCGCGTACAAAGTATGAACAGGGCTATCCCATTCTCCAGGGGAGCAGGCTGCCTTCAGGAAAGACCCACACTATGGATGCAAGGATCTTGAGCCTCCCAGAAGGTATAACAATAAGGACATGGCACTGTGAGGTACTCTATAGACCATGTCTTACCTTACCCTTGCATCCACAAGTATCTAACCCAGGAAGCAGGTCACCACCCTGGTACATAGAAGGTCCAGGAAGCTAAATCACTTTCCCAGTCACACAGTGCTGACCCCAGAGTACCGAGCACATCTGGATGGCACAGGCTGGGGGAGCAGGAAAGAGATCTGGACGTGGGTTGGCTCAGAAGGTGGAGCCTGGGAAATGTGGATTAGCTCTCTTGTCAGATACTGGTCTCTGAACCAGGAGATGGGCTCCAGCATGAGTCTGGCTATTGTTGTTGTTACCAACATTCTCCCTGTCCCGAGTACCCATCTGATCCCTTGAATGATAGGTCTGTGTTGGCAAAACCAAGCTGTCAAAAGTCCAACACAAAGAGGGCATCTCATCCCTGAAAGGAGGAGGTTTCATAGAAATACAGGGGTACAGTGCTAAAAACTGAGGAGTTAGGAGTAGGCAGAAACAAGAGCAGTCCAAGCTTAGTTCACACCCGCACAAGCTGCCTGGGCATCCACGAGCCAGTTGCTGGAACTGTACCGATTAACCACCCTCAGGGTTCCTTGCTGAACTGCTCTTCGGAAGACTCAGGCATGAAGTAGTTTGCATGTTCCGAGGAGCAGAACCCATCCCCAATATCCGACCAGCATACGGACACATATCTCTTTGGTTTTATTATCACAAACACACCAGGGCTCCATCGCACCCAGGAAATTTGCATTCTACGTGTTCTATACACTCTTTCTTTTCTACCTGGGCAGGGCCATATAGAAGTGTCCGAGCCATGTGTGGATACAAGACATGTCTGACAGGAACAGTTCAACTCGTAGCTTATAGTGATACCATTTCTCCAGCTGTACAAGAGCTTTACAGAAACTTGCCGGGGCTTCCCAGAGTGTGGAGTCGCTTGATTCACATTTGTGAGCTCTGCAATGCTGCAGCTCCCTTTGTTCAGGCCCTCTGCACAGTCAGAAAAGTCCATGCTTTGGAGAGGTCCTTTCTGGATGTCAGAGCCAGATAATCTGTGGATTCAGTGGGTCAACAACCATGCTTAGAGGGACCGAAAGCTAAAAAGAGCCCGTTTCTCCTCCACCCCCTCTCTACCCGTCCAAGGCTCAGATCTCAATATGGTGTTGCCCTTGTAGGTTGAAGTGTGATATTTGGTTTCAAAAACATCCAACGGTCTCTTCGACAAACTGGGAGAAACTGGCAGGGAGCTGCTGCAGCACACACCTAGCTGGTCCTGCTGCTAGTGCTTCATCCTCTCCAGTAGCCGCTGATAGACAGGAGCTGCAAAGAAGAAGCATGAAAAGCAGGTAAGATGCAGGGGTCCCACTGTCATCTGCTGTGCCACCATCTGTCTGGGTGCTTAGTCTTTTGTCCTGGAGGTACTAGGGGATAGCATGCTTCTCAAATGCTCTCAAGTGAGTGATATCCCTCTTTTCTATTATTCTTGAGACAAGGTCTCGCCAGATTGATCAGACAGCTTTGAATTCACTCCATAGCCTATCTAGGCCTTATGTTTGCAATCTTCCTGCCTCAGACTACCAAGTAGTTGGGATCTCCTGAGGCTGTGAGGCCTCCCTCAGCCATGTTCTCCTGTTCAGGTACACAGCTGGGGCTTTGGGGTTTGTGGAACTTCATGTCTTACTCAATAGTTGATCTTTTGGGTTTTTCTTCATCTGTCATCTTGGGATGTTTTCCTCAGTGTAGGGGCCTGCCAAGCCCTGTGCAATCTTCCCAGGCTCCCTGAGCCCAAACCACATCCACCCCGACTCCACTATCTTCATGTTACAGAGAAGGAAACTAGATTGCCTGTCTGACCCCAGTTGACCCTGCTGCTCTGACCCTGAGGGCCAGGCTTCTCTTACTTCGTGGGATAACAGATGGCAGGTTGGCTCTGCTAGGGACTGCCGGGCTCATTAGCCCAGAGGGGACAGCAGACCAGACACTTACCGAGTCGCACGGACCTCTGGGCAGCCTGAAAGGACAAACACACGCAGGTCAGGCTTTCTTTTCATTATTTTTCCTTTCTGGCCCCTCCGTCTCTGTCTTTCCCTCTGTACCCACCCCCAACCATCCTTCCTCTGAGACCAAGCTGCTACAGCATGAACTCGGGGTGCACTGCCCCCACTGGCAAGGTGGGTCCCAGGGCTGCTTTCCTCAGCCACGCTTACTGGTACCCTTACGTACCCTGGAATATACCGATGCCTGTTTGAAGATTTCAAGGGCGGAGTCCGCCAGCTCATCTCCCCGTTCCTGTGGTCGGTTGGCTAAGGAGAAAGAGAAGCCCACTGTCTGCTTTCACCATTTCAATGGACACACAGCTGGGCCCTGTCTGCTACCCATGTCCCCATGTAAACACACAACCACGCCCTGTCTGCCACTAGTGTCCTCATATACACACACAGCCGGGCCCTGTCTGCCACCAGTGTCGCCATGCACGCACGCGCGCACACACACACACACACACACACACACACACACACACACAGCTGGGCCTTGTCTGCCACCAGCATCCATGTAAATATACATGATGTGAAACGTCAGAGTTGGGGTAACACAGCAGGCAGCTCGCTAAGAAACAGGCCCACGAGTTCTGTGGCATGTCATCTGGGAACCGTAGCTCCTGATGCACTTTTCCTCAGCCCAAGGGAGGCCGTGCTCGTGGCCACCATTCATGAGGACCACAGATTAGGATCTCACCTGGCAGCTGCAGAACACTGTTGATGGCATGGACCACACCATTGGTGGCCATGATGTCAGTTTCGGCAACAGGTTCCTTATTGACGCTCACTACATTGTTTTTCTAAGAGAAGAGACAGCAGTTGTTAAATGCGGAGCCTACTGGCTTTGCTCGTTCTGCAGGCACCTGCTGACCACACACCCACTCTGTGCAAGGGCGGCAGGGCTTCTCCAGGGAGCAGCAGCCCTTGCTCTCTGCAGACTTCCACTGCCATATGGAGGCTGGGTGCAATTAGGATTCTTGCCCTCGCCCAATGCGGGGCAAGGATAGAGCCTGTCTCTTAACAGAATTGGGAGCTGAGGTGCAAGGAAGGCCACACAGCCCCTTGAAGCTACATAGGTGGGGAGGTCCCCTTAGGGCACATGCTGTCTTGAACAGCCCATGTGCCTATGACAGACGGAATCCCAACATATGGAACTCAGTCCCAAGAAACCCTGAGTGACCTCAAGTTAAATAGATCTCTCCCAGCCTTCCTCCCACGCTCTCCAAGGAACTGGTGAGCAAGGGACAGCAACCATCCAGAGAAAGAAGCAGAGAGCCACCAGCTCCCATCTACACGGATGGCCTCTGCTGAGTCAGGCTGGCTACATTCTCATTCTGAGGTAGAGACACCCTGAACCCAGCTCCGAAGCTGAACAGTACCATCACCACAGGGCGAGAAATGGCATCCAGAGCAGAATCAGGACGGAAGGGCCTCTTAAGATGTCAGCCACTGAACAGGTCAGTGAGTGCCTGACATTGGGGACCACTTCCTACTTTCTAAGGGACTTCTTCACAATCCACGTCAGATGCCTGATTGCCCTGAACATCTGGATGTTCCTACACACATCTATAGATAATCTTTCTTGGTGTCCCTTGGGCACTTCTCTTTTCTCTCTTTCTTTGGACAAACCATACTCGAAGGTTCGATTAGCATCTTAAAAATAGTGTGCACGGCGAGGCGTGTCCTAGAGACTTCACAGCAGCACACAGCCAACCTTCCCCTGGTGCACTCACCGAGCTGACTTCCAGCTTGTCCCCTTGAAGAGACTTCAGCCGCACCAGGGCTCCGATTCCTCCACTAACCAGGATCTCGTCGCCAATGTGGTATTTCAGGATGTTGGTAAGTTCCTTGGCATTTGCTGTACAATGGCGGAAGAAGGAGACACTGTTATGCACAAGGGTTGGCGACTGGTGGGGTTAAGGGACAAGAGAAGATAGCAGTGGTTTCTTCAGAGCAGAACAACTCATTGAACAAGCAGAAGTGCGTACCGAGTGCCCACTGTGTGCACAGCACATGACCCACTATCAGTCTAAAGGTCAGCAGACAGCCCTGTTTGTGAGCTGGCCCTGGAACCAGCAGGCGGCTGGGTTAAGCAGGATTCCATGGCAGCTGAGGAGTTAATCCATACTCCTCTATATGTATGACTCATGCTTCCATGAGCTAAATATTTGCCTGGAAAGCCAGGGACCTTTCCAGCATCGGCATCTGGGATGCCTCACCATTGACGTGGCTCCTGCCGACTATAACACAGTAGTGAAATATTTACACATTATGCCCTCAAGTGCATTTTCTGCTGGAGTTAGCTATTTCCTGGAGGGAGGACTTGAAAGAATCAACAGCTGTGCTTTGGAGGAGCCACCGAGCCGATGAGGTCAGGGCCGAGGCCGTTTTCTCTCTGCAGCATCCTTCCTCCTCAGCACATCCCTTCCAAGCCGCATCAGTTTCTCTGCCAACTGGGCCAGGCACCCGATACCTTTCCCAAGTTACATGAGAGGCAGCACTGACATCTGCCAGCTACCCTCTGGTTCTGATCCTCCCATAGACAGCCAGTGGCTTATTTCTCCAGGGCTTATGAGTGGCTGTTCCCAGGATCAGGAAACCCAGAGGAAAGCTGAAAACAACTCAGAGAGTTCATCTGGTTATCGACTCATCTATGTGTGCTGGGGGATGGAGCCACCTGGTGTGGGATTCCCCTCTCTATGCTGTGAATATGTTTTGTTATCATTGGTTAATAAAGAAGCTGGTTTGGCCTGTGGCAGGGCAGAATATAGCAAGGCAGGAAATCCAAGCAGAGATAGAGGAGGGAAGAAGGCAGAGTCAGGCAGACGCCATGTAGCTGCCCAAGAAGTAAGAGGTAACAAACCATGAGCCTCGTGGTAAAATACAAAATAATAGGAACGAGTTCATTTAAGATATAAGAGCTAGCTAGAAATACTCCCAAGCTGTTGGCCAAACAGTGTTGTAATTAATATAGTTTCTCTGTGATTATTGGGGTCTGGGCGTCTGGGAAACTAAAGCGCCATCTCTGTTTACAGCCACCTGTAAGGGTCTCCTGAACATCTATCTACACTGAAGCTGATAAGAGATTCCCCTCCCACAAAAATATGGCCCAGAGGTGCAAAGTCAAGCCAGTGCCCTGGAGTCACCAGGGCCACTTTTCCTCCCTCGGGTGTCATTTATCCTACCCATAGGACTTGGGGGCTGTTTAGGAAACTTTCCCTATACCCTCTCCCCGACCTCACATAACAGCTGAACATGAGGGAACTTGAGCAGGCGCAGGCCACCTGGGGAATAATCCCTTCTTAGAAGGCTGAGAGAGGATGGGACGTTTATGTGCAGACTGAACTTCTCCCCTCTCCTCAGGAACCTGCGTCAGCAGCGCGGACACAGGCATGCACTTGGCAATCGGGAAAATTAAACAGGACACAAACTTAGTTCCTTGCTGACTGCAGCCTGAGCCTTCTGTTCTCCCGCAGGAAGGGAGACATACACTGTGTTTGTTCTGAGTGAGGTTGGCTAGGCCGCTTCCTCGCTCTCCTTTCTTCCTCCCCTGACCTCCTTCCTGGGAGGGTGGGTATACATTAGAGGTAACGCCCATCACCTGATCCCATTTCCCTGTCACCACCGCTATTAATGGAACATGTGTGCCTTGTCCCGTGTGCCACATTTAATCTGTATCGTAGTGAGTCAGGGACTGTTGCCAACCTCATGTTTCTAAAGGGGAAACTGAGGCTCGGGGAGGTTCAGCAGCTCACCAGAGCTCGCTTGCACGCTTAGCCACCACCCTCAGCCGAAGTTACCCAAGACGGACTTTCCATCTCTGAGGACATTTAATGCAGTTCTGTCATCACAGCTCCTCAGTGGCTAATTTCTTGTTTGCTTGGCACCGTGTCTAAGGAAACTGAGTGGCATCACCTCTGCCCTCCTACATCCGGCTGAAAGTCAACTGGCCCAAGGGAGGAAAGGAAGGAAGGGATACTCAAGGATCCCTCTTTGCCATGGCCCCGTCACAACTGTAAATGGCTCTGGTGTTTTCTGTGTCCTTCAAGTCTCCCTGGCCCCTGCCCTCACCCCACCCTTGTCCACTGTTGTCACCATTTGCTGTCCCCTTAATTCTGCCCACATGTCCACAACATGGCCTCATCACTAAGTCCCTTTGCCCTGCATCCCTCGTTTCCTGCCATGGCTGGGATGGGCTGCTATTTCAGGGAAATGGGAATATCTGCTTAAACTGCTCTTTACCCAAGAGTTTGTTCAGTTCTTCTGGAGGCATTGCTTGGAAAGCTTCGTTTGTGGGAGCGAAAACAGTGTAGACCCCTTCCCGGTTGAGGGTCTCCATCAGCCCCGCAGACTGGATGGCAGCTACCAGCATGCTGTAGACAAACAGAGAAGATGAGTTTGCTTTCCATGGCCTCTCCGACGCAGGAGGGAGACCGTGTACGAGAACGAATGTCATACACAGGAAATATTGACAGAGGGAACAGGGGGAGCAGAGAGGTGGGACTTGGTGTGGCTGTCCCCGAGCCTGGCAGAGTTAGTGTCTGCTGAGCGTGACCCTGCATAGCCAGTGGCCCAGTCTCCCAGCCCTTGGGCAGGCGGCTGAAGCCAGTGCCCAGGAAACCCTTGGCTGGACAGCACTCACTGGAGAACTAGCAAGTTGGAAACAGAGGGATCAAGGCAAGGAAGCAAAGTGACCTGGTGGCTTCAGCTGCCTATAAATAAAATGCAGAAAGAGGAAAACATGACAAGTTCTTCACACCTGTGCCCTCAGCTCACTGGGGGACTTTCTGGTGTGAGTGACACCCTTGTGTAGTAATAAGAATGTCTCCCCCTTACAATGGGTATGAAGATTATACTGCTAGCAGGAGCCCAGCTTCCCAACCCAAGGTTTCAAGGAGACCCTCATTCTCGCCACACCCCAAACATGGAAGATCACACCAGTGCGTCACTAGCATTAGGTCACCCCCTTGGGAAGTTGGATAGAATAGCTGAGGGCCAACATGACCACTTGACGGAAGCCTGGCCCTAGGATGAGACTGGTTACCTGAAACGATTGTCCCCCTTCAAGACATCCATAACGGTCCCCATTGGGGGAGTTAGCATCCGGTCCATGGTGAACAGGGTCCCATACCGCCCCCTCTTGTCATGGGCAGCGATGCAACTGTTTTCAATGCATAGGCTCTGCACAGAAGAGGGAGAGAGAAAGGGAGATGGTTATCCTCTCAGGCAGGGGCCTCCAGATTTGTTCTGAGCCAGTGGCAACAGCATCACCCACAGAAGTGTTCCACAAGGAAGAGTGGCCATAGGGGTTCTTAAAATTGCATAAGGACGCTCTCTCTCTTTCTCTCTCTATCTCTCTATCTTTCTCCCCCTCTTTTCCTCCCTCCCTTGACCCGCACTGTGGAGCACCCTCCTTCCCTTAATAAACAATCCTCCCATGCACGTGGTCGCGTCCTGGGGAAAAAAAAATTGCATAAGGACTCCGTGACAATATCAGTCCCACATGAGGTCCATTGACAAAGATCAAATAGGCAGACAAGAGGTAGCTGACTGGTTGATTTCACCAGTCATTGAACATCTTTGGCCAAATGGTCCTGTTTGATTCCAGGCCAGGAGCAATCCCTCCTGTTTGATATGGGAAGGTCTTGGATCAAAGAGGTCTGAGCTTCATGGGGCTTCTCTTGGCATAAACCTGGGAAGACTCAAAGTCTCCATGCCCCTCCCCCCCTTGTCCATCCTGCTGAGCCCCAGGTAGCCCCAGTGCTCAGTAATTCAGTTAGGTCTGAGCCTTATTCTCCAAGTCTGCAGGAAAGAAAGTGTCAGCTAGCATCCTGCCCTCTCCAGAAACTACTTCCCCTTTAGTAGAAGCCAGTTCTTACATAAGTTCCTGGCTATTGGGGACTTTAAAAAACAATTGTAGATTTGAAGCCAAAGAAGGGGTGTAAGGTCCTAGAACTTACGTTTCGATAAACAAAAACTCGCAGCTTTTTGCCACCCAGTGTATCCAGTGTCTGTCCGTGGTACAAATACTTGGAAGCCAGCTGTTCTTTGACCATGTGGTTCAGAAGCAATGTCTTCATTTGGGCATCGATGTGAGGGGCACCATCTGCAAGCGAAGGGTGCACAGAGATGAAGTGGACAATGGGGCACATATAGTAGAAGCCCGTCCCCCACTTGGTTTGGAAATGAAGACAGAAAATAAGGGTGGCTGCCAAAATTCCTTAACATTCGGCCTCTATTATAGAAAATAAAATAGGTATAGGCATTGAGGGTGTTTATACTTTTGCCCTCAGTGGGGGGAAAAGGTCTTTCTTGCCATCCCCACGGTGGCAGCTCAGCTGGCCTCTGCCCAAATACCCTGGTGTTGACCCTGCAAACAAAAAGCAGAAGCCTGCTCCACTCTTGGCAGAAGTGAAATGCTGGGTTCCGAGGGGAAATGTCCCCAGTACATTCTTGGCTGTTTCAGATAAACAATGGGTAGTCCAAAGTTTCTGAGAGAGTCACATCTGCTTTGGGCTATGGTGGGTGGAAGGTTTCAAGGCTGTCGTAAATCAGGGCAGTGCTGTAGCGATGGGGCAGCTGTCCCAGAGACAACAGGACAGTAGAAGGTGTTCTCCACGCTACCTTTGAAGACAGAATTCATAGGGGCCAGGAAGGTCAAGCTTTCTTTTCCAGAGAGATGTGTGCTGAGGCCGGCTTGCCTGAGGAGGTCGATGGCTGTAGAGACGTCAGATTCTGCAGCCAGCTCAAGCAGTGTCTTGGCTGCAAGAGGGAGAAACAGAGTTCAAAAGATAACACGGCCATGGGTATATGCCATGATCTACCCCAGATTGGACAGGCATTAGCAGGAACCTCATTTTGTGAACCACCAGCCCTCTGAATGCAGTGGAGCCCAGCGTGCTTGTGTGGTCAGAAAACCTAGCTTGCAGGGAGGTAAGAGTCATTTGGCAGCAGGCAGAACTGTCCCTGACCCCAGGGTGGCTTGGCCAGGGCCTGTTTGAGGGTGGGGAGGAGGCAGCATGGCCTGTGTGGCTGCTTCTGAAGATACTCCCACAGGAAGAGACTGGTTTCCTTTCTGAATGGAAACCAAAGCCCATCCAGTCATCTTCCCTGGGCCAGTGGCCTTGGGTTCTCTAAGGAAATAAGATGTTGTGATATCAGCAAATGGCCTTTTGGGCCTAACCACAAGATGCAGGCCAGAAAGGGCTCTAACAATGGTGTCTCGTTCCTTCCATAGGTGCTCTAACATATTCCTGGTTGCCTAAGGACAGTGTCTGCTCCTCTGTACCTGAAGCCCAAAGCTTCACACTTCCCATAGGCCTTAGGTTCACAGCAGGTACAGGGCTGTGTGCTGAACCCAGGGCAGGAAATGGCCCAAAGGATTGCTACACAGCCCTGGCCCTGTCACCAGGGCTGTCAGAAGAGGGGGGAAGCTGCGCAGGATGGATGCCCTTGAGGCCCACCTACCCGAATCTGGGATGAGCAGCTCATCAATGAAATGGATGACACCGTTGGTGGCCAGAACGTCTTTGTTGGAGATGACAGCCTTCCCGTTGATTGTGAGCATGTCCCCACTGCAGCCTACCTCCAGTGTGGTGCCCTCCAGGGTCTCCAGGGACACTCCGGCGACAATGGCCTCAGCACACAAGGCTGACTTCAGGATGTGGTTGTTCAGCAGGTCTATGGCAGAACAGAACATAGGTCTAGAGCCTGCCATGGCCTCTGTAGGGACCAGTTCCCCACCTGCCCGTGGCTGAGGACTTTGTTGGAGTATTACAGGGCCCACATTCCCATTTCTTGCCTACCACTATCTAAAACTATTGGGACTCTGTGGCCACTTGAGTTTGAATCCCCTGGCTGCTGATCAACTGTGGGATCCTGGGCCAGCCACTAAGCCTTCTTAAATCTCATCTTCCTTATGAGTAATCAGATAAGATTAACATTGTCTCCTAGACCTAAAATTCAAGCCTCTCCACAACACAGAAACACCAGCCATTAGCTCATGAACATTGGGCTTCAGGGTAAATTCTCCTAACGGGCCAGGGAGAAGAGGAAACCTCCAATAGGTATACTATGGTCTTTATGTCTTTTAGGCCTTTATAAGACATAGACTGAGGCAGCTGAGGCAGTTGATAAACACTGCCCCAAGGATAGGTATGATTTATTTGTATGCCTTGTTTTCTGGATGATGTTCATCTTACCCCAAGGCTTCCTAGTGACCAGGATCTGTCTTAGAGGCTGGTTGTGCCCGTTCCTCACTCATAAGTCTAGGCTCTACTTTGGAGGCATGTGTTGGGCAGTCAGAAGCTGAAGCCTCTGCATCCACACCTCTAACAGGGTCTCAGGGTCATTCATGACCTCTGTGCAGAGAAAGCAGCAGCAGGGACCAGCCAAGGACAGGCTCCACCCCTCCCCTCCCCAAGCCCACAGGTTCCCAGATGCTCCTCTCCAGTGTCACCAAGGTCCTTTGTTTCAGCTTCACCACAGAGGCAAGTTTCAGTTTATCCTTGAGTGTGGGAACCAAAACTGCCCTGTCACAGTTAGGAGGAAACTGTGGGGCTGACAGAGGCACCAGGGTGCTGGAAACAGATCCTGAGAGCCAGTACTGACCCAACTCAGTAAGTAAAGAAGAGACAAAAAGACTATGTCAGGCCAAGCATGTTGGTATGCTTGTCATCCCATCACTCAGAAGCAAGACTGCCTTGAATTTGAGGCTAGCCTAGGCTACATAGAAAGCCCTGTCTGAAAATGACAAGAAGACCCCATAGGAATGAGGCCTTTGAGGGATCGTACTTCCTAGAGATGTAAAACTGAATTCCTGGGGCGAAGCAGGGGTCATGTAGGGATGAGAAGGACAGGACCAGAAGTCAGGCTTCAAGCGAGATATGCCAGCCCAGGCCTGCTTCCTGCCTATCTACCAACCATCTAGAGACAAAACAGGGCACTGTGAATATAGACCCCAGCCCTCTGCCTTCAAGTCTGTAGCTATAGCAGCAGAGGTCAGGCCCCTGACTGGAGTAAACTGGTTATTGCATAGAAGAAGCAGATAAGCCAGAGGCCTCTATCTGGGGTCTATAATGAATTCCAATATCAACGAATATAAAGATGTGCTCTGTACAAAAGATCTTTTAGTGCATGCTACAGTGTAGATGCTGAATGTCCTCCCTCCCCAAAGGCCTGTGTATTAAAAGTTTGGCCCCAGGGTGGTACTAGTGGGGGCCGTGTCAACTTTAAAAGGTAGGGCTACTGTGAGGCCTTTAAGTCACTTAGTGCCTGACCCACAAAGCCACAGGTTTGAAAACCATGGCGTCAAGTGATCAGGAAGTAACACATCGAAGACTGTGAGCCAGAGGAAATCTTTGCTCCTTGTAGTCTGGTCACTTCAGGCATGTGTGCGGAGATGCAGCCACATCCCTCTCAGGGAGCTTTCTAGCCCTTGAGGCCATGGACCCCAGCCCTGCCCTCCACACGGCACTCACCGGATCACACCTCAGCAGCTTCTTTGGAAGCCAGGTGCTTACCAGACTTTAACTTCCTTGAAGACACACTTTTGACTGTGTTCACTGCGGAACCCCAGATCTCAGCCAGGGACAGGTATCTTAAAGGACAACACTCACCTAGGCACAGTTCCCACCTGTGCTTTCTGAAGTGTCCCTGTCCTCCCATGCCTGTCCTGTCTTCCCGTGCCTGGCCTGAAGAGTTTAAATTTACAGGGTGTCTGCAAAGCACGAGGTTCCTTACATGGCACGCTGCCAAGGCAGGCTTAAATAAAGTCACACCTAGTGATGTTTGGGAGGAAGAATGTGCACTTCACAGGATCTAGAGGGTCACCGGGCAGCTTGGTGCTAGTGACCCTTCAGAAGTTCTAGAACTAAAGGGGTCAGGTGAGGTGAGAGTGGACCACTCCTAATCTACCTTCCATGCCTAACTTAGGAACTGAAAGATGGAACGAGCAATAGAAATTACTGACCATTACCGATTCTTAACTATTATTTTTGGTTACCCATGAAGCCTCTGGTCAGATATAGGAAGATATAAAAGGTCACCAAGGTGATTCTAGTTGAAGGATACCACCACCTGCCACCCATACCCGATTCTTCCAAGCTCTCTAAGCATCATACGTCCACCTGACAGCTTTGGCCACTCCAGCTTTTGTTCCCTTTATTTGGCCAGGGTCAGCTAGGGGCTCTCAGAATTGATTCTGCTAGGCTTCCACAGAGATATGGTCACTGGGAACACTATAAACCAGGGTTGCAGCGGACTTCCTGACACTTGTGGCATCAGCATAGGCCGGGGTTCAGGTGGGCTGTGCCAAGGAAGCAGCAACATGAGCCGAAGGTGCTCACCTCTCAGAGCCTCTGGGTCACCCAGAATCCGGTTCAAAGTCTCAGCGGGAATCTTCTCGAAGGCCTCATTGGTTGGGGCCAAGAGTGTGAACTGGCCGTCACCCTCCAGCAGGGTATTGAGTCCTGAGGCAGCCACAGCGGCCTGCACAGGCGAGGAGGAGAAGTGTTACCTAGGCTTACTTGGCAAGACACACACACCCTGGCTATGCCTCCCATGGGGACTAGAGACACCTAGAGAAGTCCAAGTGAGAGAGAAGCCTGGCCGAGGTTCTGTCTTAGCCAAACTCCATAGGCCTGGGCCCATGCTCCAGCCACACTGGCTGTTTTTCAGGTGTTGACAGACGTCACGCCATGCTACCTCTAGGCCTTTATCCCAGTAGTTCCCTCCACCTCTTTTTCTGTGCGTCTTGGACTCCTATTCCTTCAAACCTTGACCAAAACGCCATTCTTCTTGGCACAGGTCCCCAGAGGAATGTGAACCTCACTGTCATGCCTCCCAGCTCTAATTCCACAGTTAGCAGTGATCCTTTATGAGTGATTACGGTGTGCAAAGATCACGTGACTCGGGGTTTCACAACATCTAGAACAATGTCCTAAGAGCTGGGCTACTTCTCACTGCTCCCCAGTAGGGAATCTCTGCCAGTCTGGAAGGCATGGAGGCTTCCTCCAGGTTTCCCAACCTCAGCGGTGCTTCTGCAGTGGGGCTGTGAAACGCGGGCTGGTCTCATCTTTCAGAGCCCTCTGCTAAGAGTATCCCTGGCCACCATTCCTGGGCTACACTGCCCGCCATTCACTCGCTGACCCTCCCCAATGACGTCGCCCTGCCCTGCCTTGTTCACATCTCATCTAGACCCTCAGAAAGAATGGCAGCCTTTTGGCTCCCTCTGTTCCCTGTCGCCTAGGCCTGGGGAGCGACAGGTATAAGAAACTCATGCTAGAAGGGAAAATTGGGTATCAGGGAGGGCAGAAGGGGAATAAGAAAGAGAATTTTTTTTTCCTGTGAATCCCACAGTAAGGGGGAGCTACTCATAGGACTCTGTGCTGTCGACTTTGGACTAACATTCCCTTGAAGACCCAGAAGAAAGGCAGGGAGAAGCCCTTGGAGAGCTAGATTCCCTGGGGCCCCCCCTGAGTCAGCCAGAGCTCTCCCCAGACACCAAGGCCTCTCTGTGCCCATGCTGCTGTGTGTTTGTCTCTGTGTTGGAGATCTCCAAGGAGGGGCTGCCCACTCCCTCTTGTGTGCTCTGTGGTTAGGAAGTTCTCCTTGAATCAGGCAAAACCCCTGACATGGCAGCCTGTGTTCACTTCCTCCTGTGTGGCCAGCGCCAACAGGAAACCGCTTGCCTTTCCAGTTATTCGACACACGCCTTCGGCCAGAGCAGTCAGGAGCCAGCTTGGGAGTCTGGACTACACTCCTGAGTCACACCACAGCCTCTCTGCAAGGTCTTGCTCCAGGAGATATGTGTGAGGCCCCAGTCTGGTGACATACGGTCTAAAAGCACCATGCCAGCTGACAAGACATTTGTAATAGTGCCCTGTGTGGGAAGTAGAATCAGGGAGGTGGTCCCTCACACTCTGGACTTCATAGCTCAGCCCTAAGGCTCGGAGGATTCCGGCTGCTATTGTGACAGATCGCTGGTTTATCCAGAAGAGCCAAAGAAAGGGAAGCTTTACAACAGGGCCATTTCTCGGAGTGGGTCAAGCCCAATGCTCATAGTATCTCCTCCATTTAACCACACTTAGGACATCCTCAGGTCCTCCTGCAGAAGTCACCCTGCCAGGATCCTCTGGGGAGGTCAACTGCCCCCTCATGGGCCTTACCCGAAGGGTCTCGAAGGTGTCTTCAATCTCAATGATCTGCTGGATGTTGTTGGTCACGGTGGAAATGACCTTATCAATGAGGTGCACCACGCCGTTGGTCGCATGGTGGTCAGCTTTCAGCAACCGGGCACAGTTCACGGTCACAATCTGCCCAGAGAAGAAGCAAGAATGAGCAAAGGCTGCGGGAAGGGCGAACAGTGGGCCCACAGCTAGGAGCAGTGTGAAGTGGGAGGGTCTGTGGAGAAGACCCAGAGGCAAGGGCGTGTCTACGGTTTATCAAATCACAGGACGGAAGCAACCCTAGAAGGAAACACCCCAGATGGGCCAGAGGTGGGCTTGCTATGGACAGAGAACAGCGCTGAGTAACTGGGGATGCCCCTACCCCGTTGGGATAGTGATGGATCTGGATGTTGGAGTTCTGGTACATGGAGGTGAGAGCCGTGCCATGTTTCAGCTCATCCGTCAGGACCCGTCTGTCCACCATGTGGTAACGGAGGGCGTTCAGCAGTTCGATGTTGACGTTGCTTACCAGGGAGTCTAACACTTCCTAGAAAGAAAGGGCACAGCAGTTGAGAAGCGGCAACCCCTGCTCCAAGGGGACCTAGACCCTTCTTCCACCAAGGGCCTCTCTCCTTTAGTGAGCATCACTGGGAGGATGGGGCCACTGGAAGGCACCCAGGAGCCCTGTTTTAACTTTCCCTCAGGGGTTAAGGGAAAGGATGTTGACCCAGCAGAAGAATCCCACTGTGTGCCCAGGTCTCAGGAGAAAGGCGATTCCCAGGACGAGTGCCCTGGGCAGAAGGCTCCTCTTACCGCAGGCAAGGAAGCCCAGGCCTCGTTGCTAGGGGCAAAGATGGTGAAGCTGCCGGGTCCCTCCATCTCAGGCCTCAGCTTTTCCGTGCGGTCTGTGTATAGCTGCGTGGTGGTCGATCCGACAACTCCCATGGTCTCATAAAGGTTAGAGAGGGGAAGAGCTGCAGAGGCAGAGGACAGAGGGACGGGTGTGAATCCATCCGAGACACACACCTGCCCGTGCTTCTTCGTCAGAAAGAACGGTGGAGACAATTGTAGAAGGAAGAAGGGAGGGGGAAGGGTGGGGAAAAGCTCAGATGTCTATGGATGGAGACGCTTAAAATTACATGCTTCACAGAACCACCTAGTAGGTCAAATGCTGCCCTGTGTGGACCAGCCTGATGGGCAGCTCCCAAGTGTTTTAAGCACAGCCGAACAGAGCTTCTGTTTCTATGTGTTCAGATAAAGCGGGTAGAAACAGGCGGGAAACTCCACACCGGCCTTGCAGATCTCCCCAGCTATTGCCACGTGTTCCCTAACAGCATTGCTAGAGCAAAAGAACTGTAAATCTATCTGCCAAGACTCTCGTGTGTTTTTCAGGAAATGTCTGCAGTTGAAAAGGGTCCCCTGAGACAGCAACTGGAATGTCTATTTGCTTTCTATGACAGATTCACTATGTGGCCTTCAGCTCATGGTGATCCTCCTGCCTCAGTTTCCTGACAGCTGGGATAACAGATGTGTGCACATACACAGACTAAAGTTCATATTCAAATCATCAGAAATGATCACCCCAAAGTTAAGTCCCCCCTATAGGTCAACATCCTTATCCCTTTTTATTTCTTCAACTGCCCTTCTCCTTTGGTTAGCAAGGCCATGGCCCTGGCCATACTAACTATAGCATCATGAACTTGCCACTAAATCAAATCTCTTTCTCTTAAGTTCCTGTTCCTATCTTAATCTTAAACTATCTTGGATTTCAAAGCTAAAACAAAACCCAGCCCTGCATAGTTGCTGTGTGCCAGTGAAGGTTCTGGTAAAATTCACAGGTATCTTGCCATCTTTGCCAGAACCTGTAACCATGGAGAACCACTGACGACAAGGTCAGAGCCTGTAACCACGGAGAGCCATTAACAACAAGGCCAGAACCTGTAACCACGGAGAGCCACTGACAAGGTCAGAGCCTGTAACCACGGAGATCCACTAACAACGAGGCCAGAGCCTGTAACCACAGAGAGCCACTGACAAGGTCAGAGCCTGTAACCACGGAGAACCACTAACAACAAGGCCAGAACCTGTAACCATGGAGAGCCACTGACAAGGTCAGAGCCTGTAACCACGGAGATCCACTAACAACGAGGCCAGAGCCTGTAACCATGGAGAGCCACTAACAACGAGGCCAGAGCCTGTAACCATGGAGAGCCACTGACAAGGTAAGAGCCTGTAACCACAGAGAGCCACTGACAAGGTCAGAGCCTGTAACCACGGAGAGCCACTAACAACGAGGCCAGAGCCTGTAACCACAGAGAGCCACTGACAACGAGGCCAGAGCCTGTAACCACGGAGAGCCACTAACAACGAGGCCAGAACCTGTAACCACGGAGAGCCACTGACAAGGTCAGAGCCTGTAACCACAGAGAGCCACTAACAACGAGGCCAGAGCCTGTAACCACGGAGAGCCACTGACAAGGTCAGAGCCTGTAACCATGGAAAGCCACTAACAACAAGGCCAGAGCCTGTAACCACAGAGAAGAGGCTGAGCAGAGTGGAGTGGCCTTTCCTCCACCTGCTTGCTGAGGGTCAGGAGTAGCTCAGGACAGGTACTGTTTCCACCTCCATCCTCTGCACCTCATGGCCCAGGGAGCACATGCGAGAGACATCTCAACCGCATGCCCCCACCATGCTATGACTGTGCTGCCCTTCACAGGGTAACTCTTCCATGCCTTCCACCCACAGGCAGGGCCTGGCTCACTCACCTGCTGGACAGCCTTTCTCTCCTGGGACCTTTTCATATCCTGGGCAGCACTCATAGCTGATGACTCTGAAATAGAGACAGGAGAGTATCCCTCAGTGTGTCGCTCCTCCTCCCAGATGCTTTCCCAGGGGCAACAAGCATAGCATCTTTCCTCCTGATCATGACTGTATTGATCAGCGACTAGGAGCATCAACGCCTTGTAACCTGTTTCTGATGGTCGCCAACACCAGCAGCCAACCAACCGGGAAACCAGCCAAAGGTGGCACATGCAGTAGCCCTGATAGAACCATCAGTCACCCTGCAATGACCTCCAACAACCATGCACAGGACTCTGGGTAGACGGTGTTCTGCGGAGGAGGTGGGAGGACTCCTGTGTTGGTTCTAGCTCTGAGCTTACCCCCAATGCCCCCCCATGGTCCCACCTCTTCTCTGGGTCTCAGCACATATGTAAAACACACGTGTGGGAGGTGGAGGGGCTCTGGTCTCTGTCTCTTTCCTGCTCATCCAGTACTTGATTTAATAGCCCAAAAGGCAGGGTATGGGTAATCACTGTGTCTGCTCAGCTTTTACAAACCAGATTTCAAATGCAATCAGAGCACCTCTGTGTGAAGACACCTGCCTTACTATTCATTTTCATTAAAAACTTATTAAAGACATGTTTATGGTTTCAAATTTAAAATACCTTCATGATTATTTACAAATTACTCCTCACCTGCCCTCATCATCAACCTTCCCATGGCCTTTGCAGGAGGCAGCCAATGGCAGCAGCTGGCAAGTTCCTCTGCACTCAGATGAACAGGAGACATGCAGGGCACTTTAAACTCAGTCATTCAGAAAACTAAAGATTGTCTGCTTTCCTTCTTCTAAGGGCCCATTGTGGGGCGCCGGCTGCTGTCTGGACTTCACAAAGCACGCTTCAGCCACCCTGATAGTCTGTGGGAGCCCCGAAGCTGAGAGAGTCTCAAATAACATTGCAGCCAAGGAGCTGAAGGCTGCCCACAGGTGTGCATCCCCCCCCCCCACTCCCGCCCCTCCCCCAAGGCCTGGAGGCAAATGCAACCAATCCAGTTTCCCCTTCCATTCTTCTACAAGAGATTTGCTAGGCTTTTTCTTTGGGGATGACATCATCAGAAAAGAGGCAGACAGGCGGGAAGAAATGTGGCGCTGGGGGGAGGGGTGTGTGCTGAGGAGGCTGCTGGCTCCTGAGACTTCATTTGGAATGGGTTCAGGAAAGACTCAGTTAAGTGAGGATGAAGCGTGGTCCTCTGTTACCCAGGGGATGTGTCAGGTTCTCAGACGGCCAGGGAGCTACAGGTGCCACTTGGCTAGACTTGCCCCCTCCCCCATCCCTCAGCCCCTGCTTGACCCCTTGAGTGAGGAGCGACAAGCTATACATTCCTATGTGCCCTGCTCCCTCTCCCTCCTGCACACCTCCCACTGTTTCCTTAAACAGGGGGTGAGATCACAGCCTGGCCGACAATGATCAACCCACAACGCTATCCTCTGAACGTGCGCCATCTCTGCCATCTCCGTGGCTAAAGAACTTGCCAAGGCAGAGAGGCGTAGAAGAAGCCGTCCTGGACGAGGCGACTCACCCTAGGATCCCTCAGTGACTAGTGGGGTAAACTGGGGAGCCCACTTCTCTCTGTGGTCTCTTTTCTGATCCACAGAGTGGGGTACAGTTCAAGCAGCTGTTCTATGATGCCCCTTCAGCCTCAGGGTGATCATCCCAGTCAGTGGAGGGACTTGGAAGGGGCAAAGACTCTCTAAGAAAAATAGTATCTGCCAGCTTCTCCCGGCTAAATCCAGGGAGCTCCCCAAACCTTGAGCCTATAGCACCAGGACGCCATCCACCCCCCAACCCCACACACAACAAACGCAAAAACAATACCAGGGTTCTGTGACTGGAGTTGGGGAGATACAACCAGATAAAGTCATCACCCCCAACTTAGTCACTTTCCCAAAGTGACGATGTGGAAACCTACGGCATTAGAGAAGCATTTGGGAAACCGGTCCCATCCACAGAGTTTTCTCTGGGCCCCTTTGTTCCCCAAATGTTAGCTTCTGAGTTCCAGTCCCTTCCAAACCAAAGGACAACTGAACAGCTTGAGTGGCCTCCCCAGGATTTCAGTGAAGATAAAATACCCCCCCCACCAAAGTGTATGTGTACATGTGTGTAGAAGAGGGTTAGAGAATGACATGGGGAGAAGTGGAAAGTTGGGGGCTGGTGAGGACAGGACAGACTTAAGCAGAGCAGTCTCGGAAGGACAGGACAGGATGGGCTAAAGGGTCTTTGAGAGCCTAGACACATGGGGCTTTCTCCCATTTTATCGAGGCTAACTCCTTGACCACTGCTCTCGGCCATGCAAGCATTTGGAGGAAGCAGCCAGATTTGAGTGCGAATGGGCAAGCCTTTCTGCTGGGCTCACTGCACCTAACTCTCACAGGGGCTGGAGAGCACCCTGTTTTCACACCAGGGTGACTTCTGTGGAGGACTGTGGCATCCTCACAGCAGAACTTCCAGGGCTGCGAGCCCTTCTCCAGGCATAGGCTGTAACCAAGCACAGCTCTTTGTGAAGACTCCACCAATGCTCTCGCTCCGGAGACCCCTCCTTCCTGGGCTCACTGGCAGCCATTCCAGGTATCTCTCCGGGAGTATAGTTATACACCCGGCTCTAGTTTGAGGACATCAGCCTTATGTGCCGGGAGGGCTCTGCTGTTGGCAGGTTCCATGCTCCTAGCTGTCTAGACCATATAAGCCCTTCTCAGAACCAGCCGGCTCAGGCCCGGGTCGCAGAGGACAGCTGGAGACTACACACAGAGAAAGCAGATTACTGGAACAATCTTAAGCAGGACTTTGTGAGCTGGCGGTCTCATAGTGAGCTATCCACCCTCCCTGTGCCATGCTCCATTCTACATAGGCACCCCCCCCCCCCACCCTGGAGAAGATGCAGACTTTGTAGACACAGAACTTCAGCCTGCTCTCTAGAGAAGAACAGAAACTATGGATGCCTCTCCTTGAATGTCCTCAGTTCAGGAAGGACCAGGCTACTGGTCTCTGTATCTTGTTTCATCAGTTAGATTCTGATTAAAGACTTCCGGTTTTGGCTTGGCCACACACAGAGTGGTACATAAAAACCTCAGACCGGATTAAGTGCACACGCTAGGGCAATGAGTTACTAGTCACCTTGTTCTAGCTTTTTAGGGCAAAAGGAAACGAGAGACAGTACCCGATTCGAAGAAAGGATGTAAGAAGATAATGTCAACACAAGGTCAAGGCGTGGGGTGCTTTGTCCCCTGCCTGTCACTTAGACTGACTGGGGGAGAAGTCTCACTACCTTCTCCCCAAACAATTGCTCCCCCAAATGCACAGCATGGGTCTTGCTGCTGTTCTAGCTACAAGCGGCAGGAGACTAGCTACACTCATGAGGGAGAAGGTGGAGTAAGGAGTGGAGACCCAGCATAGACTCCTGGGATAGGGGATACTTTCTGTGTCACCCTGCCTGAGATGAACCGTGGAGCAAGCACACAGTTACAGCATCTAGCTATTGGCATGCCCCGTGGAAGTGGCTCATTTTCTATGAGCCATCCCTTGGATAGAGGCTAAGCTGATTCTTGAAGTTCCTAGTGTTAAATCGGGGCTTTTCCTAACCGACTGTGACCCAGTGAAGGCCTCGGCCAACAGAGGCTTTCAGAGCCTAGGGAGATGTGAAGTGACTTCAGACCACAGGCTTATGGAATTTTCCATAGGGACAGCAGCACATTTTGGTGGCTGTTGGCTGCTGACTGTCCCCCAGATCTCACAGCCACTGTCTGGGGGAGAAGTCCTGGTTCTCAGTCTCCATCAGTCACCATAGTGACCACCAGACTTGAAGGCAGGGGAGCGGGGGGGGGGGGGGGGGGGGGGGGGACTAGTGACTCTGGCCCGAGGTCTCTGACTTCAAAAGGATTTGTTTCTAGAACCCCGGCTACAGATCTGGGGCTGTAAAAACGAGACTCAGGACAGTCTACCTAGATTCTAGCCTGCTCCCTGTGGCATTGCTGACCCTAGCGGTCAGGCTGGATTCTCCTTGGGGATGATACAAAGGGGCCAGACCTCCCCATTTCTCAGTGTATGGCTGTCAGTAGGATGTGTAGGCTTCTGGAGCCTCAGTATTCCCATCTGCAAATGGTCGGTCTCTCTCTCTCTCTCTCTCTCTCTCTCTCTCTCTCTCTCTTTCTTTCCCTCTCTCCCCACACTAGCTGCCTTGAGAATGACTACAGGGACTGAACTGGCAAGCATACACGAAGTACCTCCACGCGGGGTGTGTTCTAAGTACTCAGCATGGAGTTTCTAAAGCAAACTGATGGAGATAAAGCACCCTCACAGAAATCACAAAACAGAAGCTCAGTTATACTCTAACAAACATAACTTCATCTAAAGTAAAGGCATGCATGAGACAGCTGATCAAATCCCACCAGGATAGCTATCAGCACAGCAGCGAGGGCTGTTAATTAGTTTCCGATAGCTTGACGTGACAAATTACCCCAAACTCTGTGGCCTATAATACTACAAATCTATTGTGTTACAATTCTGAAGGCTAGAGTCAGAAATTGACCTCATGGGCCTAAAACCAAAGGCCATATTCCTTTTAGAAGCCACCAGGATAGTCCCCTCTCTGCCCTTCAGCTTCTGGAGGTGGCTGGATTCCTCAGCCTTTGGCGGCATCACACTAGCTGTGGATTTTAGCACACCCCTTTCTCTGACTCCAACCTTTCTGCTGCTCTTTTACAAGGTCCTATGGTTCCAGACTCACCCCAGATTGACACCCAAGTCACGTCTGTGAAGTCCCTTTTTCCATGGAAAGGAAAGTGTCTATAGCTTTCAGATTAGGATGTGGGCATCTCTGGGGAATCATTGCCGCACACAGTACATGGGCTCGTGAAAGTTCTTGCCAGAACAAAGTTGCTCACCAGCTAAGCAGACTCCTAGTCACGGAACAGTCTAGACCTAGAACTTTTAGAAAGCACCATGTCATGGGGTATTTGGGGTGTGCTCAGTCTCTGTTATCTTAGAGCAAGTTATGGATGGGGACAGGAAATATGCACAGGCGTGGTCTGGGGACAGTGCTGACTGCTTCCGACCGCTTCTTTTCCTCTTGGGCCAAGGTGAAGGGACACATGGGAGGGAGGAAAGGGGGGCTTTGTCAGATGTCTTTGTGCCAGAATGACATCTACTAGAAGTAGACCTTCTAGCTAACAGGAAAGTGCCACCACATCCCGGATGGCTTCTGGAAATGTCCGGTTTCTGTGAAAGCTAAGGAACCCTGTCACGTGGCTGAAAGGCACAGCAGCTCGAGCTGCTGGAGATACAAGAGTGTCCTGTCAGTTCCAGAAATGGCTTCTCATCTGTGAACCATGCTGCCAGGGGAGCAATTTGAAGGCTTTGGGGTGGACTGCTTCCCCCCTCTCACACACACCACCGCCCACTAGCTTACACACTGTCCCTTTGTTCCACATTTAGGATTCTGTAGCGCCCCCCATGGCTGTGATACCCCAGCTAGGCCAGCCTCAACCTGTCTGTTGAGCAGATCCCCATCCCCCGGCCTCACACAAGAGGCCTGCAGGGAAGCAGCCAGGCTTCTCTCTATGGTCTAGAGACACACAGAAAACTTGTATGACTCCCAATCAAACCAGGGCCTGAAATCACACAGTGGGCTACTGTCAGCCACAATCTCTTTGTCTGATTGGCTCTTGTGCCACTCTGGGGCTACAGCTCGGAGGCAAAGGCTGAGATGAACTGCTGAGCAATAGAATTCGCTCAGGCCACCACACAGAAGTCCCCTGCTCACTGCATCCTGCAGTAGTTCAGCCTGACAGAGTCATTGACACAGCACTGAAGACTCAGATTCTTCTCTCCTTGGAAATACAGACCATTACTGTTGAAGACCAGAGGCTTCACCGATGTGGCAGGGACCACGCCGAGTGTGGCAGGGCCACCCTTACCCTCTGGAAGACAGCACCCAGAGCCTCACAGGCACAGACAAGGGCTCCATATTCACTATGCCTGTGTCCGTGTCTCTGGTGACCTCACAAGGCCAGACCTTTACCTCTGTGTCATATCTGTTTTCAGAACCAAAAATTTCCTTCTGTCTCAGGCCTCCTGAGGTCCTGCTTCCTCTCATCCCACACACACTTCTGCTGCAGCCTCCCCACTGACATCTCACTGAGAAAATGCCCATGCTGGCTTGTTAAGACACTCCTCTGCTCCAACAGCCACTCTTCTAGCCCCATTCATGATCAACTAAGTATGTCTAGGTACCCAGTCTCCGGATGACATCAACTCCAGCTGGTACACCCCCACGACCACCTAGCACTTAATTGTGGCCATATGATGGTCGGCTCCCTTGGAGACCACTCTCCTATGTATGCCGGTGTCCTCTGAAGCTATTAGTCCTGGAGGACAACAGAGATGAGTCCCATCTCTCCCTCTTCCCCTCTTTGTCCCTTGGGTCCCTTCTACATCAGCTCCACCTCCTGAGGCCAAGACCACATGTGATATTCCAACGGGGACTGTAATGTTTTTTAGTGGCCCATGTTTTTCTTTGCTCACTTTCTCTTTCCTGAGGTTTCCCAAAGCAGCAGCCACATTTGGGAGTTGGATGTGAATAATTTTTTCCTCTCAGTTTTGTGAGCCAGGTCAAAGCCTGGATGGCCTTGGGCTCTGACTGACCTCACTACAAAGACCATTCTTCCACCCACAACCAAGTAGATCTTCCCCTTCCTGGAGCTGGTGCCCCTGCCCTCCACCACCACCACGGCTTCCTGCAGTCACTGGGGCGAGAGGGCTGTCCTGCTACCTCACTGTGCTCTCAAAACCAGATCAGGTTAGAGGAGAGGACTCTCAGGGACAATCTGTCAGCACCCTCCTGTGGCCTGTGCCTCATCCTGGCCCACAGAGACATGGGTAGGCGTCAGTAAATCAGTACAGCTCACTGTCAACATCATGTGTCTGGAAACTCTCAAGGAATGTCATCAAGCTCCCATGAATCTCTCAGTCAAGTTCCACAGCACAGGTCAATCAGATGCAGAATGGTGAATGCCACCCTGTGGCCAGCTTGCCCCAAGGGCCCTGAGGCTATGACATGAAGATCTGCAACTTGGCACCAGCACATTGGCCGTCTCCTGAGAAGTAATGACATGGGGTCTGACTTCACGTTTAATTAAGCAATTAAAGTTTAAATAGATCAGGAAGCCGGGCGGTGGTGGCGCACGCCTTTAATCCCAGCACTCGGGAGGCAGAGGCAGGCGGATCTCTGAGTTCGAGGCCAGCCTGGTCTACAAGAGCTAGTTCCAGGACTGGCTCTAGAAACTACAGGGAAACTCTGTCTCGAAAAACCAAAAAAAAAAAGTTTAAATAGATCAGGTACGTATCTATCAGTACTGAAAGGGTTGGTTTTTAAAACTTGGGTGTCCTGCAAGGATGTTCCACACAGAATTTACATAATCTTTTTGTTACAAGCAGCACAACTTGGGCTGAGCATCTGTGTGTCCCAGTTCACACAGTGCTCAGAAACCGGGCTGCCCACAGGTGGGAGTTGCTGCCATGGGCTGTACAAAGGGTCCCAGGGAGCTGCTAGCCTCGCTTAGCCTCGCTTCTGCTCTGGTCTGTGAGACCAAGACCGACCTAACATAATCCAAGCCACACAGTGTGGTGTTCATTTCCATGCACACATTACAGGAACAACATTTTCCTTCTCTCAGCTGGCAATCGCTGCTTGACAGCCACAGCATAAGAAACACATCTTAAAATCTCTCACACTGGGGCAAGTACAGAGAAATCTTCCCATTTTGTCTGAAAGAGGAAGGTCAGGCCCCCACACGTTTCTTAGGAGATTTGGTATGGCACATCTTCCCTTCTGGAAGAGAGAGCCAGCTCTGAGGTCTGTTGACTGTCAGCGCCAAAGCCAATTATGTTTCCCAGAGTTCTGTTGGAACATGCATTCAACTGCTTCCACCGGGCAGCCAGGCAGTGAGGCAAAGGCCACCTCCCTCCAGGAACAGAGGCACCCACAAGGCCTACTGTGACCACAACATGCCTTCTGCATGTGTGGTTTACATCTGTATATTCTGGGACTTGTAGCTATGATGTACCAGGTGCCTCATTCCTCCTCTTATGTATATTGCTCAACTCAAGCCTCCGTTCAACAGCAGGTCCTTCTGCTCTGTCCATTTTGCCCACGAGGCAACTGAGGGTACAAAAGATGAACCCTCCCTAAGTATGTGGCACAGCCAGGGTCGGAGCTGGGGTCAGAGCCTGAGCCTCAATCTGCGACGCTGCTTCCAGTGTGACTCCTAGACACAGGGAGACTTTCAGAAGTGTTTACCTTGGCTGACCTTTGGGGTAAGTTCACCGACAACTTTTCATTCCCAGAGTCACACAGCTTCTCCTCTGAATAGTCGATTCATTTAGTGAGAGAAACACACACCACACACATGCACATACACACATACACACACAGCGTGGCCTCCTTGATGGCTGACTCTCAAACACACAAACACATACCCACACATGCACACACACACACACACACACACACACATATAACACACACAGGGTGGCCTCGTTGGTGGCTGGTTCACGCACACACATATACATACTTACACATAGAATGTGGCCTCCTTGGCAGCTGGCTCTCTCTCTCTCTCTCTCTCTCTCTCTCTCTCTCTCTCTCTCTCTCTCTCTCACACACACACACACACACACACACGCACACTGTGGTCTCCTTGGCAGGCGGTGGTTTGGGCAGCTACAGATACTCACGTCGACTTGCCGCAGATCTTCCTCTGGTACCACTGCTTGCAGTTGGTGAAGTATTTCTTGTTGGTGCCCATGACCTTCTGCACAGCACATACGTTGGGGCTGGAAACAAGAGTGACAGTGTGGTGAGATGGTCAGCAAGTCAGTCTACACTGAGGTCCCTGTGCGGTCCAGCTCATCGCGTGGACCTCCTATGGTTAGCAGAGCTGTCTGAAGAGAGGAGACACGGCCATTTTGGTGGTCTGGGGTAAACTTTGGCATGGTCTATATACATCTTTCCTTTCCATAAAATCTTTTCCTCAAGTAAAATGCTTCGAGTCTGTCTTACACACTAAGCATCCTTCCCTGGCTCAGGCAACTATTAAATTAAGGTGGAAGCACCTTAAAAAGTGAGGTTACGTGTTACAGATTGAGAAAATGAGCAAAACCCAAGCGATATTGCTGGGACGTTCCAGACTCCCTCTTTCTGTACCTGCCCTGGGCACAGACTTGGCATCCCAGTGTGTGTCACAGGTCCCGTTGTCAAGAGCGGATGGCTTTCAGCACTTCTCAGCCAGCTCCATAAACAGACAGGCTCTGCATGTCTAGACCAGCTGCCTGGCTTCTGGGACGACACACTGGGAGTATCCACCCTGCAAAGCAGGGTGCGTGGCCAGCCGCTGCCAGGACTGACAGTGAGTTCTCTCACTTAACTCTTCATTGCCCGTACTCAGAGCCACTCCCCACTTCCCGCAGGAAGCTCCTAGGCAACAGCCTCCTTTCCAGACTCTAACCTGAGGGGTTGCCTTTATTTTGTGCTAGGTACCAAACAGACCCCATGACTGATATGTCATAATGTTCCCTCTTTCCAATTATCCTCAAAAGAGCGGCAAAGACAAGAGTTCTCGGCCTGGTTAGAGTCAGTGGGGAGCAGGCTCGTGGAAACAGTTTATATAACAATTTAGTTTTAAAAAGATCTTCAGTAACTATGAAAAAGCAGAAGCAACCCCCCCCCCCCCGCCGGGTTTCTGCTGAGAATGCTTTTCTGGAGCCTTCTGGAGCCTTCAGCATTCTGGAGAATGCTATTTGAGTGTATTTCTTTCTCCTGAGCAACCAGAGTGGTGCTCAGGTCCAGTGGTGGTGGCTCCTTCTTTGGAGCTCGTGGGGCAAGGAGCCGCCGTCTGTGGTCACAAAGGTGAGCCTCTTTCTGAGCAGGCAGCAGCCATCTGACTGAAGTGCAAGTCAGAAAAGCAGAGAAAACAGACTGACAGTGTCCCCAAGATTTTCATGTTCCCACAGCATCAGGTGCATCCAAATGTGGGCAGTTTCTTCAATAGCAACTCTCAACACCTTAAAAATGCAATGTGGAGGCAGGAGGATTACTCTGAGTTCACGGCAAACCTGGGTAGCACAGTGAGTTTGAGGACAATCTGGACTCTGCTTCAACTAACTAACTAACTAACTAACTAACTAACTAACTAACTAACTGTGATCCATAGACTCCTTTGATAAGCATAGGACTTGGGGGAATCTGTGGCTACCACCTCACCATTGGATAGTGTCCACAATTGGGTGATTGGGTGGTTGTTCGTTCTGACCCTTTCTTTTTCCTCCTCGTTTCTTCTCCATATGCAGACTACATTTTTGTTGTTGTTGCTCAAAGGACAGCAGTAAGTGAGCACAGCGGGCTTGACATTAGGGAAGTGATGACCGTGAGAAGCCAAGCTTGATAGGTGACTCAGGTAAAGGCTGGGTCAGCCCAGCTTCCTGGGTCTCCCCAGGTGCTTAGAGACTCTACACCCAGTGATCCACGTGTTTCACAGTCCTTGAATAACCCCCGAAGAGCTTCCTCCAGCCACGCTCCAGCCCCAAATCATCCTTACTGCTGAACAGTCCCAGCTCTCCTGTCCAGCTAAGCAGGAAATAATTACTGTGGATGAATTCCCCACAGCTCTCCATGGGCGGCCGGCGACTCCTCAGAGAGTCTCTGTGGACTTGGCTCCAGCATTCCTCTCCTCGGCAGAGAGAGTTTGCACTGCCCCTGCCACAGGAGCAGAAGCTGGGGGTGGGGGGTAAGCTGTGTCCACAGGAAATCTATACTGAAATGTAATCAAAACGAGCAGGCTATTTCTGGGCTTCTGCCCTAAGACCAGCAACCCTGAAAACCAAGGACTTCCAGAACGTCCATCCAGTTTCTGCTGGTGCCATTCAAACCTGTGGCTACACTTTCACTTTTACGTTAGTGTGCCAGCTCCAAAGGTAACACAGATACAGCAGGGAGCCAAGAGACCACCCAGCAACCCCTACCCTCCTACCAGCTTTCTGTATTTGCATCCTAAGGCTGTATTTGCATGCAGAGGCTGTTTTCACCCTCTGTAAAATAAGAACTTTGCAGTGGCTCTCACCGTGCTGGGGCAGGGGCATGGGGAAGTGAACACATCAGGGTGACAGGTGACTGTGCACTGTTGCCCAGAGTTAGGTATGGGGTCCTTTCCCTCCCTTGTGGGACACCCTGCACGTCCTTAAATCCCCCCCCCCTTCCAGCTCTGACTTTGAATAAAGGACTGGAACTGGTACAAGGTTATCCATCTGCACAGGGAACCACACCCATGCGTGCAAGGCCAGGCAGTCCCGTGGTTTTTTCAGGGACAGTTAGATCAGAGTAAATGCAACAGTGCCTGCCCATTTGCCAAGGCCTGTGTGTCTGGGCACCCAGATTTCCCTCCGGAAGGGGTGCTGATGCGCTCTTCCTTATATTTATGCTTAGATAGGGTCTCCCTAAATTGCCCACCTCTTGCCCCAGTCTCAGGAGTAGCTAGCTTTAAGGGAATGCATTGCCCTGCTCAGCGCATGGCATCCCCCCATCACTCAGCCTATCACAGGTTACTACAGGGCTTCCAACTCAGCACAAGAAGTTCTCAGAGATGTTGGTCTAAATCATTTACTCATTTTCTGTTTGGGTAGGTGGCACATGCCACAATGAGTGTGTGGAGGGCAGAAGACAGCTCCTGAGAGGCTGGTTCTCTCATTCCATGTGGGTCATCAGGCTTGGCAGCAAGTGCCTTAGTGGGGCCACTTCCCTGATCCACATCAGTTTTTAAAAATTCGAGTTTTCCTATTAGTGTCCTGGTCTCTGAAGGGAAGGAGGCTGGCATCAGCGATAGATCTATGATAGATCTTTAGAGACTGCACGTTGCTGTGGCGTTGCTACTCTGGATGACAATGCTGTAGCATGCACACATGTGTGCTGTTCTTGGTGGTTAAGAGGAAGGAGGAACAGAACCCTTGAACCCGAATACAGCGTGCGAGAAAGGTGGTGGGACCAAAGGTGACCCAGGCAGGGATGATCGTTCCAGTTGTCATTGTTTGGCTTTGAGACTTCAAATCTGCACTTTTCAGATCTGCCCTCCCAACCTTCCATGTATTCAGCCTAAGCAGTAAATGACTCAGGACCTCTGGATTGCCTCCTTCCTTTCTGGAGGGTGTGTGGCTATGGCATGACCTGGCTGGGCTCTGCTCTGCAGAGTGGTCAGTCCTACACCCAGCAGCTTGATTCCCCCAAGCTGAGACCTGGGAGTCTATAAAAGACCAGAAATCCACATGCAGAAGGGTAAATGCTCCCTAAAAGTAACAGCCTTTGCCCAAGTTCAGAGCATACCCAGTGTGGGGCCTGCAATTTTGTCTAAGCCTACAAAGCCAACCCTCACTAGCCACATGGGTGTTTTTTTTAAGTCTGAGGACAGATCTGTCTAATCTCTTGGAGAGCTGGGGTATGGGGTATCCAGACCTCTCCTCTCTTCCCACATAGTTTTCCTCAGTATAACCCATGTTGGTGTAGCCAGGTAGGCTGGACGTGCAGCAAAGCTGGGCTATGTTCGAAGCAGCCATGGCCTGGTTGTATGTAGAAGCACTACACAAGCTGGGCCTGGGCCAGGCTCCTCATCAGGGCATACCCTCCGCCAGAGCTCCTGAAGCCCACACATCTGCAGTGCCCCAGAGGAGTATCTGACGCACGAATGGCTCACATTCACAAAACTGGCCATGGCTTCAAGACAGATTCTGATGCTGGCTCCAGGGCACCCTGCATGACAGGCTGGGGCTCTCTCAGGACCCTATGTGTCTAGCAAGTATGAAGTGAACGTTCCTGCTCTTCACACTGGTCTGGTGGCCAGAGAGCACTGTTTGGGCATGCGTGTTTGGGTGCAGAGCAATGCCAGGTGCACAGGAGCTGTGAGCACCTAGGGGCCTGCTACCTGGTGTGACCAGTCTCACACCTGGATTTACTGGACAGTGGGATCTGGCTGGGCTTCCCCTCTGCAGTAAACACCTTCTCAGGGTTATGGGAATTCTGTGCTGAGAGCTGCCAACGCCCCCTTCTACCTAGAGTTAGGAGAGGAGATTGAAAGTCCCCTAGGCTGTTTCATGCACTTTGGTCTGAGTCTGTGGCCACTGGCCAGCACCCCCAATCCTTTCACCACAAAGCATTCCACTGGGTCCCCCGCATCTCATCATCCCACAGTTCCTCTCTCCACGCAGGGCTAATCTCTTGGTGCACTGGCTGTTTTCCGTCGGGCTTTGTCCCCTGCTACTCAGGTCGGCTACGATGATGTCCCCAGCAGAGTGCACTGGCAGTTCAGCGACCTGTCCTTGCACCGCCCACCAAGGAACCGCTGGGGCTTACCCATGTTGGCGACCCCGGAGTCGGCTGTGCTGCAGCACCATCTGGTAAGGCGACTTGGCAGGGCCCGCCAGGGTCGCGGTAGGGCCCAGAGCCAGTGCCAGAGCCAGGGTCAGCAGCTGCACGAGGAGCGCCATGGAGCAGGAACACGCGCGGACCCACGACGAAAGCAGGCGCGGGAGGCGCTGGCGAAGTGAGAGCGGCCAGGCAGCGCGCCTTGGGTTTAGTAGCGAGAGGGTGGGAGCGGCCGAGGGCGGGGAAGGGCGGCCGGCGCCTCCCAGGCCAAGCCACTTCTAAGCACCCGCAGCCCTCCTGCACCGCCCAGCCGGCTCACACACCCTCCTCCCACTGCGCACAAAGTGCGGGTCCAAAGGAAGGCACCCTCAAGTTTCACTCTCTCTTCAGGTGTTCGTGCCTGGAGCCTAGGCTGCAGGAAGCCAGAGGGTGTGAGCGGGCACCCACAAGCTTTGGCCTGTCAGACTGGCCTCTGGGATCCTGATGCACCACCCATGCTGATCTGCTGTAGATGAGGAGCAAATCTTCCTGTTGACAGAAAACAGAAAAGTGGGGAAGGGCGGGGCTCACACCTTGGCAATCAGGAATCCCTCACCTGGCTTCAGTGAAAGCCCGTGAATGCCAGATAGATGCTAGGAGTGTGCCCTGGAGGAGCTCAAAGCATGCGAGGAGGTGAGCAGGCACCCTGGCACCTATTAATCACCCTCCCCTTACCTACTAGCCCCAGGGATGAGTTCCCAGATGTGGAGAGCATGGGCCTGGCCAAGAAGATACCATGGAGAGAGGAAGCTGGAGCCTTAGGAGTTTGGAGTAGGCCCCTCAATCAGGTAGAATCCATAGTATCTGCTTTTAGATCTGGAGGCTGAACAGGATTTAGCCAGGCAAAATTAAGCTGCCAAGCTAGTCAGTTGACTGAAGCGTGCTGGGTGGAGACAAGCGTGCTGGACAGAAGACAGGTGAACAGCAGGACGCAGATATAAGCTAAGAATCCTGCCAGTGTTAGGGACCCAAGCAAAGGCCAGAGTTAGTGTCACGAGCAGGCTTCGAGGGCATCAGGTAAAATAAGGCAAGATGGGAGGCAGGAGGGTCATGTGAGCAGGAGGGGACCACATAGGAGCTTGCGCTACTGTGGTGGAATTGGAGCTGGAGGGAGAAGTGATGGAGGTATGTCTAGGAGATATGCAGTCTCGAGGAACATACGAGCTACATGCGATAGCTAACTGTGCCTACCAACTGACTAGGGCTGACGAATGCCCAGGGCAGCAGTGACACTCAGCTCTGAGTGTGTCTGCATGGTGTTCGCAAAGACTAGCTGAAAGGGGAAAACCCACATGGAATAGGGGTGGTGCCATGCCACAGGCTGCAGTCCTGGGTTGGAAAAAGAGGGGGGAAGAGAAGGCAAGGTGAACATGGGCACTCCCCATGCTCTGCCTTGTGATCTGCAGAAATGCATGCGAGCAGCCTCCACTGCCTGCCTTCCCAGCCACAACGGACGGACGGACAATGGCATCAGGTGAACCGTGAGCCAAAACAAACCTTCCTCTCTGAAACTGTGTCTTGTCAGATCGCAGCAGTGAGAAAAGCAACTGAAACACTGTGTACTGGGGGCAAAGAAGCATCGAGGGTGAGTGAGGTGTTTGGGATTCGGGCTTCAGGATGGCTGCCGCTGCGGCTGTTTTCAAGTGAAGGCCATGGAGATGGGTGGACCCTGCCAGGGAAAGATGAGTAGCTCGGGACCTGATGAGTTTGAGGGACACGTGATTCATCTTTGTGGAATGTTCACAGGCAGCCTGATCCAGCGACTCAGACCTGGAAGCCATTCTCCAGTGAGGGGACACGGGGCAAGAGCTGCTCAGTGGTCTGAGCAGAGGCTGATAAGCCCGTGGCTGGAGATGCAGTGGGACGAGGGAGGCCTTGAGGGAGACACTCGTAACAGAGAGAAAGGCTGCACACAAAGCCGAGCCAAACAACCTCTGCTCTACTAGAAAGCATCTCTGAATGCGATGACTGTCTGGTCCAGGATGCTGGAAGACACCCATAGAGAGTCAAGTGCAGGCCTGATCCCAGAAAGCATCCCTCAGGCCAGGAAACCCTGCTAACTTGGGAGAGGAGTCCGGGAAGTGCTTGCTTTCCACGCTCCAGTCCAGCACCTCCATCTCTGGCAAGGCGGAGGGGGTCTGAACGTGGTTAGTGATCTCACCGTCCTCACTCCCCTCTCTATAAAACTAACATTGGATGACTTGAGCTTTTCCATGAGCTCACCGAGGAGATCACAGTAATGCTTCAGTTACTGTTTAGATATTTTTAAAAATTCCACCACAAGTTCCACACCGCAGGCCAGGCCCCATAAAAGGGAGAAATGTAAACATACCCCCCATGGTAGTAGCTGCTGCTTCAAAGAGGGTGATGTCGCTGTGTGGGGAGGTCCTCCAGCCCCATGGCCCGGAGCTGCCAGGGCAAAACACAGTCCTTTCATTTTGGAGCTTTTTTTTTTCTTTCCATGTTAGAAAATCTAAACACAAGAAAATGAGGCTTGTTTGGAACAATAATTACTAGACTTCTTCCAGGTACTTTAGAAAAACGGTGGCTTTCATGTTTTGTGGCACAAACAAGATCGCCAGAAGCTATGTGTAAACAACTTGGGAACACTCGACAATGGGCCTTCAGTAGCAGAAGACAAAACTGTTTCCAACGAGCTTTCTGCACGGGATCCCGTGTCTGTGGGCGAGAGGCAGGTGACAGGCCAGCTCAGGCCTGGCTCTACTGTTTCCACCCCCAAGTGCTTGGGCATCAAGGGAAATGGTCAGACCTTTTCCAGAGGACTCTCAGCCTCTCCAGCCTGCTCCACATACAACCTAGAAGGAATAGGAAGGCATATTTGCCTGGGATTTCCAAGAGTGTATGTGTCAGATCTGGGAACCCTGTTTCCCGGGTCACATGTCATGCAGTGCTTCTATCCATGTAAGGTACACAGGCGAGAAGACGCCACATTTGCTACAGGTGTGGTGCTGTGTGGGATTTGACTTTCCAGAGCCACAGCCTTGCCACTCCAGATGTGATGTCCAGAAAGCAGCATCCACACCACCGGAGAATATGCTAGAAGTACAGACTCTAAAACTCTCTTCAGACCTGTAGAATCAGGCCCCACATTTTGACAGGGTCCCTTTGTGTCGTTCCCTAGAAGCCCGGGCCTATGGGGTCATGTTAGGCAGATAACCTTCAGGTGACGATAGAGTACAAGTCAAATGATTAACCCAAAAGGAACATCCTGGAATATTTGCCCCTGCGAAACAAGCACAGAGGAAATCTCAGCTCGTGCTGACGCTAGCTCCCATTGTGGATGTCCATTGAGGTGTGACAGTCAAGTGGTTTTTGCTCTGTGTCTTGCTGCTGATAGCCAGTGTCCTCTACACACTGAACAGGGAGAGGAAATGGGGCTCCAAGTCATTTCCATTCTCCCTCCCCCACTTCCAGCACTCCGAGGGGGGCTAGGACAAACCATGGCTTGTGGTGGTAAGATCTTAGAAACAAAGCCACAGCTTTGGATTTCCCAGCTGATGGAGACAGCAGCTGTCACAGCCTGAAACAGCACCAGCCTCCCTCCCAGGCTTGCTCTGCTCAATGGCTTGCTGTTTCCCTCGCTTCTCCAAACACTGGCTTTCTTCATGAGAGTTTGCCAAATGCTACTTGCTGGTTTGAACCCAAATTTGTTTTCCAGGGAAATTGATTTTTCATAAAGAGAGCTTCATTGATTTGGCACAGCTGAAATCTCTGAGGAGAACCCGGAGGCGTCCTTGGGGTTGTTTAATTGCCTAACCTCAAATACTTTTGCAGAGTGATGCCCTCAGATGACGGTTCGCTGGCTTGTGGGACCAACCTCACCCACGCCATTCTGCTTGTGTTTTCTTCTCTCTAAGGCAGGCAATGGCCCCGGCGAGCTAGATAGCACCAGGTGGCCTTGCATTCCAAAGTCCAGGAATCCACACAGCTCTCTGGGCCAACATATCTTTTTGATACTCTTGCCTATGGCACCATTCAAGGCAGGAAACCCTGCATATGGATTTGACCCTCCTCCCTTTCTGATTCCCATATGCCCTCTGTTACCAAGACGAGCGTTCTTTCCAAGTCCCACCTCAAAGCTTCTGCTCACTCTCCAACCCTTGAACACCCAGACTGCTGTCGTTCCCTTACTGACCCACAGCCAGCTCCTTAACATCATCTCCTACCCTACTCTCTCACCCACTCTCCCAGCATCCCGTCTACTCCAACCCCCCAAACTCTGCTCGCCTGGACAGTCCTGACGGCTACTATTTATGGAAGAAGATCCAGACTACTCTGTTGGTTTTTTTTTTTTTATTTTTTTTTATTTTCGTCTTTTGATGTACAGAAAAAGGAACACAGCTTTACTACAAAAAGCTTGGAAAATGTAGGGGAAAACGAGATCAGTGAAAAATCCATCCATATCACCAATAGCAAAAGATCTCATGATTTATTTGCCTCCTTCTGTGCACCTGACACTCAGTCTCCTTGATTCCCCTCATCAGCTTGCGCATGTGCACTTGGTCAGCTCCTGCTGGACTCACCTCCTCCTCTCCTCCCACACACAGATCCACACCAGCTTCCCCCTGCTCTTCTTTGTCTTGGGCACACATATTATCACTTGCATAACCAACTTTACCATTAAACGGTCTTGCTCAGGCAAATTACTTAATTTCTCTGGGCTGGAGCATTTTCAGCTGGCTTTCCCTCCTGGGTTTTCCCACTTGAAGAGGCCTCTCTTTTTGAGGGTGAAAGTCTGACTTGATAGATAGCCTGTGTGTTTGCTTAGTGGTCCTTTTATGTACCCCAAAATAAGACAGCATGGAATCAACTTGATATTTAGAACCCATTAGTGGGCTGCCCTGCTGATTTTGAAAGGTCTTGTCTAAACTGTTTTTGGTGCATTCTTGCTTTTTCCAGTCGAGAGGTCTAGACTAGAGAGGGACGTCAGTGGGGTTGCTTAGGGGGCCGCTCGCCAGCATGTCTAGGACTACACAGCCATGCGTGGCTTCTGGTTCCAGCTACAACTCTGAAGGGCTCTGAGGAATGTTATTCCTGGCTTCCTCCCCTGGCTGCCCACTGAAGACATCCCATACAAGCATAAAGGGGTGAGAGTCCCCAAGAAGGTACTCCCAAAGTCACACACTGACTCTCTGGCAGATCCTCAAGACCAAGAGGAAGTAAGTCTCTACTTCCTCAGTTGCAATGTTGTCACAGGGAAAGGCAGCCTGGAGCAGCTGTGACGGCAGCAGCCATCCTTCTAACTGAGGCCCAGTCCTAAGAATGCTCTTCTCTAGGGGTCATCCGACTCTGCCCAGAACATCCCAGACATTCAAAGCCACACTACAGTAAGTGATGTGTGAAGGGCAGGATAGTGAGAGTCTGTCATTGTGTTTCAACATTTTGAAACTTGATATTGCCCAGCCCTGAAAGGATAGAATTAAATCCCATACAGAGAGCCATATGAAACCCAGTTTGTACTGCTCCCAACCCTCATTAACCACACCCAGTAAGACACTAGGCCCAGCCAGGAAGATGGGCTCCAAGGGAAGGTCTGTTAGTATTCTATCTGCTAGCTGCACCCTACCCCTCAATCTTACAAATCTCCCCCGGCACCTTCTTCCTCCCTGCTCCACTCATGGGATGAGTTCCTAGGACATGGTGGACACTGAGATGCACACAAACCACATGGCGTCCCGTAGCGAAGGGCACAGCATTTGTAGTGATAAAGAGGACACAGATAACAGACTTGGATGATTGTCTCTGAACACAACAAAAACAAGGACCAGTTTCCATGGTCTCTCCAGACTGTGTGGAAGAAAGACATCCTGAGAAAGATGTCAGGAAGAACCAGAAGAGGAGCGTCAGAAATGGACATGTGTGTACACGGGATGCTGAGCCTTCAGTGGATTAGCAAAGGCATGCACTAAGCCCTCCCATCCTCGAGAGAATCCTATAGCTTGGGTACTTCCATCTTCTCTACTCCACACACAAAGAAGTCAAGGCTGAGAGAATCAAAGGAACCCACTAGAGTGGCCACAAAGTCGGCAAAGCAAAGTCAACATATGAAGAAAGCAGTCCCCCTGCCCCAGCCTGCTGTACCCCAAACCACCATGCAAGCTGTGCCCCGTAGGTAGTGGAGGAATACTTGAGTATGTGAAATCCTGCACGGATATATGTCAGGTGCCCAGATTCATGGGAAAATGGCAAAGCCTTCCCTTGAGGCTCAGAGGGATAGAAAGCCTTCCTGGGGATTCAAGTGTGAACGTTGACAGTATGTGCAGAAAATACCCATCATTAACCTTCTCTCCACAGCTGTTTATGCTTAAAGTCCACTTCCCTACAGAGATGGCTCCTACAGACATTAGCTAATCCTGCCTCCAAGTTCAGCTGTGTGTGATAACCCCACCTACCTGTTCAACTGTGTGTAATAAACACACTGCGATTCCAAGACACTGCAGCTTCTCACCAGAGAGTCCCGCCCACCCAATCCAAGCTTTTCTTAAGTGTCTACCTTTTCTTCATTCCATCAATGCCCCAATCAGGTCTGTCCCTGGAGGAGGTGTTCGAAGATGTGCCCCTCACCATGTAGCTTTTGAAACCCTTTTGAAACCTTATCACTTCCTCTGCATAGAGGTCCACTGAGCAAACCCTCCCGGCTTCTCCAAGTCACTCTGGTGAAAGCAGCAGCTTTGGTGAGGAGAGTGGTAGCCAAGTGTTCTTTTCACCAGAGTGAAATAAGCCAAGAGCTACTGGGCCAAACTTCCAGTTCACCTCAGAGTCAAGGTTGTTTGAATTAGTGTCACTTACCCAGGCAGACCACTCACACAGCAAGTCCCAGGCCAGCCTGGGCTACACAGTGAGATGCCCTATCAAGTAAACAGCAGGCCTCACCTCCCAGCATACAAGAACACGCTTTTTGTTTTGTTTTTGAGACTAGCTTTGGAGCCTGCCCTGGAATTCTCTCTCTGTAGACCAGGCTGGCCTTGAACTCCGAGATCTGCCTGCCTCTGCCTCCTGAGTGCTGGGATTAAGTGTGTGAGCCACCACTGCCTGGCTACAAGAACACTTCTTATCAACAGCTTGGTGAGTCTCTGAGGACTGGAGCTTCCCAGGCTTCTCAGGAGGATTCCAATCAGCCAGCTACACTGCTGGTCCCCTAGCTGTGACTTTCTACTCCCTCTTGACAACCCTACTGCAGGTGCTAACTCTGAAGAAGCATCTAGGATTTTGACAAAAAATTAAAAATGTGACTGAGCAGGTTGGGGATGCAGCCTGATGATGGAGGGCTGGGCTAGGCTGGGCTCCATCCCTAGAAGTGCAACCAGGATGGGCTAACCTGGGCTCCATCCCTAGAAGTGCAACGAGGAAGCAGCTACTCACCTTGCAAGGTGAAGAGGGACTTCATTTTTAGGTTTGTACTACATCCCTGGCATCTGCATGGACACCTAGGTAACTTAGGACTAATATTTCACTCTCTGAATCCTGGGCCTCTTGGAGGGGAGGTCCCCCAGTCCTCACACTAGGAGTTGTCTAGACCCCAGACAATAATTTACTCTCTCAGCTTGTAAGGGATTCTTTTAGTTGTTTTGTTTACATTTATTTATTTACTTATTTACTTTCTGTGTGTGCACGCCTGATACAGGATGCATGTCCAAGTTGGAGTCATTTCTTTCTTTCTACCATATTGGTCACAACGATAGATAAGAGATGAGACTTGGGCCTCAGGCTTGGCGGTGTCTTTACCCACTGGGCAATCTCATCAGCTCTCGGGTTCCCTAAGTCCACGTTGGCAGGTGACAGCCAGCCTCTATCATCCTGCTTAGACTGTCTAGACCCCTCTTTAGCCTTCTCCATTTAAAGCACTAAGCTCTGTCTGACTCGGGCAGGGCAGAACTCTTTTTCCCAGTGCCGCTCACTCTGGAGAAGAACTCACACCTGTGAAGCAGACACCATTTCTTCAAAATACCAGGCAATCACATGAACTAAGAATTAAAGGTCCCAGGTAGAGGCGGTGGCTCACACAGCCCATGGACATGTGGCAACACTATGCCAGGCATACGGAAAGAAAAAACTTTGAATACTTTGTTTCAATACTGATCAAATATAAGTTGTGTATATGAGAACTGGTTAAACTAATGGTATTGTCTAACATTTAGGACATAAAAGTCTTCAGACAACAAAAGAGTTACCTCATTTCTAACTCAGCAGCCACGTTAGCGGCTGAGCTGATCCTATTAGTCAGCCCTTTGAAAAATGTCCTGACAGTTTTCAGAAGCCAGCACACTCCAGAAAGTGGGTCTTGATGGGGTCTTCACATCTGCCTGATCTAGCCTGTAGTGGGCTGCTTCCAGACAGGAGTGAGTCATGCCTGGGGGAAGGCGCTAGGCCCCATAGAGAGCCAGACGCGCGCACAGTGAAATCAGCGCCTAATACAAGACTCTACGCAAAAGCAGCTCCTAAGGGAAGTACCAACCACACGCCACACCATACAGATGGTGTGGGCAGGGAGGGGAGCAGGGAGGGGGCAGGGGTCCCAGAGTCTTCCCAGAAGAGGTGATTCATCATCTGGGCGAAAGGAAGCCGTGTCAGTGAGGTAGACGGCAGCTCCTCAGGCAGAAACTGGAGCCAAGACTGCTGGGCTGGCTTTCTGGTTCTTGTTAGTACTTGATAATTCAGGAGACTCAGGAGAGTCCAGAGAAGTCACATTTATGTGTACCGAGTCTGACTGGCAAAAAAAAAAAAAAAAAAAAAAAAAAAAAAAAAAAAAAAAAAAAGAAAAGCAAAAGAAAACGCAACCCTGACTTTTCACATTAAGCCCTCCTTTACCTCTTCTCCGCGGTATAGCACATACTCAGTACTCTTAGGCCTGATTCAGTCTTCTCAAAATTAGACCTGATTTTTCTTTGGACCACTTCTCCAAAAGCAAGAAGCCCTAAAGTAGCGCCCCCCCCCCCCCACCAAGGACTTGTGGATCCTGATGTCGGATCCTGATGTCATCTGTGGGACCACCAATCAGCATCCCTTGTTGGTACTGTCCGGGCTCCTGCTGAACACTGCTTGCAGTTTCAAGGAGGCGATGAAGGGAGCAAGTGTGTGTCTTTGTGGCCTGACTCTCTGTGTGTGACCAAACCCAGTAAGTGCAAATTCTACCGAGCCGTTGGGACTATGCGGCAGAGTTGGCCAAGTTCGGGAAGGACACGGACCTCAAGGCTGGGCTCACAAAGGCTTGGCATGTGACTAAAGAACAGCATGGCGTGCAGCTTCAAACAAGTGTTTGTTTAGACACGGAGCCCACCGAAGCCCCTCTGAAACAATCCGCTGTGCCATTGTGAGTTCTTTTTCCCTTTAGTCTCCGTACTTACGCTGGAGGCCCACTTACTGCTTCTAACCAGCGGAGAGGAAGACGGCAGGGTCATGAGACCCTGGCTTTCATGCTCTTCTTTCTTCCTAACCAATTCCAGATGTGCGGATTGGCATGGTGTCAGCTCCGAGACAATAACAAATGGCAGTCCTTTGCCGGCCAACAGAAAGTGGCTACTGGTCCCAGCAGCAGGGTCTGTGTGTTTTGATTTCAGCGGCCTCACTTGGCTAGAGGCATTGGCCCACGTTGGATGTTTACCTGGCATGGGCCTTAGAGAGGATGACAGCAAGCCACAATGTCCATACCAGCCAGATGATCCCTCCAGAAGAAGGCTGTGGAACACAGCATGTTTTTAAGTGGTCCTTAGCCAGGGTCACAATAGGAGCTGAATTTGGGGTGGAAACCTTTTATCATTGTGGAAATGGAACCCTGGAAACCATTAGATCAGCAGCCTCTTCTCGCTGTAGATGAAACGCTTGTCTGTTCTGTGGTCCAGGAGGGAGGAAGCAAGAGAGTGTTATTCCTGATTGTGGATGCTTACAAAAGCCAACCACATGCACGGGACCAGATCAAATGACTGGGGCCACAAACAGGCACATAAAAGAATTCAGTCAGGAGAGGCCTGCTTTCATGAAAGAGGTCCCCTGGAAGCAATTGGATCTGGCTTGGTTTAAGTGGCTGGTCTCCGTTTCCGGGGCAAGGTAAGCCTTGAGCACCCTGGTCTATGAACCAAATACTTCACAAGTGGGTCACAAGTTTTGAGGTCAGTTCTCTGGGCCTGGCTTCCCACACTGAGCTTCCATTCCCCCCTGGATTCCAGTCTCCTCTGAAGTCTCACTCATTGAGCAACTTCTTTGTAACCACAGGGAGCATCAGCACTGAAGGTGGGAAGCTGGAAAACTCGCAGATGGATTTGCCTTCAGTGTGGCCTTCTTCAGCTGAGGGACAGGGAAGTTAGGCTGCCAGCACGGTACCACCAACTCCCTGGAGCCAACCATGAGTTTCGGATGGTTTGTCAGTGTGGGAATCGGGTTCATTCTCTGAGGAACACAAGAAGTTCTGGTTTGTGGCTTTCCAGGAATATCCCACAAATAGAAAAATTCTGAAACACCACAGAAGGTCTTCATTTTGGGTCTTAAAAGGAATCCCCAATCCCAGTTGGCTTTGCTTTGTGGGTGAATAGCGCTTGTTTCCCTGAGTCTGTGAACTTTGAGGGCTTGAACAGAATACTGTGAAATGAGTGAGCTGGGCCGGGGGCGGGGGTTTGGCAAAGGTCAACAGTCATTTTGGGGCAGCAAGAAAAGGCTGAGTGCATCAGCTGAGTGACTGGATCTGAATTGCTAAGAACGAGCGAGTGTGAACGGGCCACCCTGCCCTCTCATCCCCGCTGATGACTCTGCTCTTCTCTAGTCTGGGGCAGCAGATGCCGGCTGAGACAAGTCTTGTCATTGCCGCTCACTGGCCCAGAGCCTCAGCCTGGGGATCCATGGACACACACTCCTTCTGCAGGCCAAGTGCGCCCAGATAAATCCTGATTTTGGAGCCACTTGTGAACATCAGAATATTGCTTCCTAGGGATTCATCCCTTCGGACCCAGCAGGTGGGATGCTGGTAGCCTCTGTCTGGCTAGACCGGGTTTCATGCAGCACTGCCCAAGCCCAGAGAAGACATAGCACGAGGGTTTCCGAAAGGCCTCTTTTCCTTTTAATGACACTTACTGCCTGCTTGCTGTACTGTTTCATAATTGAGCAACTAGACCGGTAAACATAAGACTTACAGGAGATTATGTTTGCCAGGTATATGCCATTGTCCCAGAGGCAAGGAGGTGGGTGACATCAAGTTCAAGGCCAGTAAATATTTATCCCCACAGCTAGCGTCAGGGAAATCTCAGCTCTCAGAACCCAGCATGCCTTCCACTTACCCACGCTTTAGTTTAGACAACTCTTTCTCTAGGACACTCTTGGTAGTGACCTTAACCTGGCAGGTACCTTTCTCTGGGCTTCTTCCCCTGGCCCTGTTGGTCTGCTGTCACCATGCCAACCGGTGACATTCCCGTTCTCCTTACTAGATCACCAGTTTGGTGAGGGCGAGAGAAGCGCCTGCCTCATTTATTACACCATGCCCAGAATTCATCATCAGCCCATTACTGTTGATGAAGTACCCACCATGACGGGCACGAAAGGCCACTGTGGTCCTACGTCTCCCAGGGAGGCTTCTTGGAGAAGCCATGTCTGGAGATTTTCTTTGAGGAAGTTTGGGAAGGGAAGGGAATGGGAGACATGGAACCTAGTTGTATCAGGTTCCCACTATGCATGAGATTTCCATGGGAACAAATGTGGGAACCATTCTGCTTAGCAAAGGGGGGGCGCAGAGCTCACTTAAGTGGACCCCCACCTCCCATGCCAGGAAGGTTTCCAAGATGCCGACTGTGTTAACGATTCTTACTATTCAGCAGAGTGGGCTGCATGCCAGGCCTCTTCTTGGGATAGCTCATCTGATCTTTCCAACAACCTTGCTGAAAAGAGACACTTGTCTTCATTTCTACACACGAGGGCTGAGCCTCAGAGAGGCGGGGCTTGGCCAGCACTGCTCAGGGACTGAGCCAAGAGTCTTAGCTGGGGCAGTTTGGCTCAAAGCCAGTGATCTTCAAATACATTGCTTATGAACCTCCTCAAAGAACTGACCTTCCTGCACATTGAAAAAGCTTATATATAAAGATGTATATTATATATTTAAACAATTGCCTAAAATGTTAGAACACTATACTGGATATGTACAAACTTTACTTTTTGTCAAAATATTAGAAGTGTAAATTTAGTTCATATTATTTATGAAAAATCTCTGCCCTATTTCTACTCCATCTATTCTCTGTCTTGGGCAAGTTATTAATCTTGTATACATAAATATTCTCTGTAATTGGAAATAATAAAAGAATGAATAATGGAACAGGCTGTTGGGAGGGGTGGATGAGCTACACGTGCAGGGCTTAGCGTAAGGACTGGATCACACAGCTGGATATGTGTAGGCCGCTACCGAGTGGTCTCACTGTGACACCACCCCTTGCTGTCACCCTGGCCCTGCTCTTTGGGTAAGAGAAGCATGGCTTCAATTTAATTCAAATGAGCATGTCACTACCTGCCTTCCTGACAGACAACCGTATCCCCTAAAGAGTCGAATTCTGGGGAAAAAGACAAGTGTCTGGGTTTGCTAGGGACTGCCTAGACCAAACCAGGTGCCCACTGTGTCTGCTGCTCATGTGGCTCTCAGAGCCTGTGCCATCTCACTGCCTTTCTGGTGGTTCTGGCACAGTGCCTATGGCGTGGTGGTCATGGGGAAGCCCTAGTTCTGGTGAGAAGAAAAACGGGGAAAACAGGACCACTGGAGAGGAGGAACACGCTGAGCGTGCACTCCAAGGGTCTGGAAACTGCTTCTGGTAAGGTCCAAGCACACCCTTTGAGAGGCTGTCCTGTAGCCCTCCAGAGGGTAGCATGCTATTTTAGAGTCCCCATTTGTCCTTGAAGTACTGGAACAGCAGTGACTGAAGCAGCCCTCTCTTGGCTGAGGCCAGCATCCCAAGACATGCCCAGTGAAAGAGGTCAAAGGTTTTTTGTTTTGTCCTTCCAGGAGCAGTGAGAATGCAGTCTGCAGCTGCAGGACCATAGACTCTTTGCTATCACAAAAATGGTCTAAGGTCCAGAACACTAGCGTCCCTTCTACACTCTCCAGCAGGCCCCACCCTCTGAATCGAAATCTTTCCTAAGCCTGCAGTGCTCAACCCCGGCTTCATTTTGGAGTCCCTGATCATGGAGGACTCTTAGATACCTGGGCCACATCCCAGACAGACTAAACTAGAATCCTTAAGATCCAAGCTCACAGTCGGGCGGTGGTGGCACACACTAATCCCAGCACTCGGGAGGCAGAGGCAGGCAGATCTCTGTGAGTCTGAGGCCAGCCTGGTCTACAAGAGCTAGTTCCAGGACAAGTTCCAAAGCGACAGAGAAACTCTGTCTCAAAAAAAAAAAAAAATGAAAAAAGCAAGTAAACAAAAACAAATAAAAAGCTCCAAGCTGACACATACACAGTTGTACACATGCACACTCACTGGATGGAATGTGTTAGTTCAGACCACACAGTGTGGTATTGCATGAGGGATGAGGCTGGCCAGTTTATCTATAACTTGGAATGTGAATCATTTCTTGGTGTTGGTGTGGGTTGAATATGAACCTCCTCCCCAAAAGGCTTATGTGTGGAACAGCTGGTCCCCAGCTGGTGGTGGGAACTTAGGAAGTGTGGTTAAGCTGGAGGATGTAGGTCCCTAGAGACATGCTTTTAAAGTTACACCTGGTCTCCAGCTCCTTCCTCACTCTCTCATCTTGTCTACCTTGAGGCGAGTGGCATCTGCCACGTATTTCCATCACCTCCACGTGCTCCCATCACTGCCTTGTGCTCCCATCACTGCCACGTGCTCCCATCACTGCCTTGTGCTCCCATTGCTGCCACATGCTCCCATCGCTGCCACGTGCTCCCATCACTGTCACGTGTTTCTATCACTGCCACGTGCTTCCATCATTGCCATGTATTCCCATCACTTCCACGTGTTCCCATCACTGCCATGTCTCCCATCACTGCCTTGTGCTCCCATCACTGCCACGTGCTCCCATCACTGCCACGTGCTCCCATCACTGCCACGTGCTCCCATCGCTGCCACGTGCTCCCATCACTGCCTTGTGCTCCCATATGACTGGTACAGGTGGTGACACAACAGGAAATGACCTGCTGTGCCATCAAGTGTTAGGAGTCACCTCTTCTACCCACCTCCATCTCCGGGCCTCTCAATTCTTCTCCCCACTGTCTCCCCCCTCCCCCCCCCCCGGCTTCGGGTAGCTACAGTGTGGATCTCTATTCCTATGAGACCCGTGTTATAGCTCTGATATATAACTGACAGCAGGCAGTATTGCTCTTGTGTGGGAACTGTCGGGTTTCATTCGAAGTTCTCGGGTAGTTCTAATGTGCAGCCACAGCCGAGCACCACGTCCTCACCTAGGCAGCCACACCCTCTGCATCTGCCGTATCTCGATGGCCCCCGAGCCTCTAGCCCTTTCTCAGCCGTAGCAAGACTCCCCCAGCATGGCTTCGCTCACCTCCCTAGACTTCTCTCAATGCTGACTGACTCATGCTTCTCCAAATATGCCTCCATTTCCCACAACCCTGCCCCCGATCTCCACCCTCCCTCTTCTGCTCACTTTTGACTGTCCTCCATGGGACTTTGCAGCACACCATCTGTTTTCTCCGTGGCCCTTATGCTTTTCCCTTCTTTCCCTCCACACTATTTCCCGCTGCCATGAGGGCAGAGAGAAGGCCCCGTACTTGGCTGTGCACCCAGCAGCTGCCATGGACACCCCTTGCCTTGTAACTCATGCAGGTGGAAGACAGGCAGAACATGATTGGGAAGCTGGGGAAAGGAGGAGAGGGTCCGACAGACCCATGCGGGAGGGGCCAGCTGGCTGGGCAGCAGGCTAACTTGTTTCATTAAAAGCTGTCAAAGTAGAGTGCTTGTCTACATGCTCTAGGCCCTGGGTTCGAGTCACAGCATTAATGGGCAGCAGCTCTTTTAAAGTTTCTGTTGTAAAGGGAGTAGGCAAACCTGACATTAAGCAAATTGCTCTCGCTCCTGCAACATAAAAGTTTCTATCATATATATCAGCTAACACAGAATCCTAAAATGGACCCCTCTCTTCTAAATAACAGCTTTCCCCTTTGGTGAGACAAGATGGGTTCGTTACCACAGTGGCAGAAACTGACCACCACACACCAGAGGGAACATCCTCCAGGCCTCCAGTCAGCGCCTGCAGTTTGAGGCAGCCTGTTTCTGGCTTCAAGACAAACTCACAACAGAAGTTCTTTCAGTGTAGAGACTTGCATCCTGGCTTGGCGTCTGCCCCTGCTTTCCTTCACAGTATGGAAGAAATACCACACAGATTGCCTGAAAAACAACAAAACAAAACAAAACAAAACAAACAAACAAACAAAAAAACCCAAGCGAACAAAAACAAAACAAAACAAAACAAAAAAACGAAACCCAAAACCAGGCAGCATGCAGACATTTAACATCAGAAGTATCACACAGGGAGGGGACCTCACCTGATCATCATTGGCATCCATGTTCCTAACAGTTCCCACTGCTAACACCGCTGTGCCAGGGTGCATCAAAGACAGGCTCAGGATATGGATCTGCACAAATCATGTTCAAGACGTAATTCTCCAAGATCAGACTTGGGACTTTGGGGTTGTAGGCAAATGATAAGATTCAATCATTAATTAGCTTCTCAGCTCCAAACCTTAGGCACAGGGGAATGCTAGAAAGTTCTTTCCTCTAGAGCACAGTAGCCAATGAGAGCGGATTTCTAACTCATAAAAGTGGCTGGCCTCTCTGGTCCCCTTCTGGAAGCAGTGTGCTGCCAGAACTCCACAGGCCCAGTTCAGAATGGGACCAGCTTATCTGAAGTGATTAGATACTCCCCCCTCAAGTGTTAGGCTTGGAACAGGCTTCAAGAAGCTGCTGGAAGGCATCCCAAGAGGATACATAGGAATACACAGTCACGTGTCACACTTGGCTGAGGACTAGCACTCTAGGCTGCTCCTGGGATCTCTGTAGCAAGTGCAACTGGCCTCAGGTCCGAGCCAGGTGGCCTTATAGACTGTGTCTAATTTTGTTTTGGCTTAAGTGTCTATATCTCAACAGAAGCTTCAGTGGTCTGGGCAGCTCCCTCTCCATTCAAACCTAAATCTTCCACAGGAACTTCAGTCCAAAGGAGAAAAGAAAACGGGACTTTCTGAGCCAAACAGAGAAACCTATCTGAGCATGCCTATGCATTCACCTCTGTAGAGACAAGGTAGTAAAGAAGTATCTACATTAAGAACGTTCCTCATTCAAAAATAAATCTCTAGAGAAGTACACCTGAAAGTTGGCTGAGAACTCAGAAGTTTTTGTTTTGAGTTCAAAATTTCTGGTGAGGAAGGCTGAGGGGATGGCTCGGTCAGTATGGTGCTCGGTGTGCAAGCATGAGGACCTGAGTTCAAATCCCCAGCATCCAAATGAAATGCTGAGTGTGGTAAAACACACCTATAACCCTAACTCTGGTAGTGGTCAGAGAGGCAGAGAAAGGAGGAGCCCTGTGACTTACTGGCCCGCTAGTCTATCCACGCAGTGATCTCTGAGTCCAGTGAGAGAGAGAGCCTACATCAAATATAAGATGGAGAGAAACAGAGAAAGAACTTGGCATTGACCTTTGGTAGCTACACGCACAAGCACATAGGTGTGCATACAAATGAACACGTACACATGCATTTCTGATGAGAGCTGCACTTTTGACATTTGTCCAGACAAGCATGAATTAGGCACACAAAGAAGAGGAAGCAGTTTACCAAATATCAGCATTAATTCCTGAGATTCCATCCAATTACACAACATTCTACTTCCTCTTCCTCAATGAACGTGAGCAAGCAATTGTCTAAAACCAGACGGTGTAAAACTACAGCCAAGGCGAACGCACCCTCAAGATGTGAGTGTGTGCTTTCATGAGCAGAGACCGGCATATGGGAGGGCTCCTGTCCCTGCTTTCATCAGAGATTGGAGGAAGCCCTTTCTGAAGTTCCTGTCGGCGCTCAAGCCCACAGACTGATAACGATGAGAAGTTTGCTTTTAAACCGTTGACTAGAAAACACCCAGAGTAAATCACTCCCCCGTAGGTCTTGGAAGATGACCACTGAGATCCCAGGATCCTCTTTCCTCCACAACCATAGAATGTTTGTAATGTACCACTGTACACATTTAGATCACACATGTGAACGCTTAGACATTCAGATAAGCCTTCTGTTAGCTATCTATGTGCACTGCTTTTCAATCCCACACAAAACTGATTTAAAAGATTATCAGATAAGGAAAGTTTCCAAGTTTAGAACAAGCCCTCTTTCTGTATTCCGAACTCCCTTATCAGAGGGATATGTCAAAGCTGTGGGCTGTGCTCTCAAACTCCCAGGCATGTTTGTAGGAAGCGTGAAGTCCTAGTGGCTTCACTTTGATGGCTCAGAAGAGTTTCCTGGCAATGGGGAGGGGGAGAAAATGGAGTAATCTAAGTTGTTGGTGATGGATTAGAAAATATTTTATCAAAGTAAAGAAAACACAACAGAAAATCTTGCTAACTTTAAGTGAAAGAGCCAAGGTCTTAAGTTGGCTGTGCTAACTGAGATGTGAGCCGGGCTTCCTCATCAGTGAAATCAACTGTGGAGTGAAATGTGAGCTTGCCAGGGTTTCAGAGGGAGGAAAATGATTTTTTCTCACCCATTCCATACAGTTTTCTGTGCAGGAAAGCGATATGATGGTGGTTTAAATGGAGACAAAGTCAGTTATTAAATAATCTATTTTATTTCTATGGTTGTCACCTAGAATATCAGTTTTCATGGTTCGGAACTGAATTAGAGTTACCAGGGTGATATTTGCTTTCCACTGTAATACAGGAACTGAGGGACATGGTGTGTCCCAAATAGAACTGTTCTTTTGTCTCTTATAGATACAATCACCAGTCAATAAAGATGTAAGGTCTGAGTTCTTTCTTCCAACACTCCCTTCCTAATATGTATGAGATGACATTAAAAGAGCTTCCCTGAATGTTTGAAGCGCTACAAAAGGCAGCTTTCTAATCTATTTGTCTTTGGGAGTTTTGAAGAAATTTGACTTGATAAAGGAACTGACCTGAGAGTTTGGAACTGCACCTGTATGTGTGGTGTTTAGCAATAAAACATAAGCTGAGAATGTGTTGAAGAAAATAAGCTTGAAACCAAGTGCTACTCAACACAGGAGAGGAAAGGGGTGAGACTGCCCAGATGGAGCCTTTGCCGTTGATGTCCACACCCTGCCAGGCCAGTGACTGGAGCTAGGAAAATTACAGAGGAAGGAATGAAGGAGAAAACGTCCACAGAGATGATCTGACTGGCATTGTGTCCTAGAGCCACACTGTGAGTTCTGTATAAGGGCAGGTTCTCCTCCCTCTTCCTTCCCTTCCCCTCTCTCCTCTCCTCTCCTCTCCCCTTCCCTCCCTCTCCTCTTCTCCTCTTCCCTTCCCCATCCTCTTTTCCTCTCCCTTTCCCTTCCCTCCCTCCCTCCCTCTCCTCCTTTCCTCTTCAATTTTCTCTTCCCTCCCTCCCCTTCTCTCCTGTACCCTCTCCCCTCCCCTCTTCTCTCTCTGCCCCTCCTTCCCCCATTACTCTTCCCTCCTCTTCTCTCCCCTCTTACTTTCATCTTCCTCCTCCTCTCCTGTCTCATTCTTTCCTCCCCTCCCCTTCCCTCCTCTCTGGTGTTGGGGATAGGACCTGGGCATTACTCCTGCTGAGCCCCACCTCCACCCTAGCACCCTCAGAAGTCAGATAACAAAATTAAAAAATGGGTGAAATTTAATCCTAACTATATATTTAATTGAAGCCAATGCACTTAAAATATTACTTCAATATAAATTTAAAATTTTAAATATTCTACAGATAGTCTTCAGTTCTTTTTTTTTCATGCCAAGTATTTAAAATCATACCAAACAAGACAAGGCATATGCCAGGCACTACCAACCATGCGTTTCTGGAAGGTTTCCTGTTGGGCATCTCAGAGACCAGGAGATGCTAGGAGGGAGGAGTAGAAGTGAAGAAAAACCTGTGCCTGGACCACTTGGCAAGGTTAAGAGTTCAGAGGGGCAGCTGTAGCTGTCAGGTGTGTGTGCAAAAACCCTTCTTCTAAATCCAGACAATGGTGGTACACGCTTTTAATCCCAGCACTTGGGAGACAGAGGCAGGTGGACCTCTGTGAGCTCAAGGCCAGCCTAGTCTACAAGAACTAGTTCTG